>NC_134568.1:85119576-85439576 GCF_050947875.1 Dermacentor variabilis
CTTGACAGTTATTCGGCGGTCAACATTTTGCTGCCTTTTTCACTCCTTTTGGATGGCGGTAGTAATCGGCGTCTCATGGGATGCGATGGCTAGTTTCCTCATCGATTCGGTGCCTGCGCGATTAACTCGAGATGCATTCCGTTGTTACCGTCTATTCAACGGTCACGCCCATCGTTGTTGCTTCGTAAGTTCAACCTTCTTCGTGTAGACTGATCCAGGGACCATGAAAGGGATTCAGTTCGTGGTCAGCTGGTCTGTATGCACGTGGAACGAGTTGCGGCCAGAGAAAGCGCCAATTGTGTTTAACTTTTCTTTTTGTTTCAATATTTCCTCGAGTGACGGCTCGCCGCGACGCTGACAGATTCTCGGAACCATATACCCGTGATATGGGTTAGATGAGGTGGAAAATAAAATAATGCGGGATAGTATTCATCATCAAGCCCTGTAATAATCTTGAAACTTATGTGCAAATTAATGACTGTCACCTGTTAACTCGTCTGGTTTTTCCCTAATTCTACAGCTCTTTTCGTGCAAAATTGCCAACTGGAAACAAGAGTCGCAAGGACTTGAGAAATTAAGTGATGTACTAAGGGAGATAGCCAAGGCAACAGCCAAACAGGAAGGAAAAGCGAAATTTAACAAATGCAACCGTTGTTTATGAAAATATTCATGGATCAGCATCTTTTTATTTAAAAAGGGAGTAGAGAAAACGCCGCCGGAAGTGGAGGACAATTCCGTGTGTTCTGAATGACGCTTCTACAGTTATCATTCGAGCCGCTTAACGTTGCCACTTCTCTGCTGTGCTTGTGCAGGTGTTTTTCCAGCCTTCGGCGGTGGGCGCAGTACGTGCAGAGTCGCAGCTTGCTGTGCGATACGCGGTTGTATGCGACTGGCGGCCACGCATCGTTACGTAACTTCCCGAATAACAATACGAGTCGGTTGTGGCTCTTAACTTGTCAGAGCAGTAAACGAGGGATTCAAAAGAACTGTGACTGTTCTGCAAATATATATTTCTGTATATTTCTTCCAGAGATAATTCAAAAAACGCTGCTATGGTGGGGTACAATTTAAGAGGAAGCTTTAGCTCGGGCCCAACTCTGAGGCGGCCTATTCAAATACACGTAAAACGCAAAAACGTTTTTCTGAGATAACCCCTGGACCGATTTTAATGAAATTTGTTGCATTTGAGAGACACAGTTAAATTCAAGTGACTGCTTCAAAAGGAATTTCGAATTAGTGCCTGAATTTTGTTAAGAATATTTTCAAATATTCGACAGTTTGAAAAAAATAGAAGCACGAAGTTTAGAAATCCATAGCTCTGCGTCAAGAACAGATGTCGCGGTTCTGTAAACAGCATCGATTAGACCATTCAAAGCGGACAAATTCGATATATCGTTTTACATCTTATGTGAATTTGTTACGTTGTTTACAAGGGTTCTGCAAAAGGTGTATTTCCATATTGCTAAATTTTTTGAGATTCATATGTAACATTTCACTTTTGTCCGCTTTAAATGTACTACTAGATGCAATTCATAGAATTGCGATATCATTTTTCGTTGTCGAAAGACATAGTTGTAAACTTGATAGTCTCGTTTTCTAAAAATTTTCGATTTTGATAATTTTTAATGAAAATTGACAATATAAAGCGAAAATTCGAAACCAACAGTCACTAGAGTTCAAGTTTTTTTTTTAAATGCAACAAACCTCGTCACATTTGGTGCAGTTGTTGCTGAGAAAAACGAATTCTCCTTTTACATGTATTTAGATAGGAGCACCGAGCTAAAGCTTCCTCTTAAGTCTGCAATGAAGCCCTGGGCCGCTATTTTGTAGGGATGCCTTATGCCTTATTCTATGCTATTCTTATCATCCACCACACACGGCCGCCTGATCCCGTTGATAATGTGGGTAGACCGTCGCTCTGACCACTGGCCAAGCGCGAAAAGCCTGAAAAAGCATAGAATCGGAAAAGGCATCGCTACACAATACCGGCCCTGCCCGCGCCCTCATAGCCGCCAGCCACTGTTCCTCCGCGAGGCTGCAAATAATTCGTGCTTCAAACCTCTTCTGTTACCCAAATAAGGCGGTAACTACAAAAATAAAATTATTAGCGTGTGATTTTATACCTTTCTCCTCGCCTATTATGGTTGAATGGCGAATGCCTAATTCATTATTGAACTGAAATAACATGCTTGCTTCGCTACAACTATTTGTTGTGAAGTTTCACTTGAGTTGGCAGGGAAGTTTCATGAGTAAAACGGCTTCAGCAGTGACATGAACTGCACAGCAGACTTTTGAATAGTGAAATGCTCAGAGTCGATACATTTTGTCCATGTCTGTTGCACACCTCATTGTTTCCGCCGATGAAAATACTTTTGAAGAAAAGCAGACGCTCCGGAGGTATCAAGTACGACGTCATGTTGAAAAGGCCGCATGACGACGATTTTTTTTGCTTCTGTCATTGGCTGGCGGAGTAACACAACTCCGCGCGGTCCGTGTGCCTTTGTTTCTAACTACTGTTTTTAAAGTTCTATTCTACTAAAGTAATCTTTATTTTACAGTTTCTCTTCTTTACTTGTTCTTGGCAGTGTTGTTCCTGCGCTTCTTTCCGGCGCAAGTCCATTTGGCGTGGTTCTTTGTTTGCCAAGTAAAGGAGAGGCGTATCGCACAGGCGTACCTGTAAAATACACCTTATTTCATTTCTTTTTTGTGGGTTTACGCGTTGTTATGGCGAATGGTGGGCGTTATTCACATTTGTACTAGTAAAGGTACCCCCCCCCCCTCATTTGCATAGAAAAGTTACCTTGGGTTGGGGCCCCCCCCGAAAAAAAATTCTGGGTACGTGCCTGCAATACATAAAGGCAACAAGAGCGGGTATTATAATTCAGAAAAGCGAACGAGTGCGCAAAATCATCTGAAATTTCAAACGTCGACGTGCGGCATGCGCTGTGACCGTGTCACTGCTTCATTATTAATAAAATAAGTTCACCGAGAATGGTGACTCCCCCACCCCCCTTGTCAAAGAAATAAAGATGGTAAACCATGCTTCAATAGTCGCTAAACGTTTAAGAGACAAAATGAGAGAATAAAAAGCAAGCAAGCAAGTAATCAGCGGCGCTTCGATAGCCTTATAGACCCGTCTACAGGGTGCGATCGCGTTTCGCAGCCGATGAAGCGAACTGCTTACCTCAGGCGCCCCCTTGTGAATAACATAGTACGCATGCGAAACTTCTCCACAATATACTATACTTACCGAGTCCTATCACTGCGCGAGCGCGCGAGGTGTTCGTGTAAACTCTGTAGGGGTCCTAGGTTTCTCTGGACGTAGTTGCAGGGAATTCAATTTCGAGCCACGTGTGCACGTGCGCATACACATCCCGCTGGCCCGCCCCCCTCCCCAGCCTTTCCTTGTCCACCAGTGGCATGCATGTGCCGGCCGCGCGGACGCGCATTACAGCCTCCGCTTGCGAGACACTGCTGCCGGCGAAACGGACTGCCCGGCTGTCCTCGCGGAGAACGGAATCCCTTCAACTTTTCTAGACTGCGGAAATGAAAGTTTCGATGTTCGTCGAGTGGGGACAGAGTAAGCGAGACAGCTCGAGGGCGGACGCCTGCGGTCTGTGATTGAAGCTGCCTGCCGTCCCGCCCAGTCCGCCCACATTCGCAAGCACGCTGACACACACTCCGCGTCCTTTCGTAATCTTCGCCTTGGACATTTTTGTCTGCAAGAGGGATTCGGCGTGGCCATCGCTTTCCTGTCGGAGCCAGGCCGAGATGTTGTACTCTCGAAATTTTGGCGCCGGTCTTGAGAGCTCACGCTTTCAGAATCGTTCCCCGTCGCTTCGGCCGAACGAAAGACGGGATCGAGCGAGCGAGGGAGCAGCCGCGGACTGAGTGTGTGCGGATAAACTGCGAGTCGGCAGCGTGGAGACAAGCGCGCGTGTACAGCATCCCCCGACGCGCGCTGCATCCTCGATTTATGATACCTCGATGCAATGAAAGCTGTATTCCTGAATGATGAAAGGGGAAGCTGGAGATAACATAAGTTTGCTTTTTTTTACTTTTTTGCTGTTGTTTGTACGTGTCTATTAGGGACAACGTTATTCCTGTGTCACTATTTTTCTATTCGTGCACCGAATCGCTGCGGGGTGTGATGTGAAATATGACAGCGGCATCTGAACATACCTATTTTCTTGCGTGTGTGCCGTTGTCCAGTGTAGATAGACTTCGACACAAGTTCAGACGACGAGCTTTGTTTGAGGCCTTTCAAAGAGCGGCGGCCGAGAGATTCAAGTGAAGTACTTCATCATCCCCCACACAATATAAAAATGAATGCACAATATTTTTGTTGCCTGGTGTGCTAACCAAATCTATTACTCGGTAGCGAGAAATTTGCAAAGACTTGATTTACGTTAATAGCCTCAGTGGTGTAACAAACTATTGTTGAGTCAGCGTGGAATTTTTTTTTATTGAGGTGCGTTCACGAACGAGTAAAGTAAGCCTTGTTCAGTGAAATAAGGCGGAATTCTCGCGAAGGGGCTTGGGGTCAATGGCGTGTGTCGCGGGTATTCTTAGCTCGAGGAGCCATTCAGAATTTGGATGCAAAGTTTTGTGTAAATTTAGCACAAAAATTTACTCACATCTATAGAGGAATCCTGCAGTTTTCTTCGAATAGTGATTGTGGACATAAATCTATTACTAAATTTTACCGCCATACGGCGATAGTGAACGACGACCCAGAAAACAGATAATTATGTAATCAGTTACAGTCGAAGATTGCAGCAGGGCATTGCACAGCCGTGCAACTAAAGTAGTATTGGTATTGATGCGCGAGCCAATCACGCTCGCTCATTTTCGTGACGGCATGATGGAGACGAACCTTCTTTAAATATTGACTTCTCTCGGGAAATATGTTTTGGAGGGGGGATGCACAGAAGACCAAGTGCAGGGGCCATTTTATGAATTTACACGGAATTCCTAGGCTAGCTAGCGACTTTTATAACTGTCATTGTATGGATGGCAAGGAGACAACAAAATATAAGTGTCAGGAGGGCCTCCTTGGGGACATCTGGGCCTAGACTGACACAGCCTCTCGTATACGTAGGATTGACGAATCATGATAACGTTTTTACGAAGGGAAGCATTTTCTACTCTTGATACGCTGTTCTACCGGCGGGGAAAAATAAATAAAAGAAAGTGAGCACGACGTCATCGTTTGGCGGACTGGTGAGCACTTCTCTAGCCTGCAACTAATGCAGCGGAAAGCCTTTGCTATAGTCACTAACACAATTCGAAACGACGGTGGTTGCCAATGCCCACATCCCAGGAGTATTGTCTTCTTTTTTCTTTCAATATTCATAACCGGGAACATGGCGATTTCGAACAACAAGGCACTCATCTCAGTAGCTCGGTCTTATCGATTCATGTGTCGTTGTTTTTAATGTTGCCCCTCTTGAGGGTGCGCCTTTACGTTGCCAACGCATTTGAAACAGTGCAACAATAACAAAAAGAGAAAGTGATGCGCACTAGCTTAATCCGCTTACGGTTGACGTCAGCAAGAAACTCGTTTAAATATGCCCAGACGTGCAACATCGCTTCCTGTGTTACGTCCTTATGACTTATTCACTTTTATGGCTGTGCACTTGGCTATGCTGCTTGCATGCGTACCAACTAGTCAGAGCTCACCGAAGCATAGCCGCGCTCGCTTTACGACTGCGGCTCGTCGCTGGCGCTTCGCGAAGATGCACTGCCACGCCGAGCAGCACTGGCATAGCACAGTTAGTGAAATTTCGCTGGGACACACAACATAATTCAGGCAGGATAACGGCAGAGTTGGAAGGTGTGATGTGTCTGTGATATTGTGGCCAGCAAGGGGCTCTGGCGGTTGCGAACACGCGCTGGTGCTCAGGCGCGCCGCGAGGTATACCATCTGTTCCTTAGACGTGACACCAATGTTGAAGGCTCTGAGCAGCTGTCTCATAACACTTATGGCGCTCCCGCGTAGGCAGGGAGCAAAACTAAATCGCTGTATCTATAAGGACCCGAGCTCAGGTTCACAACTTCGTACGCGAGTGTGGTTAGCATGACCAAGCGCTGGCCATTCCTGATAACAAGCATGTTGTTAACGAATACGGCCGGCCAATGATAAAATGTTCGGACGAATGAAAACCTTTGTGAATTCGGCTCACGGGCTTGTATTCGCAAAAAGTTCTAACGCTAGAATTAACAATTCTAGCTAAAACGAATGCGATACACATGGTAATAGCGGACGCACTTACGAACGAAAAGGGCCAAACTCACAAATCCCTTCGTTCGCAAGTGCTGTTTGTTGTTGGCCGGCCGCCTTCACTAATAAGAGGTGCGACATCACAATCGGGTGGCATCTACTGATGCGAACAGTCCCAACGTAAAAACATTTTTTTAAGTACGGGCCCTGGGGCTGAATTCACAATGATTTTCCTTCCAAGTGACCGGCCGCTTCCACTATTGTTATGTCCAACATCGTCACTGGCTGACAACTACTCTTAGGAACAGATGTAGTGGAAACACATTTTTTGTGAATGCGTGTTCTGTTGTCGGTTAATCAGCAGGGAATTTTACCCACCCATCCGCTCGTATGCATCTGGGATCGTCGCGAGCTTTGGCCATCGCATCATTGGCTGTCGTGATTTCCTTGAAGATGTTGCAGTGCGAGGGTGGCGCGGCCCCTCATGCACATTCTTGCAGCACTTGAAGACTTTATGAATTCCTCATATAAAAGTACATTTAGCGGCATACTGATGACTCGTAGATATATTATAGAGACTACGAATTGCCACTTATTTTGTTCCCCCGTTATAAACAACCTATAGAGATATCGTAGATAACAGTCGAATAAAAGCGTAAGGCCACCAGTCCTTACAGGGTGCACATATTGGCTATGATGCAGTCTATAATCTTTATATCTAAATGCCTATGCGGTCTATAAAGACTGGAAATATTAATTTAAAAAAGAAATATTCTGCTACCTGCTAGCTGATGCTATCCGTACAGCGGTTCAACGCTTCGCTGTTCTAGCTTGACAGAGCTAACAACAATCAGAAAAACATTTCCTCAAAGCACGCATGCACTTTCATTCGTAAGTACTTCCATTCTACGAACAATTCCAGTCTTAAGGACTTTCTTGTGAATACGGGCCCTGCTCTATAAGCACTAAACGGTTACGGTCGGCGACACACGAGGCTTTCGTTCCTTTGCTCTTTACTATACAGTTCGGTGCCGTCGCTGTCATCTCGCTTTTTATACAATGTCTATTGTTACAAACAATTTCCCCGTGTGGACGGCTTTCCGAATTTCCGAAGTAGTTTGACGTTTATTCTGGTAAAATGCATGTACAAAGACGGGCATATGTTAAAAAGGTTTCATATGTTACATGAAGTGCAAAACTACTAAACAACGAAAAGAATGTAATAAAAAAATCTGTTTCACTAAGTAAACAGTCATTTTTTAGCATAAAACGATACAGGTCCGGTTATTTCACCAGTCAAATTGTTTTATTGGTTATAAATAAAATCATGAAGCAAACGTTTAAATGAGAACACAGACACAGCAGTTTTATTATTTCAAGGCAAGAAATTCCACATTTTAATTAAGACAAAACCAACCCTTCGGGTACCGTAGTTAGTGTGGACTTCTGAAAGTAACAAAAATTGTTGTTTAGATAAAAATGTGTAACATCTGTATTGGCAAGTTTTTGCATGAAAACCATTTTTGCAAGATGATGGTCTTTAATTGCTCGATATGCATATATGTAAACAATAAATTTCACAAGATTAGTAACGCAGGGTATGTTAGGATAGCGGTACAGTTAATTAATATGCGATCTGTGATTACTCCTAGTGCTAATACGAATGGTTTGATTTTGGACATGTTCTCAGGAAGAAAGATGGAAGTGATAGGTTTGACCCGAGGCTCTTATACAATAACTTAGATAGCTATGGATTAGTGTGCAGTATAGAGTAAGAAGAGTATGTAAATCGATAACATCTAGCTTTGAGTAGAATCCTAATACCGTATGAAGTCTTTCTTTGTAGTTCATGAATGCTTAAGTTAAATTTTAAGCGTGTCAAGCTCGATACTAAGGAACGAACAGTTGTTGGAGGGATAAATAGCATGCAAATTAATAATAATTGGCATAACTTGCGAGTCATTAGTGGGCCTGGAACTGAAAATGACGAACTTAATTTCGGAATGATTAATTAATATTTTATTTTAGCACACCATGTAGAGATCTCTATAAGATCAGCATTAAATGTCGTTATAAGTTTGTTTAAATAGTTACCCGAAGAGTGATGTCATCGGCATATAGGATGCTTCCTTTTAGCGAAGTTAGACATTTAGGTAGATCATTAATATATAATAAAAATAAAATCGGACCAAGAATTTAGCATTGTGGAACCCCGATGTTAATTATTCTTTTTTGTTAGAAGAAACGCCAGAAATGTATATGCTTGCTCACGACCAGATAAGTAACTTTAAAAGAGGCTTAGAGGGGTTCCTGCTATGCCGTAAGAAGCAAGTCTAGAAAATAGAATATAATAATTATATGAAAAGCTTTAGTGAAATCTAAAAATAAACAGAACCAATGTAGTTAACTTTGTGAATTTCGATTTTGCATTTATCAGTAAAGTAAATAAGAGTAAGGTTAGTTCAATACCCGCGACGGAATCCAAATTGTTTAGGGTGAAACAAGTTAAATTTTTCAATGCAGCTAGACGGACGAATGTGGATCAGTTTTTCAATAACTTTACTAAAGAATGGAAGGATAGAAACTAGTCTGTAATTAAAAATCATTGATTTATCACCCATTTGAAATAGCGGGATTACCTTAATTACTTTTATTGCGCTAGGAAATAAACCCGTTTAAAAAATTAGATTAGTTATGAAGGCGAGCACATTCGCAATAACGTAAGAAAACAGTTTTAAGTGATTCGCATGAATGTTATCTAAACCAGAACTAGAGCTTTTGAGGTTGATTATTACACTATTTACCTCTTGACGTGCTGTGGGTAAAGGAAAAAAATGATTGACTGCAATGACCAAGTTTGTCTGAGGGAACAGATGGAACAGGAATGGCGGAGAAGTATTCACTGAATGCCTTAGCGATGTCGACTGGGGCAGACGTGATGAATCCTTCATGAGTAATGTTAGTTGTAGCAGAAGAATTGATAAAACGCCGTTGTTTTTTTATGTCAGAACTAAAAGGAGTAATGTCATTTTGGTACTAACTCTTCGCATTATTTATCAGTGTACTCAAGGTGTTAGGGTATTGTTTGTAGCGATATTTTAGGCTCAGATTAAGTGGGTGCCTTTTAGTTCTTTTATATACGGTAAGCTATATCTTTTACGCACATACAAGGACAATCTCCAGATTTACACTGATGGATTGAAAACTGTGGACGGATCTACAGGAGCTGTGATCCTTTCCGAAAAAGTCGTGACCATTCAGTTTAAAACATCTCATCGGACAACTTCGACTGCTGCGGAGCCTGCTGCACTTCGTAGCGCACTTCGCATGGTCCATGAAGATCTACCCCGAAGATGGAGCATATTCACGCACTCGAAGGCAGTCCTGCATTGTTTGCTATCCGCTCTGCGTCGTGGACCCCAAGACCAACTTGTGCTAGAAATAAGGCAGTTATATCACCAGCTAGCAGAGAAAGGACATCACATAACTTTTCAGTGGCTCCCAGGCCACTACGGCATCAAGGGCAACGAAAACGCCAATGGAGCTGCTGGAGGGCTCACGAAGATGCCGTGAAGGAACCCATCCTCCTATCAAGAACTGACGCAGCAACAAAGCTTCGCATAGTAGCGCGTGATGTCACACGATCCATGTAGAACACGCCAGCTTTACGACATACTCAACTGCACCGCCTAGGCCCATCCCTCCGACTACGCATTATATTATATCCGGAATCGAGACAACTGTTCTCTGCCGACTATGGCTATAGGAGTGCCTTTCACGAATGCATTTGCTTGCCGCATCGGAATGACTGACAGTGATGCCTGTGATAGTAGCGGCAGCGAGGAAACAATCGAACATATCCTCTGTCACAGGGGCGTAGCCAGAGGGGGGGGGGCTTATGGGGCTTCAGCCCCCCCCCCCCCAAAAAAAAAATTTTTTTTTTCGTGCTGTCCATGCAACGCTGGCGAAAACAACCCCCGGCGCCGGAAGTCATGCTCGATTTTGTCTAGAATGTCCTTTTCACGCTCGAAAAAAAAAAAAAACGTTTTAGCGCGAACATTGCGAAATCGGGCTGGATTTCGCGGCAACGCACATGCATCGGGAGTCACATATCGTAACGCAAGGAGCTCCATCCGAGCACAAAGTTCCAAAGGCGTGGCGGGCGGGCTCGTCGCGGCATCTCGCTGAGGCCGCGGAATCGGGAGCGCTTGGATTTCAATTCTGACACTTTATGGGCATAAAGTTCTAATAAAATTTTGATGCGAAAGGTGCATTGATATTTCCAAAGTCTTGCTTTCGATTTTCAATAGCGGAACTTTGTGGGCTTAATGTTGTTATAAACATTTGACGCCAAAGGTGCATTGCCTTTTTTAAAGTCTTAGATTGGAACATACAACAAGACAAGCCAAATCAACAAACTATCGGACAAGTTGACAAAACACGCAGCGGGATACGATGAGCCGAAGCATTGTGGTGGTTCAATTGTGCCGTCATGTCGCATAAAAAAATATCAGCATTTTTTTTTTCACCTACGCCAAAGCATCATTTCACGTCAAGACACTAAAGCCAGCCAGGGTAACTACGTTCTTATTTTTTTTCTGCTTTGACTTTTAATCGTGAGGACATATTGAGCCTCCTAAGTTTTTTTTATTTCTCGCTACCCTACCCGCGGGCTGCCAGAGCCAGCCAGAGCGCCATGCGTCTTTCTTGTGTTGCCCCGAAACCACCGCGCGGCGTACTTCGGTGCGCGTTTGGTTTTCTCTGGCCCGAGTGCATTTTCGCCTGGCAGAGTTTTGGATGCTTTCTGGCTAGCAGACGAGAAAAAGAAACAATGGTCGCTCACCGCCATCACTGTGAAGACTTGACGGATTACACCGTGTTCGTTTGAGCGCAACCTCTCCGGAAAGTCTTGTCTCGCCGGTGTAAAATACCGAACACTATGCGTATGGTTCTCGGTGGACCAAGCTGGGGGCGAAATGCGAAAACACCCGTGTACTTAGATTTAGGTGCACGTTAAGGAACCCCAGGTGGCCGAAATTTCTGGAGTCCTCCACTACGGCGTGCCTCATAATCAGAAAGTGGTTTTGGCACGTAAAGCCCCATAATTTAATTTTTTTTCGGCGGACCAAGCGTCTCACGTTTTCTTAGATATTCATTCGGTAGCCACATTAGGTGCCCAAAGTAGGCATTGGATTGTGGCCAACATACTCTCATTTGCGTTATTTTTTTTCATTTCGGTGCCCCCGCCCCACAAAAGGAAAAAAAAAAGATACATTGTTGCGGCGCAGCGAATTGTCGTATGGTGGCAGTTCGTTACTTCTATTGTGGAAAGTAATCGGCCACGGCACGCTTCGGTTGCCGGATACTATTATTATATTATTGTGATAGCAATTATATGAAGACTCCAGGCGCATTACTGCTGTCGCCGTCGCCCTCATGTTTCGTATCATCCATAGGGCAATAACGTCGTGACCGCGCGCCGAATGCTGTATGTGCGAGTGAAAGAGTAGGGGGGGGGTGGAATGGGTGAGCCGACGATGGTGGCTCAGTCTTGCGTGCGCAAAGGAGAAAAGCGGAGAGCAAGCGCGCCGCCTTCCGTCGCACGCGATGCATCGGATGGAGTGGATGGAATAGGGGCGGGATCTAGGATTCTGTGACTCTGTGATTGCGATACATCTTTATTTGCCTTGTTTGACGCATTATATACAGTGACTTTTTCTTAGATACATAGATTTATTGGAGACATATACGTATATTTAAATACCTTGTTTCGAGCTTTTGTGTATACGTGCAGTGCAATTTCTTTCCAGTGTCACTTTTTTGCCCTTTGTCAAGCATTTGTATATTCCATTGTATCTTCGCATTTCTAATGAACGAGGGCGAGTTCAATGAAAGTGAGCCTACCCTCCCCGCGCAATAATGGTTCGGTTCATTATCTGCGAGGCATGCGCGTAGCACACAGGCATCTTTCATTTGCAAAAGTGGCACGCAGATGTGAGGGTAAATATTATTTAATGCTCTCATACACTGGATTGAACATGGTTGCGTGACGTAATGGACACTTCAGAAGTTGAGCAGCGGAGTGTCGTGAATGTTTTGACAGCTGAAGGTGTTTCCCAAAAGGAAATTATTCGCCGTATGGCTGCCGTGTACGTTGAACATTGCATTTCATTGGCCACTGTAAAGCATTGGAGCAAACGGTTGAAAGAGCACGTGAATGTTGCAAAGACGATCCAAGATCGGGCCAAAGCCATCGTGCAATCACCCCCAGCACAAGTGCAAAAGTTGATGAGCTGATGAGACAAGAACGGAGGATAAACATCGATGAACGGACAGAGCATGTGAACATCAGTCGCGGTTTGGTTCACACCATAATTCATGAACATCTTGGTCATCGGCTCTTGTGTGCGCAATGGATGCCCAAGATTTTGAACCACCGCTAGAAGAAGGTTCTGCGCTGCTTTGACTCATCTGATCCGGTATCACAATGAGGGTGACAACTTCTTGTCTGCAATTGTGATCGGGGACGAACCATGGTGCCACTACTACGAGCCTGAAACACGACGACAAAGCTTACAGTGGAAACATTCCAATTCACAGCCCCCAAAGAAAGCAAAGGCCGTCATTTCTGCCGGAAACGTCTTGTTGACATTTTTTTTTAGATCGTCAGGGGCCATTACTGATAGAATTTTCGAAAGCCGGAGAGGCTATCAATCGTTTCCGATATTGTGAAACGCCGGATTGGCTGCGTGTCGCAATCAAGAACAAACAACGTGGAAAATTGACGGATGGGTTCATCTTGTTTCACGACCTGGCTATGGTGTTGGGCTGCTGAGCACGATGTCGCGGAATCGAATCCCGGCCACGGTGGCCGCATTTCGATGGGGGCGAAATACGAGAACGCCCGTGTACTTAGATTTTGGTGCACGTTAAAGAACACCAGGTGGTCGAAATTTCCGGAGTCCTCCACTAAGGCGTGCCTCATAATCAGAAAGTGGTTTTGACACGTAAAACCCCATAATTTAATTTTTAAATTTTCCACAATGCCCGTCTCCACGTCGCTGATGTGGTTAATAGAAAACTGGCAAAGTTCAAGTGGGAAACGCTGCAACATCCACCATACAGCTAAGACCTGTCGCCTTGCGACTTCCACATTTTGGGACAAATGAAAAAAACAGCTTAAGGGAAACAGATTAGTGTCGATACGATGAAGTGAAAGAGTCAGTTACAGATTGTTTGAAGCAGCAACCTAAGGTGTTTTATGAGACGGGAATCACCCGACTCGTTAGTCAATGGGATAAATGTCTAAATGCTCATGGAGAGTACTTTTAAATTAAGTACCCCGTTTGTCCTATATTTGCATTGGCGCACTTTCATTTGACTCGCTCTCGTATATTTTGCAGAACGGCTTTATATAGGTGCTCTCTGTTGGGACAATAATTTCGGTGCAATTACGATACACGACCGGTGGCAGCTGCTCCTGCGTAATACATTGGAATAAATGACAGCGTCATTGCGATTTTTCACTGGCCGTTGTATATGTACAAGAATGTAAACAATGGTTCTTGAATGACAAAGTTTCATTAACATATTTGTCCTCAACTGGTTCATTTCATGGCCTTTACGTTTTTGATATCAGTGGCATGCATTGCTTTGCTGGTTTCCAACTGTATAGTTCTAAGGATCGTGTGATATTTTCTTTACCTTTTAAATAGACAAAAACATGGAAGCATTGATATCAGTTATTTTGAGCACAATTTCTGGCACATACGAGTAAATATTCTTATTAAAAATACATATATTACTTGTTTTGACAGAGTGTAGCGTTCAATAATTCGTTTGCAGCATGTTTGGCAATGGTAATGCAGTTATTATTGAGGTATTTGATCGCTCAACAAATTGTTTAAGAGGAAGCTTTAGCTCGGGCCCAACTCCGACGCGGCCTATTCAAATAAATGTAAAACGCAGAAACGCTTTTCTGAGACAACCCCTGGATCACTTTTAATGGCATTTGTTGAATTTGAGAAAGTTAACTTCTAGTATCTGTTGGAAGCGGAAGTTCGATTTAGGGCCTGAATTTTGTTTAAAAAGCGCGAAAAAAATAGAACCACGACGTTTACAAACTACAAGCTCTTCATCAAAAACAGACATCGCCGTTCTTCAAACGGCATCTATTATAAGAGTCAAAGCGGACAAATTCGGTATGTCAATTTGTATCTTACGTGAATTAGTTACGTAGGGCACAAGGGTTCTGCAAAAACCGTATTTCGATAATGCTAAATTGTTTGAGATTCATTTGTAACATATAAATTTTGTCCGCTGTAGATGTACTATTAGATGCGATTCACAGAATTGTGATATTATTTTTAATTGTGTCGAGTTACAGAGTCTTAAACGTGATAGTTTCGTTTTCTGGAAATTTGAGATTTGTACCAATTTTTAATAAAAATTGACAACCTAAATGAAAAATTCGAAGCCAGAAGACAGTAGAATTTAAGCTTTTCTTTTAAATGCAACAAACCTCATCAAATCTTGTGCAGTGGTTGCCGAGAAAAACTAATTCACCTTCTACATGTATTTAGATAGGAGCATCCGAGATAAAGCTTCCTCTTAAGGAGGCCAAGCTCCAACGTGAGTCCCCCCCGAACGAAATTTCTGGCTACGCCACTGCTCTGTCATTGTCCTCTCTGGAGATCCCAGAGACAGTCGCTCGTGACGGCGTTGGCACGCCTCGATGACAGGCCGCTTTCTTAACAGACGATCTTGGAGTGCCGGCTGATGCGATCTTCACACCAGAAGGCGGTGAAGGCGCAACTGAGGGTTCTCCGGTCAAGCGACCTGCTTGAACGACTGTGACACTCCTTCGTTCCTTTGTGTGTGTTTTTTTCTCCATATTTTCTTTCCCTCTCCCGTTCTTTTCTTTTGTGTGCACGTTTTTGTGTCTTTTTTTAAGATGTTTCTGTCTCCCTCTAGCAAACTGAATATATATCTTCCGGTTAACCTCCTTGCCTTTCTCATCTCTTTTATCTCTCTCTTTACGCACGCTATTAAGTAATCCTAATGCTAACCAAGGATTCCTGGGAGAGGAATACCGTTTATGGCACTGAACAGATGTTGTGGATGCAGTTGGTTATTATTGAAACAAAGTTTATGTAAGCTGACTCAACATTGTCCATTGTCGTAACAGAAGACCAATAAGAGCTAGATATTAATTCTACAAATTTAACTTGAGCAAACATGTGTTTAACAAAATTTTATTGACGCGTAGAAAGCAGAGAGCTGTGAATAAATAATCTGTCAAATGATTTTGAAGAACGAATGCAGAAGGAGGGGAGAGGAAGTTGGACAGAGTATGATCAATAAATGTTCCTGAACCACCAACACAGCAACGAGTGGGAAGAGAAAAAGGAGATTCAAGGCCGTAACCGCGAAAACGGCTAACGCATTGGGGAAGGCGGTTAATAGTATGACGATTACGTGAGACTTTGTGCCTGGCAATGATGTAATGTACATGTTAATATAGTCAAGCCGTATTGCCTATAAACAATTGGTATGACCGAAAACCTTAGTACATTCGGAAGGCGAAGTTACAGAGATTGTGGATCGCAGAAGCGGCTTCTCATTGAGCGACTATTCTGGCTAGTATAATGTCCAGTATTATGATTCTATGACGGCTCCTTCTGCGAGCCCCTGTAAATTACGAATACATTTTAAACACTGGCCCTGAGATCACATTCACGAAGATCATTGTTCGTAACGGTTCTTCAACGTAGGCCATTGCCTTCGTTGTCATCTCGATCACTGTCGTGATTGGCCAACACGTCTTCTTATAAAACAAACGGCTGTGTAAACCTGGGGTCGAATACAAAGCTCTTCATACGTAAGTGATCTTTGCCATTCGTTGGGAGCCTCCGCTAAAATATGTCTAACACCACTGTTGTTTGGCACATCCTCTTAAGACCAATTCAAGCAGAAGAACGTTTTCCTTTCTTTTTGTGAACTCGAACTGTTGACCCTACGGCCAGGGCCCGTGTCCACCAATCTTATATTATATCACTGCATCTCCTTATTGACCGGCGCTTGGGGGCTCGTCACTCATGAGCTGATCGGCGTGATAACTATAAAACATTCGCCGGGATGGGGGGGGGGGGGTACCATCGCAGGGGGCTATTTCGTGAGCTACCGCGTATGAGCGCCTTGTGTGTTTTTTGTTCGTTTGTTGTTCATGAGTTCGTAAGAACAAAAACTGTCTAATAGTGACAGCCAATATATTATTAGCAAAGGACGCCCACCAACCAGAAAAAGTTCCTACGAACAAGACCCTTTGCGAATTCAGTCCCTGTTTTATGCCTTGCACGCGTGTGCACCTGTTCTGTTGCTCATGCGATCCCGTGATCTTCTTGATTGTTTATAACACGTTTCTTTGAATAAGCCTTCGCAGTTTCGAGTCAACACTTGTCCCATCCTTTCTTTTATGCCCGTTCGCGTTCTGTAGCGTCGTGCTGTACTCAAGTAACAATGAATCTACACCGACTAGTCCAAATGTATTACGACAAACGACATATGTAATACCTTTGTTATTGCAGTGAACAAGAAAGGCAACTAAATTGTTTAACAAAATTCATCCTTTTTTTTCTTCGTTATGCGACTACTATTGCTCTGATTACACAGGGTGTTTCAGCGAACACTTGCAAACATTTTTTTAAGATGTGCCATAAGGTAATTAGGTAAATACTTAATTCGTGATTTTTGTTAATTAATCAATTATTGATTTTAGTTTTTGTGTAGGTAATGTCCGCCTTTTAAAGTATACCAGCCCATGAACAAGATTTGTGTTATCTGCCACTGGCATTTATTTTTTATTTTGAAAGTGTTCGTTGAAACACCCGGTATACACTTGGACTTATGCCTATAGCACGCATCTTAAAATTTATGCTTTTCAATCTCCCATGACTTTGGCTCTGCTGAGTGCTTCGCGCAAAAACTGCAGCGCCTTTCTTGGAATTATTCACTCCATCTGCAACACGTACATAGTGCTTTGTTCGAGAAGCTTAATTGTCCTTGGGCTGGTTAAGGGAGGGGGAAATTTGTCGGCTTCCCTCAGTGATTTGTGGGCCGTACTCACACACAAAAGAAAGTTTCACGCTATAACTGTTATCAAGAGCAGAAACCAGTCAATCGTGATGTTGGACATATTAGCAAAGGAGACCGGTTATGAGAGACAGCTTTTAGGAAATAAAAGCTTTGGGGATTCGTACCCGCGATCTAAGCGTCCTACAGAATGTCAGCCATGCGAGCATACCTCTTTTTGTTCTTGCATGTTTGCATTTTCTAGCGTTTCTCTTCTATTTGACACGTAACGTTGAAGCTTGACAAGACCGTACCCATCTCACACTCACCATCTCTTTTCATTCGGAAAGGAATAAAAAAAAATTCCACGATTTTTCTATCATTTTTATTTACGCATGTACTTTGACCGTTGTGTGGTGCGAGTGCTCGTGCAGGTGCTCTCTAAACCTCTACATGTGCGGCAAAGCTTGTCGAACCGTATTCACAAAGCTTTTCATTCATAAGTACTCTTTGCAATTAGTCATCCACATTTGCTGATGATATGTACAGCATCAGCATTGTCTAAAAATTTCCTCTTCTGAATAATTTTAGCGCAAGAGACTTTTGTGAATACGGGCCCTCGTTCGTAAGTGCACATTGGTGCAAGATAACGCAGTAGAATATAGTATAACAAATATGTTTGGAACAGTCTTCGTAAAACGAAAACGAAGGACACGTTCTTACAAAAATGTTCTCACGCTAAAATTGTTTGTAAGATCAAATGCCGGCAAATATTGATGACAGACATATTAGCGCAAGCACTTACAAACAAAAAAGCTGTGTGCATTCGTCCGAACTTTCGCAGTGCAGAAGAGCGTAGAGTAAATTGGGCCGATATTCTGAAAAAGTTCTTACGCTTGAATTGTCCGTAAGATAAGATTCTGGCCAAACCTCACGCTGGACGTATTATTGGTACAGGTGGCCAGTCAACGGCAAAGCGCACTTACGAATGAAAAACTTTGTGAATTCGGCTCCTGACATTCGTCTAAACACTTGACGATTCTACTAAGGACGTCGTTTTGCTTAAAATTGAATTCTTCTTACTGCTCCTATCAGCTGATCGATCCCACGATGGATAGGCTGAAGTGATCACATATCACAGTTTGTAATGTTTGCCAAATTTACCATATTTTATAAGGCAGCAACTTGCCACCTAAACACTTGGAAACTGCTAGACCGTTAAGAAAGTTTGACGCCGCCTCCGCGCTGCATTCTTCCTATCTTTCAGGGATAAGGACAGCAGAGCTAGAGCATGAGAGCACGAGTGACAGCGACACCACTGGATCAAATGACAGTCATAGTTGTGCCGTTATTGTCATACTGTGCGCTGACGAGCGAAGCTCACATCAGGAGTACAGGGCGCCTATTAAAATTTAGTAAGTCAGCGCACGCGTTGCAAAGTGTTTTGCAGGGCAGCGTGCTGGGACCTCTGTGAATTATTCCGCAATTCGGAGCTCGAGACATTGCGAGAGATGGAGGTGCGCGCTTTCTCTGTGGAAATTGCGAGAGCCAGTGTTCTCGCGGTTCCCATCGAAAGACAGTCCTCGTCACTCGTGCAGTGGCTTTATCATATTTTGATAAACGTGGCTGCTACACGTGTGAGACAGCAGTGTTTCTTATACCTTTCGTTTGGAGGCAGCCATCCGCTGGTCGCGGGCGTCCTGGGCTTCGCCGGGAGTCTCCTTTCCCCAGACGACGACCGCGATGCGCGTGTACGTGAAGATGAGCACGAGCAGCGGGAAGAAGTACTGGAGTATCATGAGCGCCATGCTGTAGTAGGCGGTCTGCTCGGGCCGCCCCCACTGCTCGAGGCAGTAGTAAGTGCGGTTGGCGCACGGGTGCGGCACCAGCTGCGTCACGAGCGCCGTGGGCAGCGGCGTCACCAGCGCCACGAGCCAGACGAGCGCGATGATGAGCTTGGAGCGCAGCTTGGTCATGCGGGGCCGCAGCGGGTACACGATGGCCGTGTACCGGTCCACCGAGATAGCGATCAGAGTGTAGGCCGAGATGAAGACGGTCACGCATTGCGCGTACGTTACCAACACGCACATGACGCCGCCGAAAGGCCAGTAGCCCAGCAGAAGGTTGGACACGAAAGTGAATGGGATGCAAAGGCAGGCCATCAAAATGTCGCCGATGGCCAGGTTCATGATGAACATGTTCGTGACGGTGCGCATGCGCTGGTAGGCGATCACGATGTAGCAGACGATGCCGTTTCCACCAATGGCTGCCACCGATACGGCGATGTACATGAGGTACATGAGCGCCTGGATGCCCTCCGGCACCTGCGGGGACACGTCGCAGCTGGCCGCCGCCTCCGACTCGTTGCCGCCGCTCCAGTTACTGGACGCCGACGCCTCCTCCACGCTGGACGACAGCTCGCTCTCGGTGGTCATGCTCTCGCCGGAGTTGTGCAAGCCCTGCGAGAAAACAACCGGAAAGTCAGCTGGGCCAGTGACACACGCTTCGCAGGAAAGCTCTAGCCCAAGGAATAGATTTTTGGTTTAGGCGAACATGTTGATAATGCTTTTCTTTTCCTTCTTTTTCTTCTTGCCTTGCGTCACCATCTTTCTCTATTGCTTTGTCAAGCTATAAAGAGGTGCGGTAGAGAGAAGTTCAGAATGGTGATTGAGCCAATGTGCCAACACCAACTGCAGACTTGCAAGTCTTACTGCGATAGCAGCGCATCAGCTCATTCAGACACGTAACAATTATTGAATACATGTCCACGCTGCTGTTCAAACCGAAGCTCTGCTTGCGGATTAATATATATATATATATATATATATATATATATATATATATATATATATATATATATATATATATATAAACGAGAAGAAAGGGGGTTAACCGAGGGGCCCGATTTTTATTAGTCATATCATGAGAAGCCAACAAACACTGACACCAAGACAACATAGGGGAAATTACTTGTGCTGAATAAATGAAATAAAGGAACGATAAATTAGTGGAAATTCAAGTGGATGAAAAAACAACTTGCCGCAGGTGGGAGCCGAACCCACAACCTTCGCATTTCGCATGCGATGCTCTACCAATTGAGCTACCGCGGCGGCGTTTCCCCATCCACTTTTTTGGGTATTTATGTGTACTAGTAGAACCCTGGGAGTGTTAGCCAGCGCCACCACTCATAGACTTTGGCGGCGGACGTGGAACGTCGTTTTTGCCGCAGGCGTCACGAGAACGTGATCTTTTTGGGTGAAGGCAACTGGTCAATAAACCCACATATGCTACCTGAAGGCATCAATGTTGCCGGATTCGAGACCCTCGTTAAGTAATAAACGAGAAGAAAGGGGGTTAACCGAGGGGCCCGATTTTTATTAGTCATATCATGAGAAGCCAACAAACACTGACACCAAGACAACATAGGGGAAATTACTTGTGCTGAATAAATGAAATAAAGAAACGATAAATTAGTGGAAATTCAAGTGGATGAAAAAACAACTTGATATATATATATATATATATATATATATATATATATATATATATATATATATATATATATATATATATATATATATATATATATATGTAAGTTTGACGAACCGAAGCTCTGCTTGCGGATTGATATATATATATATATATATATATATATATATATATATATATATATATATATATATATATATATATAATATATATATCAATCCGCAAGCAGAGCTTCGGTTCGTCAAACTTACGTAACCACCAACGCAAGCAACGGGCGGTGGCCCGCTGCGTTGTCTGAACAGCCCAATCAAATGCCCGTTTATAGGACGCCACTTTTGTTTGCTTTCCAAACGAATAAAATGGCCTACATTGAGCGGTTTTTCTTATCTAATTGACTGACAAGGGTCTATGAGCACGCTCAAGTGGAGAGGGTTTCGAGGGGGCCGAGCCAGCGCAGTGAAAATAGATAATCGGAGTAGGAGGCTAGTGCCGGCGTCTCAGATTGGTCTGCTTACTCTTAGATTGCGGTGGCTGTTCGAAAATCGCGGCGGCGTGCAACAGAAGGTTACGAATGCCGCTAAAACGAGTCCTCAGCAAAGAAGAGTTGGCAGAATGATGCCCTATACGGGTCGAAAGAGCTCGATAACGTTACACCGCCACCCAAAGAGTTAATTATATTGGAATAAAGCCATGCCGTTGGTGAGACGCGAAGAGCCAGTGCCTGAGCGATCGGCGGGCAGCCATATTCTATTTCTTTTGGAACATGGCAGTCTCCGGCTATTCAGAAAAAAAATTCACTTTTCTTCGGCATATTAATAGATCTTTAACGCGTACACGTCACTTTGACGCGGTGCGTTTTTGCGGTTTTGTGACGTCGCGTGACAGGCAGGTGAAGTAGGTGCAGCCCGAAAATTTTTGACCAATAGCCGAGGGCTAATGGCAAAAAGGCGTCGAATCAGAAATAACTATTTTTCTTTTGTTCGGTCAAATCATGCGTAATCATTGTGTACACGTCATATCAGATGGGGAGCTAACGCGGTTTTCGTGACGTCGCTAGACAGGGACGTGAAGTGGGAGTGTTCCAAAAAAGCTTCTGACCAATCAGGGAGGGCTGATTGCAGAAATAGAATAGAAAAGTTTGGAATAGTTTTACGTTATAGCGCCCCAGATGGGGAGCTATCGCGGTTTTAGTGACGTCGCGTGACGGACAGGCGAACTGGGGGTATTGTATGGTATGAAGTGCTTTATTTAGGCTCTGAGGAAACAGTATCAAACAGATGCGGGCCAACCTCGGCACAGAGAGGCCGAGCCCGTCTGCCGTCACACAGCCCTGTACAGACCTGAGTTGGCCCGCCAGCGTTTCACTGTGCAGCATCCCCTGCCACCACTGCTCATGTTGAGAGTCATCACTGGCCAACGCCTCGCAGCACCAAAGCATGTGTTCTAAATCGAGGAAACCCCCACGCTTACTACAACGGACTGAAACCCTGCAGTCCGGATTAATTTTATTCATGACGACCGGGTTAGGGTACGTTCGTGTCTGCAAAAGCCTTAATGTAACCGCCTGTGTCCTATTTAATTTAGAATGTGGCAGAGGGAATGCCCTGCGCCCTAAGTAATAGTGCTTGGTGAACTCGTTGTAGGTTAACAGCTGATCCCTGAACTCAGGAGCGGGAGATCCAGTCCCTTCAGGGAGTACTGGCCTTAAAATTTTTGACGAGTCGTGGAGGGTAGATTGCAGACTTGGAAAAGAAAACTGTGGAATAGCTTTGCGTTATAGCACCCGTTTTAGGTTAAGAGCCCAAGGTCACTGGCTCTGACTACACTTTACATCATGGTCGCTCCTGCCGGGAAACTATCGAAATGAAGCAAAGCAGAATGTCCGAGAATCTGCGCACGTGTCTAGCGTCCCTGTACCAAACAAACACTTTGTTTACGGTCATTGTGAGGCGCCTCATGAAATGCACATGCGAGCCATTGCGTGCAACAAGCCATAGCCGCTCTGAAAACCTCGGTCCGTTTCATGACAATCGACGGACGCAAGACTGTTTCTATCTTTTATGAAGCGAACAAGTGAATGAAGTTTATTTTAAGAGAAGCGGCTCCGCATGGCCGCTTTGTATTCGTCGCGCACCGCGCCGTGAAAGACGAATGCGGCGCTAACGGCCTCTGCCGATACGTGGCTTGACAGCGAAACTGACAAGATACGTCGCGAAACGGGTTCAGCATTTCTTCACCAACGAAGGAGGCTGCGCGCCGAGGAGTTTCAACCCTCAGGAGCTTGAATAGAAGGTGATAAATATTTAATCGCGCCAAAAAGCAATTCGAGGGATTGACCATTGCCTCTCCTTATGCACCAGGATAAAGTGTGCGTGCCTTCATTCACGCAAAGGCGTTCGTTTTATACCTTGCTTGTTTTTATGTACGCCTAGCAAACAGAACAAAACCAAGAGGGCGTTCAAGAATACCACGCCATGCGCGCATGCTACGTCACCTGCCTGTCAGTGCTTCTTCTTCTTTCTCTCACAACGATTTCTCGCAAACATCGTCTCGCCGTGAAGTTGCGAAAACCTTTGGACACTGAATAACCCGGCGCTGCTCACACCCTTCTAATTCTTTATTACTTTCTTTTCCACCGAACAGGCCTTTCTTCTAGTACGCCCCATTGACCATGCGAGGCGAGGCTTCCCGAATATATTATTAATGAATGCTCAACTAAAGTTTACTTTGTGCTGTTGCGCGCCATCCTCGAGGCTTATTTTGTAGCTCTTTCGATTTGTGTGCTGTTTTTGAGATTTCCAAAGCTCAGCGCTTGGTCACTCTGCCAGTGTAGCGTGATGTTTGCCGAAGACGCCTTAATATTGATCTTTTGCCCTCTGTCCTGTGGCGTCGCAATAGCAAATGCACGTTCGCTTTTTTTTTTCTCTCTTTCGTTTGTTATCGACAAAGTTCCGCGCGAAACGCCGTGTTTGCTCGCGAAGTAGAATTTTCGCACTGTGAAAGTGTACAAATACGCGCAAACACCACGAATCTTTTCTTGTTCAACTTCCGCTCGTTGCTTCATCTTCCGTTTAGTTTCGCCTTTTATTCTACGCTATACAATACCATAACCCGTCCTCATCTAGCTAGAACTGGGCTTTCTTCTAAATAGCAAGCATATGAAAAGCGTATGCCTTCACAAATTTTTTAACGATATGTTTTCCTGACACCACTGTCATTTCAGGCATCCGCCCTGCTAATTAGAGTTCTTTCAAACAAACTGATTTTTGCGTTTTTTCCCTTTCCTTAAGTGTACGGAGACAAAGTGCCCATTTGGAAGATGAATCATATAAACAATACGAATACAGGAGAAAAGTCTCGGTATCATGATAGATGCTATAAAAGCTGTATTTACAAAACACTATAAATCGGATAAAATATATTTTATCAATACCCGCCGCGGTAGCACTATGGCTGTGGCTATGGCACTGAGCTGCTGCAGGAGCTTGAAGTCACGGGCGCGACCCCGGCCGCGGTGCCCGCATTACGATGGGGTGGAATGCAAAAACTCCCGTATACTTTGATTTAGGTGCCCGTTGAAGAGGCACAGGCCGTCACAATTATCTCGGAGTTCCGCGCTAATGTGTACCTTATAACGAGATCATGATTTTGGCATGGAAAGCCCCAGAATGTAATTTTATTTTTTTATAGCATTTATTATTATGGTATGCTTTCTTTGGCAAAAAGGGGCTCCTGCCTTCTTACCCTTGATTACGAATCAATTCTTCGGGAAATTAGACAAGGGCCGATATAACGTGACAATTCTTACTGTTCGATTCGCTAACTACAGTATTATAATTCAATATCCTCTAGCGTCGGATCCTGATGACAACTTTGGTAGAGCGCTGCTCGGCGCGGCAAAAGTATACGAAACGAGGTATAATTGAAGTATAATCATCGCGTTATCTCTGCCAGTTCGCCGACTCAATTATTTCTTTTTATTTGTTTTGGGGGGAGAACATGCATACGTAAAACAGTTGCAAGTTAAAGTCAAGTTCAGCAATGCTCACTTTTTAGTGGTAAACTTACTTGGCAGAATACGTGAAGTACTCAGGAAAAAAGACGTTAAATTTTTTATAAAACGCTTTATGACACTAGATGCACCACACGCAAGAAAAGTAGCAGAAGAATACGCGTTTACTGCTTACAATAATTGTGCAAAGGGAATTAAACTATTATCTCACACTTAGAACAACGAAGAACTGAAAAGTAAAGTATGGCGCATTTTGTGACCGACAATAGGATACGTTGCTAGCTCCAGGAGATAGCATGCTCAACGCTTGCAGAAGTGCCGTATTTGCCTAGCGCATGGTCATTGTGACAGGTCTTTCCGTGAACGGTCGTGGGCATGGAAGTAGTTAGTACTTCTGAGCTTAGCTTACGGGCATTTGGCTAAGCAACGTAGTGGCGTAGCTCATTACTAGGGAGGCCGTAGAAAGTTCAGGTTGCATTTTTTCTCAGCGCAAGTTGTTCTTCCTTTGAAAGTGAGCCGCCGGTTTGAGATGAAGCGGAAAGTTTAATTTTTGAGAGATTTTTTTCGCAGTTCCTCGCGGAAGATAGCATAGGTAATTGAATTCTGGGGTTTTGCGTCTCAGAACAACAATATTTGATTATGAGGCACGTCGTAGTGGGGACTCCGGATTATTTTTGACCGCTAGGGGATCTTCAACGTGCCCACAATGCACGGGACTCGGACTTTTTTTTTGCATTTCACCCCCATCGAAATGCGATCGTCGCGGCGGGGATTTAATCCCGCGACCTCGTGTTTAGCAGCGCAACACCATAGCTGCTAATCCCACGCGGTGGGTCAGCATAGGTAATCTCTGCAAGAGCGTTTATGCTGAATTCATTTCAGTCGGCACGCCTAGTTGTCCACACAATTAGGTGACTGCCGAACTAGTTGGCGCGCATGTTAAGCGCGTTGCAAATCATCATAGGCTCGGCTGATACTGGTTTGAGAGGGTGCGAGAGTTTAGGGAAAGGGTAAAGGCGAGGATGTTAGCGGTTTAAATTTTTGGCATCAGCTGGCTGAAAAATTTCTCTTTGACACCTCTCGTGAATAGACGGAGCTTCTAGTTCTACGACATGAACGAAAAGCGCTTCACCACCACCTTGAACGAAAAAAGAAAAACGATTTAGTTGGGGTACTGAGTTGCGTGTAGAAGACCTTAGCTCGGACAAGAAGGTGGGAGGAGTTTGGTGTCGAGGGGCTTCAAGGTCATCAGCAATGATTTCTAGTTGGCAAGCGATTTCCCCGTCGAGTTGTCTTGGGAGAACACATTTCACAGCTTCTCTTGATCGAATGAGCGGGTGTAGGTAGCGATGTGTTCAAGCTTCTCCGGCCATTCATCAGGCTCCTTGCGTGTGGACTTATCATTGCTTCTAGAGAGCGCTTCTTCCACGCCTCTCCATCGTAACGGTCAATGTTCGCACCGCTGATTTCTTTGGCTTCTCGATGTACCTCGCAGAGTCGTCGGACGTCACGTGTTGGTGACGTTAGGCTGGTACGTGGGGTGACGAAGCACAGTTGACAAAATCGCTTCCCAAAATTTGGTACATCAATCACCGGGTGCCATTGTCGGCGGCGGATGCCAAGCGGCCGCGTCAATAGGTGGCGAACGCCTCGTAAGAGTTGACTGCAGAGCAACGCACCTTAAGCACTCAAGTCATTGCACTTAAATGACTCATAGGATATTGCCTCACCATGTTCCAAGTCAGGCCTTATTCTGGAGACCCCTATAGTTTCTGCGGCCCTATTTATGTACCCGCTGAAATTTCTTAGGCGGCGTGTTTAGAAAGTTGATATCAGGGAAATGCATCTCCATCCGCTCAAATAATTTTACTGACGTAAACACTACGACTCACCCTCGGTGAAATTTCGTTCCAGTGCACAAAGTCGCTTAGGTGCAATCGACAAATTCATGACGCTGCAATCGACAAACTCATGAGTCTAGGGGTGCACAACACAATGGAAGAAATCGCGGAGGCACAACAGCTAGCGCAACACGAAAGATTAACAAAATCACGAGCTGGCAGGAACATATTACAGGCAATCGGTGTAGAACTGAATACATCAAGGAGCCCAATAGAGGCTGAAGTAGAATTAAGGACTGACGTTAGGCACAAGATCAGAACCAACCCTACCCCCAGAAACATGCACCCAGAATATAATGGCGAAAGGAGAAAGGCAAGAGCTAATCCCTCTTGCAGGAAATAGAGCAGCAGGACCAACTGGCCGCTATAGTTGATGCTGCCTGGGTGAAAGGTAAAGAAGCATATACAGCCATTGTCTCAAATTATCAAGGCTAAATGCGAAAACACCCTTGTACTTAGATTTAGGTGCACGTTAAAGAACCCCAGGTGGTCGAAATTTCCGGAGTCCTCCATTATGCCGTGCCTCATAATCAGAAAGTGGTTTTGGCACGTAAAACCCCATAATTAATTTTTTTTAAATTATCAAGGGAAGCTGTAAGACGGTATCACTATTTTTACCAAGGACCCCATGGTGGCGGAACAAACGGCAATTGCTCTAGCCATCAGGAGTAATAAGTGGGCCTGCATTTACAGTGATTCTAAATCCGCTATAAAGTGTTTTGATAAAGGCTACGTAGCTGGAGTTGCAGCTAAACTTTTCGAAAACATTGGGATTATGAGAACTGAAATCCAATGGTTTCCTGCGCATATGGGGAAAGTGGACGAGACTCGGGTAAACCTCAATGAGGTTGCTCATGACTTGGCACGGGGACTTGCTAACCGTGTCAGTCACAACCAAGCCGTTAACCATCAAGCCAGGGAATCTAGAGATCACTTAATAACATACAATGTCATTAGCAAACATTAATATTCAGGACGCAGGCAATTACCATTGCCACATTCAAAACTGAACAGGGCTCAGGCAGTCTCACTGCGCTTATTGCAAGCAGGTACATATCCCACACCGTACGCCATTAATAAAATATATCCAGAGAGGGAGATTAAGATGTACTGCAACGGTTGTAATGGCATCATTGGAATCAGCCATATGCTTGCGGGGTGTCCCGCGACTCTCCCCAACCTCGTTGAAGATGGACACAGTGGGAGAAAAGGATTCAATGCCCATTGTTTCAGGACCAACTAAGGGCCGTCCAGAGGGCTCATGATGTCGCTGAAAGGCTTGGCCTTTCAGCGACACACACACACACACACACACACACACACACACACACACACACACACACACACACACACACACACACACACACACACACACACACACACACACACACACACACACACACACACACACACACACACACACACACACACACACACACACACACACACACACACACACACACACACACACACACACACACACACACACACACACACACACACACACACACACACACACACACACACACACACACACACACACACACACACACACACACACACACACACACACACACACACACACACACACACACACACACACACACACACACACACACACACACACACACACACACACACACACACACACACACACACACACACACACACACACACACACACACACACACACACACACACACACACACACACACACACACACACACACACACACACACACACACACACACACACACACACACACACACACACACACACACACACACACACACACACACACACACACACACACACACACACACACACACACACACACACACACACACACACACACACACACACACACACACACACACACACACACACACACACACACACACACACACACACACACACACACACACACACACACACACACACACACACACACACACACACACACGCACGCACGCACGCACGCACGCACGCACGCACGCACGCACGCACGCACGCACGCACGCACGCACGCACGCACGCACGCACGCACGCACGCACGCACGCACACCAGAGACGGTGTCTTTTCTGATGTATAATGCCGCTCGCCGTTATGATCATCAAGAGACAAATAAGAGAAGCTGACTGTAGTAAAACTACGAATACTTTACAGGCAGAATGGTATTCTTCGTTCTCTCCGGCCAGTCACGCCCTTAAAGGTGAATTTTGAAGCTATTAACGAAACCTCACTTAGATCTGCCACATCGAAGTTCAGTGTCGCTTCTCCAGTGTAGTCTTCGTCTTTTCTTTGTGTCCGAGCGTCTTACTTCGCAGTAGCGAGCTGCAATTATTCAATAAAGTGCAAGTTTTCCATCGAAGCGCAAAGACTTGCAGTGGAAGCAACACACAGGGGCTACAAGCGAACTATCCAGGTGAAATGAGGTTCTAGTCAAATAACGAAATGATGAAATTAGGGTCGGAATAATGTAAAGGGTTCTATTCCAATTCTTTTTGTTTTTACGCTTCGTCAGGGGTTCGAACGACGCTCCGCCTACGTTGTCACCAGAACCGGCTGCTCCTTAGCTGTGGATGATAAAAATAGAAATAGAATCGAGTAAAATGAATCGCTGCAATATGCTGGCCTAGGCCGGTATAACGATTCTTCAGGAGCCTCAGTGAGTTTCAAGGGCGGGAGTCGGAGTGAGTCCCAGTGAACTGGAGCTAGCGTGAGTGCGAGTTTAAGTATGTCTGAATCACACGCGATTCCGTATGTATTTGAGTCCATGAAACTATACGCTAGGAGGAATCCACATCATCTCGAGTAAATTTGACTTTGTATTCAGGAGCGGCGTCCGTTAGAAACAGTGATCCTGACAGGAAATGAGAACAATGGGCTCACATATGTCTGATAATTCAATCAAGTGTAACGTGCCTAGAAAATGCGCAAGCCTATACTTTTCTGAAATACGAGCGTTTTGATTACGCTGCTCAGCTGGCATGGACAAGTACAGAACTTCAAGTATTTCTGCAGGGGGTCGCCGTTAGCGGCATATACCCTGCGTCTGTACCCCTTCCCGCCTAAGCCTGAAGAAATAAAGTTATTTCATGGCATGGTGAACGTCTTGACTGACCGTGTCGCCCTATATGATTGATTTGTTTCTTTCGGAACCGGTAACCATAATTTTTTGGCGGTGCAGCGCTGGCTCTGTTTCGGGTTCAGTACCAGCGAGAATCCCGGTTGCGCTACAGTTTTTGTTAAGAGTTCGGTTCTACACAGTGGTTGAAATTCTGCGTTACGCGTGCAGTTATTTCTCCCTCTGTCCTGGTTTATAGAGTGCCACCTACACCGATCGATGACTGCTTTAGGTTTGCAAGGCTCATGGAAAACAACTTCCTGACTGTGTGTTTGCTGAACACTACTTATTTTTTGAGCATGCATGTGAGTCCAATAAGCAAAGACGTTACTGGAGTTCGCTGCACCTAGCAAGTCACTTGGGCGTGGAAAATGACCGCTGACTACATTAGCTAAGAAACATTATCGGAACAGCATATGACTGTTATGGTACTGAGCAGAATGCGCCATCTCCATCTTCTCTCCACCCGACAACTTGCCCACACACGCTTGTTGCACCTGCAGTGAACATTAATCTCCGAGTGCGCGCACAATGACTCTCCTTCTTCTCTCCTTCTTATCTTTATTTTCCCTTTCCCCACGCATAGGGAATCCAACCAGGCGAGACCTTTGTTAACCTCCTCGCCTTGCCTTCTTGTCTCTCTCTCTCTCTCTGCAGTACGCCCATGTAACCCACGGATTATGAGGCCAGTAATCTCACTCTTCATCGAGCTCCGATTCGACTCTTACTATTCTTTCAGTGAGCAGCTTATTCGTAGTACGGGTGAGTTACGAAACTGAGATTCTGAGCGTGCGATTCACTGAATTTGGATTAGTCTGCGAACATGATTCCGTGAAACTATGTGAATTTTTCGGCAACCATTTATTTTGCGCTTTTCGAAAGCTAGTCTTACAGCAGCCATTCATTCTTGGAAAGTTTGTTTAAAAGAAGGCTCTAAATGTGTTGAAATGCTATTCGGGAAGTACATTTAATGAAAATTGGAGACCTTGTTTTTTAAAACTGATCCTTCGTGCTTGATTGCTGTCTTTCTTGCACTCGTCAGCAGAGGCATGGTACCTAATTTTACAGAAATAAATATTCCTGCTGTAAATATATGCGTCTCCGTTTGGCTATTCGACATTCGATACTTACTTTTCGTAATCAATTCGTATGCGAAGAAGTTGGTATTCGCCCACTCGTGCAAAATATGTATTTTTGAAGGAGTGTGATCTGAGTTTCATTTTTCCCAGTTATGGCGTACAACAGGGCGGCAGAAGAAAAGCTGATCTCGTTGAAAATTCTGAGTGGTTTTCGAATTAATTAACTACGACTTCGAACCACTTCAGCTCATGCTTGCTCGAGCAGTGGTGTGCAGCGACGGCTACACATGTAGTGCTCCTCTTTCAGCGGAAGAGAATGAAGATACCACTCGGCTTGTCTTGTCTGATCTTCATAATTGAGCCATGAACTCAAACGAAATAACTGCATGAAGAACACGCTTTCTACCACGCAATGCAGAAGTAAACTTTGACTGCCGGTAAGCTACGACGTAAAAGCGAAAGTTGACGCTGTCGCACCTCCACCTCACGCCATATATAGCTCCACAGTTTTTGCTCTGCGAGATATAGCTATGCCAAACTCGAGCGGTTAGCGTAGGCCCCGCGGCTCAAGACTGCAGCGTAATCACGTTTTGCGGTATAGCTGTTTGGATGGCACTGGTCAGCCATAACCAAGGCTTCGCCGCCCGCACATAACCTGTCGCCTAGGGCACGCTCTTGCCAACTCCTCGTTATAGGAGCAGTACGCGCGCACCTGTTGACAAACACAAGCAACAAAAGGTGCGCCTACGGAAGAAGACCCGCGGCAACTTCTTCAGTGCCGAAGTATGGTCCAGTGCGATTTGCGCGCCTTTATTTATTTATTTATTTATTTGTTCTATTGTTCTTTCCTGGTGGCTCTTTACTCGATCCAGCTGTTCCTGTTCGCCTGGCATATTTCGCTGGGGTTTGATGCAGTTGAGCTGGTGTAAAAAACAAATTCTGCCAGGACGGTGCGGCGTTGCGCTAATTCACAGGAAAAATTACAGCGTGTCTATAGACGGCGACTGGAGCCCGTTGAGTTCAGGTATCTCCTATAGAACATGTGTAGCTGTCTGGACCAATGTGGGAGAAGGTCACGCTTCCAGGTCCTTTGCCTGCGAAAAAGGCGAACCGTCCAATTGGCTGGACACGGACCTGAGAGACTGAAAGTGGGGTCATGACGTAGCCGAGAAGGTGCTCGACTGTAGCTTGACATGTTCAATGTAAGACCAGAGGGCAGCCGACCATTTTAATTGTGTGTTTCCCATGCACCTTCAAGTGTGCGTGTAACTAGTGCTCTCTCTCTCTTCCCTTGTTTGCCTCCCTTTGCGTCCTTCTAGCCTTTTTCCACAGGGCAGCAAACCAGACATACGCCTGGTTAAACCCCCCACCCTTTCTAGCTTCTTTCTCCTTCTTTTCTCGCGAAAACGGCGATTTAAATGGTTTCCAATCCATAAAAGAAGACCAAGATCTCGTCTGAGGAGTGGAAGTGTCACATGCTTATGGTAAAAGAATGAGAATATATTACAGCTGAAATTACGATTTTCTAGCTGTCCTAAAGTGACTGCAGTTGGCGACGCGTACATTGCTTGACCTTGCCGGTGACGATTTTAGCCGATTAATCACTTGCATCATGTTATTGCTCTCGCGGAAGATGCACTTTCTGTGAGCAAAACATCGCGAAGGTAAGTGCCACTCCGACAGTGATGCATGCGGTTCTTTATAATCAGATTGCATGCGCGCTGCCAGTGTTGCGTAGTGCATTATCGAACATAGGGGCACCACCGGCGACTGAATGCACGATGTCACGTATATATTATATGCGTCGAATTGCACCTTTCGACTTGACGACGACTAATCGTGCTGTCAGCATTGCCGCTGTTGCTGTCCAGTTGAACTTTCCACTGCGGGCACAAGTTCGGCTCAGAAAGGTTTCCGTACGTTCATCCTTGCCTGCATTCACTGCCTGCGCCCGTCACATCCTCATGAGAACAGAGGAACATAATATTGTACGGTCCCCGCTGGTAAACGAGAGCGTTTAGTCGACGACTAGTACGAGAGAAGCGTATAGAGCGCAATCCGTTTAATAAACTATAGCGAAAATAACAGCAAAATTAGCCATATGTATTTGTGTGCACTTTGTTCCTAAAGCTAATCTTGGCATTAAGGTATAGCGGTAATATATAGTATATATTTATTGGAACGTAGCACGGACTTTCCTTAACTTTGTAGACAGGTAGTGCTTAATACTGCGAATTCCTTGCTTTTACTGTGCCACCTCCAACATGTTTGTGCTGAACGAATTGGGGAAGTGATTATGATTACAACTTGGGCGCCCAGTGGACCAGTGAAGGAAATGCACATACCAGCAGCTAGCGATTAAAATCATGTACGGATGTGCTTTCTAGAAAGCCCGGTTACTACCAGCAGCTCGCCGCAGCAACTTCACGTCAGGGAGAAAGGGCATTCGTTCTCACGCATTCGAAAAATGGCAGGACGTTATCTTCCGGTGATAGCCAGTCATTGCGAAATTTCTTGCAATCACCCCGCCTTCGACTTTTCAAAGAAGTTTCGCCTGTTTGCACAAAACACCACGTTAGATTTTTGGAACAATATGTGATGTGATAACTTTATTTCGAATCCGGCGATTGGGAGGCCCGGGCCTGGGGCCGCCTAGACGGCCACTGAGAGCTGCTGCTTCTGTGCGGCTTCCTTGGCTCGCTGGACGGCCCAAAGTTGGTCTTGGAGTTCTGAGCTGAGCAGCACGGCCGACCACCGCGCCCGTAGACTTTCTGGGGAGACTGCCCTTTTATTTTGGTATATTTCACATCCCCACAACATGTGCTGAAGGGTGGCTCTAACAGACTTGCATAGCTTGCACATATCGCTCTCGTAGATATCGGGGAAGAAAGTTTTAGTTGCACGGGACTCGTATAAGTTTCTGTTTGTAGTCGCCTCCAAGTAACGGACTCAGCTCTGTTCAGTTTAGTCTGAGGCGGTGGTAATACTCGCCTCCGATTTTGATAGAATTTGGTAATATCGCTAAATCTTGTTAATCTATCTTTTTCTCTCCAGATTTCCTCCTACGCGTTCTCCTGACCGATGGAAGTCACTCTTTGCTCAGCTCGGCGAGTAAGACCTCGAGCTTCGCGGTATGCTACCTCGTTGAGGTTGACTGCGGGAATGTCTGGAGTCGTATGCGCTGGGAACCAGAGCAATTGCCTGCCGTTCTTCTCTGCATTGGAGAATTTTTCTTCATTGATTCTGATGATGTGCCATGCCTCAGGAGAGATCCTACCTTTTGCAAAATTTCTAATGGCCGCTTGAGAATCGCTAATGATGTACTGAGCATTCGTAGAGACCAATCCTAGTGCAATGGCTACCTCCTCTGCTGTCTTGGAATGTTTGGTATTAACTGATACACTTGCAAGGGGTTTTTGGGTGTGATGTACGATTACTGCTACGTAGCTGTTTCTGTGTGGGTATTCAACCGCGTCTACGAAGGTTGCTCTGCCGTCTAACCCAAAGATTCGGATAATTTTCTCTGCTCTACTCTTGCGTCTGCCGTCGTTGTAACCTGGATGCATGTTCTTGGGTATATTTGGTACTAGGAGTTTGTCACGAATTTCTCTCGTTATCGTCCTCTTTTCCCCGCATAGATTGTGGTAATTCATTCCTAGTTTGCTTAGTATATGCCGTCCCGTTTTGGTTTTGGTTAGTCGTTCTGCTTGAGATGTTTGTTGTGCTTCTATGAGTTCGTTCAGTGTGTTGTGGAGTCCTAACTTTAGCAAGAGATCCGTGCTCGTACTGATGGGAATCCCTAGTGCTAGGTTGTATGCCTTTTTTATCAGGTTGTTAATTTTAGTCTTTTCAGCTGCAAACCAATTGTGGAAGGCTGCTATGTATGTGATCTGACTGATTACGAATGACTGTATCAGCCGTATGATACTTTCTTCCTTCATACCCTCGTGCTTGTTAGTAATTCGTTTGATTAATCTCATGGTGTTTGTTACCTTTGTGTCTAACTTCTTTATGGTTTTCCCATTTGTGCCTTTGTTCTCGATTATTAGACCCAGCACCTTGAGTTGGTTGATTATTGGGATATTCCGCACGTTCTTGGTGTGTAGCTTGATTTCCCCACGAGCCTTGTTTCTGTCGTATCCTTCGGGAGGCCTGCCCCTAAGTGTGGGGCGGTACAAGAGAAGTTCAGATTTCTCAGCAGAGCATATGAGGCCTGTTCCTATGAGGTGTTCCTCCACTGTGTTAATTGCAGTCTGGAGTCGTTGTTCTATTTATCCGTCGCTGCCATCACTGGTCCAGATAGTAATATCGTCCGCGTAGATTGTGTGATTCAGGGACTCTATGTGATTTCATTTTTCGGCGAGTCCCATCAAGACGAGATTAAACAGCATCGGCGAGATGACAGCGCCTTGCGGCGCACCGGCACCCCCTATGTCGATCTCGGGCGACGTGAGCCCTCCGACGGAGATGGCTGCTTTCCTATCTGATAGGAAGCTCTTGACGTAGTTATACATCCGTTGCCCTAGTCCTTTTCGTTCGATGTTTTCCAATATGGCGGCGTGGTTGGCATTATCGAAAGCCTTTTTAAGATCAAGGCCCCAGATGGGCCCTTGTAGAGCGCGTTTTATAATCGATTATCTGATGCTTAAGTTGGAGCATCGCATCTTGTGTCGAAAGGTTTTTGCGAAATCCTATCATTGTATCTGGGTATATGTTATTATCCTCTAAGTAGTTATCTACCCTGTTTAAACCTACATGTTCCATTAATTTTCCGACGCAGGATGTTAGGGATATTGGTCTGAGGTCGTCGATCTCAAGCTTCTTACCAGGTTTTGGAATGAGCGTTATCGTCGCTTTCTTCCATTGAGCTGGCACTTCTCCCTTTACCCAACACTCGTTTGTGTATTCTGTTAGTTTGGCTATCGATTCGTCATCGAGGTTCCTGAGAGTCTTGTTGGTCATACCGTCCGAGCCTGGGGCGGATTTGGTGTTTAACTTTTGTAGGGCCGCGCGCATTTCTGCCTCCGTGAGTTCCTCGTCTAATTTTGCGTTTGTATCCCCGTTGTAGCTAGGATAGTTGCAAGGGGGTGCCTGTGTTAAGTATTTCTGCTGTAATTCATTGAGAAATTCCTCTTCTGTGCCCTCATATGCGTGTATTAACTTATTAGTGGCTTGCTTGTGATTTTTATTGTTGTTGTCATGGTCAAGCAAGAACCTGAGCATGTGCCAGGTTTTGCCGGTGCTTAATTGTCCATCCATGGAATTACATATGTCGTCCCATTGTTGTTTGGTCAATTGCTTAGCATGTTCTTCTATTTTTGTGTTGAGGAGCGCTATGAGCTTTCTTAACTTTCTGTTATGCTTCTGACCGCTAAGTCTATTCTGAAGCGACTGCTTAGATTCCCATATGTGGAGAAGTCTGCTGTCGCATTTATCCAAGTTAGATTCAGGTGGTGCTATTTTTGTGGCAGCTTTGACGTCATCACTGAGCTCCTTGGTCCATTGTTCTATGTCTGTGATTGATCGTTGCTGTGTCGTCTCTCGCGTACTACGAAATAGTTCCCAGTCTACTAATTTGATCTGTCGTTCCTTGGGTCTATTCGGCCCTTCTCTGACGTGTAACTCTAATATGCGGTGGTCACTACCCAAATCTGCCAGTGTGTTGTGCCACGTCACCTTTTCAATATTCTTGGTAAAGGTTAGGTCTGGGTTTGTGTCCCTGTTTAGCGCCGTGCTTACTCTGGTTGGAGTGGCGGGGTCTGTGACGAGCGTGAGGCATAATTCTTGCGAGTCGTTCCATAAGTCCCTTCCTTTTGCTCTGGTATATAAGTATCCCCACGTGGTGTGTGGGGCATTAAAGTCTCCTCCTAACACATACCGGATTTTCTCCAGCAAGTCTGAGTGTTTTCTGGAATAGGTTCTTGAATTTGTATTTATGTAGCGTGGGGTTGCTATAAATGTTGAGAATGAATAAGCTACGTCCTGTCTTTTGTTGTGGGATGAGTTACAATAGAATATTGTCAATGTGCGTTATGCCTGTGTTGTGCTGCACGCAAGTTATATTTCTTTTTCCCAGCGTAGTTAATGCCCTGGTGTCCCCTTCGGCATAGCCAAAAGATCTGTATCCTGCTAGCTTTGCAATCCCGTGTGTTTCCTGCAGAATTATGACTTCCGGTGTATCCTTGTATTTTAAGTACTGCTGCAAAACTGACTTTTTTGTTTTCGTAACTTCTACAATTCCACTGCCATATCCAGAACCCTTTTTAGCGCGCCTCATTTCGGGTGCGACCATGGGAGGGAGACGGGAGGTTGGAGAGAAGCTGATATTATATAGCTATGTGGTTGTGAAGTAGGTAAGGATTGTGGTGCTTCTGACGCAACGGAGGGGAGTCTATTACCTGGTGACTGGTTTGCCTCGAGGATGTCTAATCTATTCATAATTTCTGCTATTGCCCCAGCCATTTGATTCATCATTTCGTCCCGTTTTTCATTTGACTTTTGTAACTCTGCTAGGGTCTTTTGAATATCGACTAATGCTTTATCTACCACTGCGTTATCTTGTTTATCACTTCTGGCTTGGGCCTTGCGTTTGAGTGAAGAGGGGTCATCCCCTTCGTCCATCTTATTGTCCGAGATTTCAGATGGCTCTTTCGTGCTCGCGTGTGGAGCGGGAGTTACCTGATTTATTTGCTTTTTCCTTCTTTGAGAATTTTTCTTTCATCGCTCGTACGTGCTAGTAAAATCCCCAACTGCGCGTTCTCGTGTTTTAGTTGCTTTATCTCGTTATTAATGGCAGTCTCCCAGCCAGCCCCCGGGCGCACGCCATCGACCACGTCTGCCCAGCTCACCATGTTTGTCTGGCTTGCTGAAGAGGATGGCCTAGTTCTGGACCTGGATCTGGATCCGGGTCGTGTCCCCGGTGTCCTGGAGCCGGACCGGGATAAGGAACTGGTGGTGGATGGAGAACTTGTTCTCGATCTGGAGAGTCGTTCCCTGGCGTTTGGGAGGCCAGGCGTTCCGCGAGACTCTGCCCTGTCTTCTCTTGAGGTAGCGTCTTCATGTTCTTCTTGTCGTTCTCGTTGCAGTCTGTGCCATTGTCTCTGTTTAACGATGAAGGGCTTTTTGAATTTGGCTTTGCACGTCTTGTTTGCGGTCGGATGGTCCTGGCCGCATAACTGACATTTAGGTTGGCACCTATGGTCTTTATCTGGGTTTGGCGTTCCACATCCCGCACAAATCTTGTTGTCAGGGTTGGGACATACATCTCCTCTGTGTCCAAGTCTGTAGCATTGGTGGCAGAAATCCCCTTGTTTCCTGTACAGGGAGAAAGGGAGTAGCGCTGCCCTGTAGCGGACGTACGTGGGCACTTTGTGTCCTTCAAAGAGCACAATCACTGTGGTAGTATTACTGAGTCTCTTTGCTACTGTCGCCGTTGGGTTTTTGCTCGTAACCTCCGCTGCTGTGCTGTCTCTTGGGCCCTCGTCGAGTGAGATTCCTCTGATGACTCCTTTGGCCGTCATGTCAGGCGCTGTCTCGTAAGCATTGGTCTCGTAAAACGTGTCTTGAATAATGATATGTGCTACTTCCTGATATTTGTTTGCACGCTCTTGATCCGATGTACTGACGATGAGGATATTTTGATAATTGTTGGGGCAGACAATGTCCTCCTCCCTTTCGTCTCGAGGAATTCCTGCCGCATCTTGTACCGCAGCTGTGAGGTGAATTATAACATGTTCGGATATTTTGAGTCCTGCACGCGATCTGATAACAATCTTGTAATCCCCTCTTGGCAAATGTGGCATTCTGCTTACCTTGCGTATTTGCACTAGCCTGCCTTTCCATAGGTTATTGTTGCACTTGTCGAGCCACGTCGGCGACAAGGTGCTCTCACGATGTTGGGAGGTTCGGCGGTCTGATCTTCTGTGTCTGACCTCCTTCCATCCCTTGCTTACATCCATTTCGTCCTAGGATATGCTGCGCCCCTCTAAGGTGACTTCCATCATTGAGAAAATGATCGGCAATTGTTGAGGAAGCCGGCTCCGGCGCGTGGCCTCGCGGCTCTCTCGCCACGAGGTCCGGCCAAAATATTGTCGTAGAGGCTTGAAAAATGGGAATCCTACTCGGTATCCACTTGTTCCTGGGAACGAGCTGAGTCCGTTGGCGTGCAATAGCGGGTGGCTTTTTGACGATTTGCGCTACAAGAACATTCGTGGAATACGGAGCCGACGTGATGTGCATTCGCTTCCTCCGGCTTCTTCTTCCCCTTTGGAACAAAATACAAACCACATATTCTCTAGTTCACCGATCTGTTATATGCAGTTTATACTAAGGTAATTGAAAGAACGACGAGCTAAGAAACGTCGTCCTAATCGCTAGTTGTCCGAAACATTATATACTGCAGTATGCTGTAATTGTTGTTGTTGTTGCCTCAAAACAGGAATGTTCCGGGCTCGCGTGCGCGCCACGGAACATCATCTTCGTTTTCGTCACCTTACAGTCCGGTGGATCTGTGTGCCCTGCTTCACTTTCCGGAGGGGTGTCTCACAGGATGCCCTGGGCGTTGGGTATGCTAGTAGTCTATACCTTAAGGCATCAAGGCTGCCAGAGTCGAGGCACTCACTATGCAGTGAGGGACATGAATCGCCGCTGCGTACCACTAACTGCATTACTTGTGAGCATTAGAACCACTACTTGTGAGCACGGCCAAGACTAACTGTGTCAATTGTATGCGTCGTGATGCACACTGTGCCTGTAAAAACTTTGTGCCGTATGTGTAAGCGTTTTACAACGTTTTCGTATTTTATTTTATTATTATTTCTCTTTAGAGCCGTTGTATGGTTGCCATGCATAATTTGGCTGAATGAAAATTAGTAGTCGGCATCAAATAATCATGCGAACTTTCCTTACGCGAACATTTAGTGTAGTAACAGTGATGTGAACCAACACAAAAAGACGCCAATGAGGGCGAGCAGAAATGCACTACGTTGAGTACACATTTAGTGTATGAAAGCCTCAAGGGTCATACAAAAGCTAGCATAATATGAAGTTATACATTTTCATTGGGCACCAGACCGGCTGCACCAGAACCCGATGTAGCTAGAAGACAAGCGCACGAAAACGATGAAACTTTACATCTCCTTTTCTCACATAGCGATGTCCGCCCGATGCTGAGACATGTATCCCGTCGAGTTAGCAGGAACACATGGTTTGATCAGAAGTCGATGTGCTCAGAGTTATTCTTCATTTTTCTTTGTATTAAAATGCCCATTACATCGAATATGAGCGAGAACATCAATTTTGTAACTTTATTGCACATGGCCTGCGGCTCCATGCAACATATACACGGTGCTTTCTGAACAGGATACAATGAGTTGCCATAGTCCACAGTGCTATTGTGGCCACGCTGTTAAAAATGTGCACCACTTCTCGAATGCCCACAACAAGATGTACTGCGAGGCGAACACTGTAGGCTGATTTAACGTTGCTAGGTCGTCGAGCATTCAGCCTAAAAAAAAAAAGACTTAGCCCATGACAAACAGTGGAATTAGTAGAGCGCTAGTTGCTGTCAATGTCTCGGGGAAACACTAAGATCTTAGTGTTTTTACAGCGCAGCTCTTAGGGGCCCGTTCCAGGGGCGAGCGTTGGCGTTGTCCCTCGTAACCGAGCAAACGAGCGTAGCGAAAGATGAAAGCGAACGGGGAACGTAGTGGGGGATGCAAGACTCGTGGAAGAAAGCGGAAAGGAGGGTGCTGCAGAACCATGAGGTGGAAAGCGGAGGAGGTCGTCGCGAAAGCGTGAGAAGAAAAGCTTAGTGCGGCGGCGATAGCTACGAGATGGCGCCAGAGTAGCGCGCGTCATCTGGGGGGATCTGTCGGCGGCGGCTGCTGTGAATCGCGCCCACACGTCACCCATGCGCTCGCTCTCGTGATCTCCAGATTAGCGAGGCAGGCGCGCCACACTTCGCTCTGTTTGCAACGTGCCGCACGAGACAGATTGTCCGCGCCAGCCAATATATCGCGAAATGAAAACGCCTATAGTGCTGCGCTCAAATTTCGCATTAGGGAGTATCGTAACCGTCGGTGATTTTTTAAAGATATGCATGCCTGAGGAAGTTGTTACAAATGCCTAAATATATCATATCTATACATACGCTACACATCTAAGTTATTTATTTATTTACAGTATCTCATGTATGTGTTTTACACCAGCGTGGGCGAGTGCACAAACTAGTAGAAACGCACAAAATAAACTAATGTAGCAAGTAATGTACAAGACAGCAAGATCATAAGTAACGTATGATTAGGCGTAAGTACAAAGGCATGCTACGTGAATAGCTTTGCGACCACAACTTTACTATTCACATATTTTTCTTGTGCTTGCCTCACTTTCTTTTTATACGTTCGCTTTATCTTTTTTGGTCAATTCCAATATATACTATGTTCACCCTGAAATAATGCCTTGTTGGCACTGCAGGAAATGGTGAATAAATAAAATAAACAAGAAGCTTGCAAAAACGAACATGGAATAATAAGCAAATATAGAAATATACAAATGCGAAAGTAAAAAAAAATTGTAAGTAAAAAGACATCAAACACGATGGACACAATAAGGCATCTAGAAATACGGTAAAAAAGTTCACTGACGATTGCAATACTCCCTAATGCGAAATTCGAGCGCAGCTCTATACGTGTTCTGATCCCGCGATATATTCAGGGAAAGAATTTCAACGAGACATGTAGCAGAATCGGAAATCATCAAAAATCTGATCCGTGAATCAAGCGCACCGGCGCTTCACCCGCCGACATATACGTGACTCGTCGAATTCCAGCGTAATCGCTGGTGCCGAGTGACTTCGAGAAAGCACTACACAATTCTCGTCACGCATACAATCAGATTACAAAACAATCGCAAATCGTGACAATCGAAACAAATGCGAGCGAGACTAACCCAAGCAAACCAAACAAGCGCGAACGAAAGTTGACGCGAGCAGACGATAGAACTAAACGAGCAGTCCGGTTGGGATCAGATATGAGTACGCGTCGAGCGGTCGGGCGGGTGCGCTTGACATCAGTTTCTCAAGTGCTCGTCACTGAAGGGGCTGCTCTCATTGGTCTCCATAGTTTGCGGTCCGCGTCTTTCATTTTTCGCTGTGCTCATTCGCTCGGTTACGCCGCCGCCGCCGCTCGCCGCAGGAACGGGCGCCTAAGAGCTGTGCTCTATAGTAACATGCGACAGGTGCTGCAAGAAGGTGACGTAATCCAGCGAAAGGTGACTCAGTGAACCACTTAAAACGCACAGGATCAGCATGAAAAGTAAAACCCACCGTGGTTGCTTAGTGGCTTTGGTATTCCGCTCCTAAGCACGAGGTCGCGGGATCAAATCCCGGCCAGGGCGGGCGCTTTCGATGGGGGCGAAAGGCATAAACAGCCGTGGTACTTAGATTTAGGCGCGCGTTAATGAGCACCAGGTGGTCAAATTTAGTCCAGAGTCCCCACTACGGCTTGCCTAATAACCAGATCGTGGTTTTGGCACGTAAAACCCCATAACTTGATCAATTAACTTCATGAAAAATAACGCTTACGGGGAATATTGTTCCAACAGACTTCTGCCCGCCTACGTCATGGCAAGTAGGTCAGGTGATCTTCCTGTACACGCGGTAGTGTTCGGTAGGCAAAAATCACAACGCACGCGCGTTGACACACGCTGACAGCTTCGTGTATCGCGGGTGTTTTTGCCTTTATCGTGTGTTTTGCGCGCGTCCGCAGGATCGGGTCGTCATGCTGGCAAGTTGGTGCTTGGTTGGGTGCGTAAATCACACACACAAAAAGAAGTGGGATTGGCTTTTTCTTGTTTCCCAATAGACGAGAAGCGGCTACAAGCGCGAGTGTGTTGGCAACGCGTAGCAACAAATGGCAGCCGTCAGACACCGAAAAAATTTGGGGAGTTCACTTGCGCTTTTCTATAAAACATCGATCGAACTAAGCGGCTGCTGCCTTGGCAGTATCGTGCTGTTTCCACGCTGGATGCTGTTAATTCAGGGAGCGAACGCAGGAGGCAGCAGCCGGGACAAATGCGGTCACGTTCGTGTTTACGTAATGAAAACAGCACATGACACGTAGACAGCTCGCTACTTGACGTGTTGTATAAGCTTAAGGTGAAATCAGTGAACATATGTTTGTTACTGTAGCTAACAAGCATATAAGCCTCCTGTTGCATCGATTAATGTCCTTAACAAACGGACAATTTCAATCGCGGCCGAGTAAGATGCGGATAGAGTGCTGCTACCGGGCCATTTTCGATTGCAATTTTGCTCGATACACATCCCTTCAATCGTCATCGAGCTTCTTGATCACGATCTTAAATGTTAATCGTCTACACTCTCAATGTTCAGTGAGCTCAACCAAATGTCCGCACATGTCCCTCCATGGCGAAGCCCTACGTCTTAAGCGAGCGGTACGATTTATTGCTTCCGTAGTCTATGGTCCAGACATGTTCTCGAGCTAGACATACATGTCGCCGAATCGCACTATCAGCCAACACTTCATATTGCTTTTCCAGCCGTCTATCACGAAAAAAATCAGGGTACTTCACGCCGCAGGTGAGCAACTCCTTGGGGTACCGCTGACGGGCAGTTTCTGGCAGCGAACTCACGTACCCAGGCAAATTAATCGCAGCAGATGCCATAGCAGCCATGGCGCGAGGGAAATGTTTTGCACACCAGTTCCTGGCACCGTCTCACACTTCGCTTTGCTCATGGTTTGTGACGCCAAGCTGTTTACGAGAGGGAGGTGTCCATCGATGGCTGTTTGTGTAAAGAGGGATTAAAAATTAATTGGCCGTTGTTCGTGCATTTGGTCGGTAAACAGCCTTATGGTGGCCGATACGGCTGCAATGACCGCGTTGTGGTTCTATAGAAAGGTCATAAGGTGGGTGGTTGTGATAAAGCTTTGAAGAAGGCGCAGTCTGTATGTTCTGAGGCCCCTATTAAAGTTGGGTACCCTTGCTTTTGATTTTATCATAGTGGCACTTGGGTGATAGGGGTAGTCTGAAAAGATGAATCTGGCTTAACGGTTTTGTTAAGGTTATATTCAGGGGGGTACCAGATCGCGAATGCATATGCCAGTTTATAGGCTTTATAAGGGTTCTGTAGGCTAATAACGTAACCGGGGCGGAGAAAATGCGAGATAGAGAAGCTCGTCCGCAAACTTTCTTACAGTTTGTGGTTTTACGGGTTAGCGGAGCCGTGGACGGCAGAAGCATAGTTTCTTTGTATATGCTCCCGACGGGAGCAGAGTTGCACAAAGATCTGTTATTTTGTTCCAAGGCATCGGTGTTCGATGGTTTCTTCAGAACAACAGTTGGTGCATTGACGCATTGGTGTATCGGACATTCCTAGACGGGAAAAACACGCGTTCGTAAATGCCAAAATAAGCCATAGATGGTAGAGTGGTGTTGTACCCTGCGGGAAAGCCTAGTTGCAACTTGGAGACGTAACAAAGGGTCAAGAGTACGTAGGAGGCATTTAGATACGATCGGAGAGCTCCAGAAAGTTTGTGTCATTGTGCGAGCAAGCAAACTAACTTCTCTGGCAGCGTCAGTACTTGTCAGTGGAATTGAAATGGTATGAGTGCCTCCGTGGGGCAGAACGGGCAGCCTTGTCAGAGAGGTTGTTACAGACAATATCGCAATGACCCGGAAGCCACTGAAAGAGGACATCGTACTTTCTTTTCTGAGCATGAGAGAGTAACCAAGTGAGAGAGAGTAACCATATGGTTACTATCTCTCATTTCAGATATCATCTGCTCATATGTACCGTGACGTAGAGCAGATTCCATGCTTTGAAGAGCGGCTTTTGAGTCTCTAAACACGAGCAATTTCTCTGCTTGTTGGTCTATGACATATATTACAGCGGCATGGAGGGACGCAAGTTGTGCCTCCGTAGATGTCATTATGTGTGACACCTTAAATGTTTATTGTGACCAATTTTGCTGGAATCACAAAAGCGGCTGCTGAGCTGGTAGGTGAGGTCCAATCATTAGTATAAATGTGCATGTGGTCTTCGTATGTTTCATGCAATAAGATAGGTGTCAACTGCTTCAAAGCAACTGACGAATGATTGACTTTCTTAGTAATTCGTGTAACAACGAGGCACATTTGAGACTGTCGAAGGCACCAAAGATTCAGATGGTCTCACCGGCGTTGTAAGTTCTCGTGGTGAGCGCTGATCAGTCACGAAAACGTAGCTCGGGGTCGTTGTGCCGGCAGAAAAGTCAAGTGATGGTCGGGAATCCTTGAAAGATGGCGAATATGCGTTCTTGGCGAGTCGAATGCTCCGTGAGCTAGAAGAAAGGGATCTCTAGCCGTGGCGATTGTTGCTTATTTCGAGGAACATCGAGGTAAACCCAGAGACGTGCATAAAGCCTGTGTGCTCTCCAGAGCGCGAATGTTGCTCGTGCATGTGTTTGATAAACCTGGCAGACTGTAAAGCAGGACTTACAGGAAGAGTGCTCTGTACAGGTGCAACACGGAATGCACATGTGTTTTTACAGAGAGGAATTCCAACATCTGAGCAATACCAGAAAGCTTCTTCTTCAGACAGACACAGTAAGGGCTCCGTGAGAGGTTGCGGTCAATGGCGATGCCACAGAGGCGGTGCATTTTAACATAAGACACAGTTTGGCCTTTGATAGAAACCGGATACGAGTACAAAAATACATCAGTCACAGGCACCCGTACTCATTTCACCTCACTCATCCCTAGCTTATTTTTGTTGTCTGGCATTCATCTCTTTGGTTGCCTTACGTTTGGTCAATCTCTTTCTATATTTCATTTACTCTCTCTCAGCTTTCTAGAGTAGATGTTGTGCCTATGCTCGATGTTTTCATTTCCAATTTGCGCCTTTTGTACTCAACCGATTGATACAAGTCAGTGTCTTTTTGCGAGCCTTATTCACAAAAATTTTCTTGCGTAAGTTCGGTCTGCGAAGGCCACCTGCACGGCGACAGTCTCGTTATCACGGCGATCGTTATCGGAGGCGGTGGGCTCCGTCGCTTCTGGACAATGAGCAGATGCGTATAAGTGAAGTAGCTAGTTTGTAACTTTCCATTACATTTTATATTCTTTCGTTATCACGCGTTGCGCCGAGTGGCCCATCCCAGCGATAACAGAGGCGCAGCAGCGGGAGAGTTGTGTCCGAACCTATTAAATTGATAAATGAAATTCTGGTTGCCTTACGTACCAAAACCACGATTCTGATTTTGAGGAACCCCGTAGTGGGGTATTGCAGACTAATTTTTGATCCCCTGGGACTCTTTAGCGTGCACTTAAATCTAAGTGCACGAGCAGAGTTGCATTGCGGCCTCCCCCATAGAAATGCTGCCGCCGCGGATGGGAATCGATTCCGCGACCTGAAGCTCAGCAGCGCAACACCCTAGTCGGAGCCAATGACGAAGGGCGAGAATGATGAGAAGTTAAATGGAATATTAGAAAATACGGCCCTAGACCTTTATATCGCTTCCGGAAAGAGAAAAGAAAAAAGAAAGAATAGCTTTATATCTGTCTTTGTTCTGCCATTTGTCTCGATGGCTTATTGAAGCATACTTGGAAGCAGAATCTTTGCCTCGTGCCCGTCCACGGTGATACTCGCTCGGATGTGCCCAAATTGAGCGAACGAGCATGCTGGCAGTTGATGAACGCAAGTGGGTGCGCCTTGACGAGAGGCGCGCATGCCGTCGCACGCGGTGCGGCCATGTTACAGTTTGGTCGACGCCTGCTTAAGCCGTAATGCGTCGTTGCCCGCAGCTCCCACTTACTTCGCAACGCCACGCTTTTTCTCCTGCGCAAAACACAAAAGTAACTTTTACGCCAAGTACACACATTCATTACCTGGGCAAAAGCAGCGTAGTTACGCGAAGGTAGCACGGGAATGCGAAAGCAGTGTGTTTTAGCGAGGCTGCATATGCATGTGCACATAATGAGTAAATATGACTCACTCAAAAGGATACACCACGCTTCGCGCTTTACTACCATACGCATCAAGTTAGTTCACCCGTACCTACCGTGATGTTTACGAAAGGGAACACGTGAGCGTGTGCCAAATGGTCTCGCTGTCACTCGTTGTCCATATGTTGCGCGTCAGCGCAGCGAAATGTGAAAGCAAGAGGCGAGAGTGGCGCCATTCCTTTAACCAATTTAACTGGCCTGCACATTTCTTCTTTCTTATCCGACTTCTTGCACATTTCCTCTTTTTTGTGTTAATAGCGCATACACACAGGAACACTGAAACGTTCCTTTTATTGCATGCGATAGCATTTGTATACGGACACTCGAGGCGCGTTCACACCGTCGCTGTCGTCGTGCTGTCACGGAGACGCGAGCGATATGCAGCGTGTTCGGGAGCGAAAACTACGAATCCGAGCGAACGTACCGTCACGCTCTCCTCAATTGGCTCTGCAGCGAAACGAGGGCAGCGCTGTCTTCCGCTGCTGGTGTAAGCGTTGCGCGCACAAACACTAACGTACGTGCTGAACAGTTGTGTGCGTACCACACTGTGGTGCATACACTGGTCTGAGCGGAACGGACAATAGAGAGGTCAAGATAAAACAGTTTATCTCTTTTATTGGGCTCTGACGAACGACTCGTGCACATCGAAGCGCAACGCCGCTGGCGGCGCTATTCATGGATAGATATTTGAGAGAGAGGGATAAAATGAAAAAAAAAATGATAGGCAGGGAGGTTAACCAGCAATGAGCCCGGTTGGCTACCCTACACTGTGGGAAGGGAAAGTGGGAGGAGGAGGAGGAGGAGGAGCAGAAATAGACAGAAAGACAGACAAGTTATCCAGTTCCCAGACCGGCTGGGGTTAAGGGGAACAAAATATAATAGAAAGGAGATATTACAAAAAAAAAGCAAATATGGAAGGAAGAGCAAAAATAAAAGAGAAAAAGGAAAAGAGAATGCGACACTGCTTAAAGTCTCTCTCTAAGGCCAGTCCTCCGCAAGAAGCGCAACAACGCTTTCAAAGCCTTCTGTGGTGAGGACTGTCTCGGCCAGTGTCCCAGGACCTTTTCCACCGACAAAGGGCGTTTGTCAAGACTATCTAGCACTCTTCAAAGTTCTTTCCTGGGCGCACTGAAGCGTGTACACTCACAGAAAAGGCGGGCGATTATTGCCTCGCAACTACAGTTATCAGATGTAGGGCTGTTGGCCATTCCGATCCGAAATGAGTGCGCATTCGTAAAGGCCACACCAAGCCACAAGCGGCACAGAAGCGTCTCCTCAGCTCTAGGTAGTCCCGACGGAAGGCGGAGTCGTAGATTCGGATCCAAGTTGTGGAGACAAGCGTTGGTAAATTCCGTCGAGTTTCACTGTGCAAGTGTAAGTTTACGTGCGAGTGAACGAAGCCCTGTAGCTGTGTCTGTTCTGGATAATGGTATAGCTACAGAGTGGGGACCATCATGAGCAGATTGGGCGGCCTCATCTGCACGGTCGTTTCCATAGACAACGCAATGGCCCGGTATCTACTGATATGCTATGTTGTGTTTTTTCTCTGTTGCGTCGCGGTCAGTGACTGATTGCCCATTCAGTCCATGGCGAAATGGCAACATGATGTCCTGGTGAGCAGCCTTGTAGTCGGAGAAGATTGACCATGCTAGGTGGCGGTTCTTCAATTACGAACTCTAGAGCAGCACGGAGGGCGGCGAGTTTTGCAGCTGTCGATGATGTAAAATGCGATGTCTTGAACTTTATGGTGACGGACTTTGCGGGAATAAGCACTTCTCTTGCTGAGCTTGCTGAAAAAACTGTACCATCCGTGCAAATGTGATGGGGTTCGCTGTGTTTCTCATGCAGGAGCAGTAGTGTGGCTTGTAAGGCTAAAAGTGACGACTGTGTTTTCTTTTGGATTCCAGGAATGGTTAGGAGGGCTTCGAGGGGATGTAGGCACCACAGCGGTAATGGTGGTCTTACTGCAGACGTGAAGTTCGAGGTAAGCACTACACGATGCGAAGCAATAATATCGCTGAATGCAGAGTGTGGCCTAGAATCAAGATGTGCATTCTTATGGCATCGACGCGAATATATGTTGTAATTGGGTGATCAAGCGCGACGACCACAGTGGATGCTGAAGATGCACATCTCGGAAGGCCAAGGCATATTCTCAGTGCTTGAGCTTGAACCGACTGGAGGACGTGTACGTTTGTTCTTCGGGTCCTGCCCAGCACATGTAAGCTGTAGCGCATGAACCCGAGGGAAAGTACGGTATAAAGTTGAAGCATTGCTCGTACAGATGCACCCCACGATTTTCCCGCAAGAAATCTCAGCACATGGCTACCATGGTGACTTTCCTTTTCATGTAGGCAATATGAGGGCTCCAGGACAGGTCGCGATCTATTATTACTGCCAGAAAGTGATGATTCTTCTCATAACTAATAGCCTGTTCATTGATTTTAAGGATGTATGGGCCCATCGCCTTGCGCGTGAAGGCAATCAGATGACAGCTCTAGACCCCGCTCTTGAAGGTAGTTTGACATCAGTGTAGCAGCTCTCTGAAACCTGGCACGTACGTGTAGACGCGTCACCCCTGATGCCCAGATGCAGGTGTCGTCTGCGTATAATGACATATGCACGGACCGTGGAAGTACATCTAGAATGCCGATGCGCGCAAGGTTAAATAGAGTGGGGCTCAGGACTCCACTTGAGGCACATCGCGACCAGTTGCTGTGCCCATACAACCAGCCCGGATTCCGAATCTACAAGATGCAGAATTTAACCTGCGAACGCCCTTTGAACAAACCAGGGGCTGCGCCGAAAGACACAGTGCCTTCTGCCTTGACAAGTCAAGATGCTGAGCCGCCAGACAGCGGTGTCCTGAGGAAAAGCATCGACGAGCGACAGTCCAAACGTGCAACAAAGTGGCAGACAGCCCGGCCCCGTATTTCCTTTTCCCTGGAGGTCACCGCTCGCGGCAACTTTGAAGCTGGTGGCCAGCGCGGTCGCTGGTTGGACCTCTCGGACGACCGTCGAGTGCTGGCTTTGTATTGGGACGTTTGAGTGACAATCGTTTCTCGGGGCTTTATAAGCCCCGACGCCGCCGCCGGGAGAACCGGATCCACCGAACCACCGTGAGCCGAGTGCCGCTCTCGAGTGGAGTGAGATGTGTCACGCGTTGGAGTCTCGCCGGACGTCGCCGTGCGGGTACAGTCGCGTTTGCTGTTAGCTCTCGGCCCCTGTGCCGATCCGATCTTCTCCTGTATAATGACCTGTATATAGTGTATAAAGTCCCTTTCGTTATTCTCACCGACGCCTGAAGGCTGTTTCACATGCTGCGACTGCAACGACGAAAATCGGTGCTGTCGCATGCGTCGCAATGCGATTTTTAGAGGGCTCATTTCACATGATTGCGATTTCAATAATGCGACTGGTGCGACGCCCAGGGTTGCTTACTGCCAGGTTTTGTGGCACACGCTGCATAATTCTTTTATTGTAGTGAATAAAACGTTTACACTATAATATTATTGACTTCTCTTGATTAGAAGCAAATAATATGTACGTTTACTAATTTAAAAACGTTAGGTAAGATTTGTCTTGGAGTGCACGACGGCGGTTTCTGTAGTTCAGTGCGACATCGCGCACGTAAACACCTGTTCGCAGGTGGTTCGGCGGTTCTTTATTCTATGGTTCAGCGCTGTGTGTGTTCTTATCTACCTTCTATGACCTTTTCGTTCTGCCTGCGCTACAACAATCTACAAGATGACCTATCGACAAGTTCATATAGCTACCCTCACCGCATATGCAGTATTCGGAATTCGGCTGCCGCGAAGTTGTCGTGTCACCCCAACAAGATCCTCGCGCTACCCGTGCTGGGCGTCAGCTTCTGGAGAAATGATGCGTGTATATTGCCCGTCATTGCGCATATGTGGTGCCTGCTCCTAGCCATAATCTTACGCCAAACGCAACAAGAAGCACCAACCCGAACGCCCGCGTGTGCCCCTGAACGAAGCCTCAAACGATCTGTGTGATTACGTGGAATGAAAATTGTGTTGTGAAATTCAACCTTAGCGCTAGCCTGGTTCGTCCATCGCCGTGCTTGCGCTGCGAATATATATATGGGAGCCCTCTCTAAGCATTTCTAAAGGCGCAAAAGCCGACGCATCAAATGTTTCGAGCAGTTACCGTCACTTTTGTAGAAACCTGTACGTTGTAACATAGCATTCTAAAAGACACGCTTCTCGTCCACTTTGTTGTCCCGTGTCTCGCGCTGGTAGTATACTCGGAACTTCTAACAAGAAGACCATATCAATACGCGCTATTCATAATGCAGGATCGTAGGCCCACGGCAGGCGCACTTGCCGTATAATTTTTCAGCTTTCTGCTCAGCCTCGCACGCCTCTCACGGTTAGCCTGTTTTGTAGAAATAAATATTATTATTATATTATTAATGTTATTAGATATTATAGTTTCTTCACTGTAATTTATAGCAATCATCCAGATTTCTTAAGCTAGTCATGCATTTAACCTGTATTAGATCAACATTGTTATGACATGCTTATGGAAGTCATTTCAATCTAGATTGCTTAGCCAGAGAAAGTACAAATGCAAGTCTCAATGGTTATTCCACTTTGGTATTCCTAAACAGATTACATTGGCAGAACTTTATGCCTGTTTGCATTTCCTGCAATTGAATGTTCAGAGCTGGAAAAACTGATTCCTTTTCTTGCTGTCGAAAGGCTGCTTCAATGTCGATAGCAAGCTATAATTATTCATTTCGAAAGTGTTAAGCAATGACTATATGTCTAAGCTTATCAATGCGTTTTTGTTCCACGAACACAATTAAGTTTTCTCTCTCCCTCTCATTGACAGCCATGGAATGAAACCGTTCACTTTCATAAGTATCAGGATGCAAACATTCTGAAATTTGTCCTGAGCATTTGTCTGCATCCTATAGTGTGCGTGTTTGTATCAAGTTCTGGGGTTACAATCGCAGTGATCTACACATATTGTTATATTGCAACAAACAAATTTATTTAACTGTGCTTTCAAATCTACAATGTGGCCGTACATAACGACTACATTAATAAGCAAAAAAATTGCAGATTCAGTGCACGTGTTGGAATCTATGCGAAGTGAAGTTTTTGTCAAGTGGTCAATTAAATGCTGTTAAAGTAACTGCGATATATACAATTTGTCTTAATTTCAACAATCGAACATGTCATATTTTGCAAGGTTTGCTTATGCACCGCATAGGTCACAACCTTAATGTCATGTAATCTTTATGCATTACACTGTTCACAAACCATACCGAAACGCAAATGGCAGTTAATGTAGGTGCACGCTGCGAGACATCAACACAGTGACGTTTGTTGAGCAAGGAACGGTGCGAGGTGTATGCAGATGAATGAATGACGTGCTTATGTACTTATTTATTTATATACCTCGCAGGCTGCAAGGCTGGAGTATTATGCGAGGGGGAATAAAAAAGTTGTTACAAAAGGAAGAAGGGCACAACATTAAGAAAAAAAACCAGCAAAAGAAGCAGTACCAATACATTGCACCAACTAGCCCAACGTATTTTACTGGCACAACATTATACAATACTTAACAAACAATAACAGAAAAAGTTACTGCCCATGCACCCTGTACAGACGGTAAACCAGCGAAGCTGAAATGTGCGGCCCCGGTGTTTATCACTGGGTTAATTCCAATGGTTTATTCAAGTCTTTCTATATTATTGGTTATGTCTGTGTTTCTTAGTGAGGTTATGCACATGTTTGGCTTGGGTTTATCACATTGTTTATTTGTAATGCCACACATCGCACTTTGCAAGATCACGATCATGGAAAGTGCAATGGGGGGGGGGAGAGTGGTTCATTGTGTTAATAAAGCGGGTCCATCAAAGTCTTTCTGAATTATGTTACGCACTTGTGTTTTGTAATGCGTTAATCATAATGTTTATGACTCAGTTATGCACTGTAGTTACCAGGTGACACAACGGGGCTGCACATTTCATTTAATTAAATACAGGGACACATTTTTGAACCTATTGGGAAGTCGGAGAGAGACTGCTGCACGCGCGCTCTGCTGCTAGAGCTGCTACTGCTACTCGTGAATTCATTACTATATTGCAACAGAAATACGATGGACAAGAACGAAGTGAACACACAGAGCGCTTCGTTCTTGTCTCTTGTCTATCTGTTGCACTTTAGTTAATAATGAATACACACAAACTCATCTAGTTTTCAGTTATTATGTCAGGCTTATAAGCCCTCTTGTGTCCTGGAATATCTGCATGGCTATGTAGCCTGTAATTTAATTTCTGGGCCATGTGCTTACAAGTCGCATGTCAATCTCCTGATTTTCCTGACATTCTTGTGTGATGTGCAGACCCAGACAGTTTCTGGTGAATCCATGCAGGGTGTTGTGCAGGGTGTAATCTGTACTACAAGTGCTGCTTTGATTGCTTTCAGTTCAGCTTTTCTAGGTGTAGGATGGCTTGGAATGGTACTCACTTATATGGGGTTTAGTTTTATGTAGTGTCATACTACTGTTACACTGCTATTGCCAGGTCAGTGTACATATTATATGTGCCTTATGTTTGCTTGCATCTTCATGATTAGCAACCTCCTCTGTGTGTTTGGCAGTTGCATATAGTCTCCTGGCCTAATTGTTTGCCCCCATATTTCATGGTATGGGCCTCTTGTGTTTCAAGTTCAGGTACTCTTGAGGTTGTATTTCTGAAGGGAGGGGTAGTCGTCTGTGCATCTCACATGCTGGCTGGCATAGCATCTTGGGACGAGGTTCTGAGCTGTTGAGACAAAGAATTTGTGCTGCAGGCTGCAACTGTACTCTGTCTAGGTGCTTGTTTGTTAGCTCTTTCTCATAAAGGTTTTCAAGCATGGTAAAGTTGGAAAGACCTGTTATTACTACCCGATGCCTGTATTCGATGAGTTGTCTTTTTTGTGTGCCGCTGGTAATTCATACTGTACCATACCGTGGACACAAGCACAGCAGCTGCGATTTTCCATAGTATCCACTCGTCCACCCCCATGATTTCGAGATTATTCTTTTCACCAGGTGTGGAAGCTGCGTCCAGGCATTGCATAATTGTTTCACCCACGTGCCGTCATGGGCTTACACTAGCTGAGGATTTGTGGATGTTGACTTGGGGGAATACTTGTCCAGCTATGTGGATCACAATGTGCAATCTGGGGTAGTTCTTGATTCTAGTCTTTCTTTTTTTTCGACGCCAATATGAGCTGGACTTATCAGAAAGCGAGAGGCCAGACTGGTCAAGAAAGTCTGCAGTGTTGTCGAGGGCTTGTTGCATCATTCTTGATTTCTATAGAAGATAGCTTTCCCATAGACTGTAATACACCATAGGCTGTAGCGTTTCTTGTAGTATGCCCGTGTTGTTGGTGTGTGTGGGCCAAATGTACCTCCAACTCTCACCTGGAATTTTCTATCTTTCAGAAAGTTACTGTTTAAGTGCTCTACCAGAAATTATTTTGCTCATCGTTCCTCTTATTAGAGTAGCATGAGGCAGTACTGCTGTTAAAAGCCTCTTCACTCTCTTCATTCTTTCATAAGCGGTATTACACAATGTCCTGCAATAAAGTTTCTGCTGCTTATGGCCCACTCATATCTGCCAGAAGGAACAACTCTTGAAAAAGGTTTTCTTTGTGCTATGTGTGCGACGCAGTATGAGCATTCATGCCTTGACATTTATACATCTGTAGAACCAGCTTCCTGACAGAGTACTTGCTATACCTGATCATGCTTATTTGTGCAGAGCTGTTGAACAATACATATTGATGCAATGAATATTTACACACTTGAATTATCACGAAAGATGGTTGTTTGACAATTCTGCCCTTTGCTTTCTATTGGTGTTAGATTTTGCATAAGTATGCCCCCCCTATGCAATAGTATTTTGAAGTTTAAGGGTTCAATAAAAGGTGATGAACTAAATCTAAGTGCAAGAGCTTTTTTTTACCTATGACTACCATCGAAATGCGACTTCCATGGCTGACAAACCAACCCCTCGCCTTGTGTTAGCAGCAGAATGCTATAGCCACAGTGGCAGGTGAACAAATTGAAGAACAATATTTCTGTCTATAATTTTTTTTTCTTGCCTGTATGTAAGTAAAGTTTGGAATAAGTTTGTCATTGCAAAAAAAGCCCAGTTTGTGGTCCTTTATTGAATAAACCACATATTGTGTATAGTTGAAATGCAGAAATTTGTTCTAAAATTCTCGGGTGATATATGTTCTTGCAAGTAGCATGGTTTTCATTACTTATAAAGATAGTAATCGCAGCGGATATCGTTATATGGGTTTACACACTAATATATGTGATCACAAACTTATTAGAAACTTACTAGAAACATGTAAGGCATGAATGTTTCTGCACACTTGATCAGCTGTGAACGTGCAAGAACTGCTTGTACTGGCTGACTTCACTGCACAGTTTTGATTTACTTTTCTTCAGCGTGTCGTTTTATACTGCTTTATCCCCACAAGAACAGGCCGCTTGCCTGCTTTTCGCATTGTTGCACGAGTTCTACATGATTGTGCAGGAGGGTACGTTGTCACTGTGCCACTATAGCAAGCAATTTACTTAATCTACTAGCTCTAGAGTTAATTACCTTTTAAAGCAAGTGTTAATACAGACGCAGTAAGGATACAAAATCCGCAACATAGTCAATGTTTATTGGTTTCTGTGCAAGAAAAAAAAATTCTCCAGAGAAGAGGTGCAACTTAACGTGCATGTAATATTTTATTCAAGCCACGGATTTAATGCTATCGTAGCAAATTCATTACGATAGCCGACACTTTTGCTCTGTCAAATTTAATACGAGATAAGATAAGCTTTCAAGATGCATAGGAAAATTCACGCTTGAAAACCGACAAGAAAATGCAACTGAACGGTACCGCGTTCAGCGCAACGTTGAAACTTCGGGTACTTTGCTGTCTTGTCATTTGCCTTTGCCGAGGTTGAAATAATTCAAGCTGCTCCGTAAGCGCGATTTTTGCATGCTACTCAACAAAAGAAAATTGTGACGACCTCGTCGTCTGCTGGGGATAGAACACCTCCTAGCACTGACAACTCGCAAAGGCGTACGAAGCAAACGTGAAAATGCACTTTATTTGCTGCGTAGCATGTCAACAAACGTACATAAATGGGAGAATCGAATATGCGGTACAAGTTATTTATTCTCCCTTCGCGTACGTACCGAATTCTACGATCCACGTCTCCGCGCATTGCACTTGTCGTGCGAGACGCCATTTTCCAAAACAAACCGGCGGAATAGCTCCGTTGTCAGCTCTCCGCGCAATTTCGACGGAAAATCGCAGCGATCGGTGCGACGGTGCGACTGTGCGACCAACCGGTTGGTCGCAGCCGAAAATGGGGGGGTCGGCACTGCGACTGCGATTTTCATCGCAAACGACGGAAATCGCATTTCCGGTGCGACGAAAATCGCATCATGTGAAACAGTCTTGACTCGGAGTCTTCGCTACCAACGCTCTGTCACGAAACGGGTGACGAGCGCTACGGGACCGCCTCAAAGTTGTAATAAAGTACAGTAGTGCATTGTTGTACCATCTTCTGTCTGTACAAAGAAGGTTCTGCCCTTCAAATACCTGCAAATCCATTGGTAGACACGTCCCCCCCTTCCCCAATCCAATGTTCCCCAAGGTGTCCAGAATAGCTCCATGCGATACATTGTCGTATGAGCCTCTCACGTCCAAGATAATCGGCGAAGATAATCTCTTTAAGCTTTTTTTGGTTACTGCACAGACGAGACAAGGTCAATCACATTATCTACAGAAGACCGTCCACGCCGAAAGCCGGTCATAGCATCAGGGTATATCTCGTTATGCTCCAAGTGGCACTCTAGGCGAGTCAATACAATCCTCTCCATCACCTTTCAAAAACAGCTGGCTAGTGCGATGGAGCCACAGGAGGCCAGGCCCAGGAGATATTTGCCTGATTTGAGTAGAGGAACGAGCCGGCTGGACTTCCACGAAGGAGGAACAAATCCGTTGCACCACGAGTCCAGTGTATACGATTAGAAGGACACGCCGAGCTGGTCGACCGAGGTTACATAGGGCCATGTAGGTGACATCATCAGATACAGGAGATGAGGAAAGGGCATTCATGAGAGTTTTTACCATGGCTATGACTTCCTTATCTTGATTGTTGCCACAGACTCGTTCCGAAGTGTCCTTGTACGAGCGATGTTGCAACTCTGCTGGCGGGTTTATCGACGGCAGGGCCGGCCACACGTCAGGTGGGCCAATGAAACTTGTGTCCTTCTCAGGGTGCTTGTTGCTGGCATTGCTGGACGCTTGTGCTGGTGGGTGGACCGTCCGTGGGAGAGGCGCATCCCTAGCTTCGGCGACAGGTTTTCTAGAAGGCCTCCGGCGACGAGAGCGCCGACGTCGTACCTCGGATGTAGCTCCTCTGTGGGTGGAATCGTCTCTGGCCATTTGCTTCAATACTTGCATCTCCTTCTTCACGCTTGAGAAATCCTTTGAAGACGCATCGTGAGGGCCGTGACAATTGCAGCACTTGCAATGTTTTGCATGGCAGGCGTCTGTACTGTGTGACTCTGAGCATCGCGAGCACACGGCAGCGTTTGTACAAACAACGCTGACGTGTCCCATCTTACAGCAGTTCCGGCACTGAAGTGGTCTTGGCACAACCAGCCACACTGCATGTCAAAAATGACCAACTTTGACTTGTAATGGAAAGATGTCTCTCTTGAAAACAAGTCTTACACATCGTGAATTGCCAAGATGACGGGCTTGCAACATGAGAAGACCTTCTGTCACCGGCTTGATGAGAATCGGAAAGTCACGTTCGCCGATGGAAGTGTCGACATCGTAAGTAACACCTACCGTAGAGTCCTTGCTGTCTGGTATGTAAGAGCGTACATTGATGTCCCCCAACACACTGACTTTGTTCAATACATCCAGCGCACTACGTTGCGTAACGTCGATAGCGAGAACGTTCTTGTGACCATTGATTCTCACATCTGTGATTTGTCCCGGGGCAATGGCCTCAAGAGACACAGACGTGGCTTGACGATTAAGCCGGTTGAGACTATCAGCAGCATTCACCGGTACAAACAAGATAGTGTGAACCGGTGGCTCTTGCGTAATTATGGTATCCTTACTTACTGGAGGAGAACACATAAGTAGTCTTCTCTTTGCTTTACGCCTTGTCACGGGCACAAAGACGCCTCTGAAACGGGGTGGTGGTGGATGCCACCAAGCTCGCCACTTTTACAATCCTGCTGCTTCTATTATCAACCTTTAAGACCCATTGCTAGGATTAATAAATCAGTGGCCATGAAAGAAACTTATTACCCAAAAATTTATTATTTGTGCTGCCTGCTTTTGCGACACCAATATTCCAGTCGGATTTTTCTGTTCTCTACCATAGACTTATTGAGACACCACAATGCCTCGAACAATGTTCCTACGTCCTTATTGATCTCTGAATGGATGCTGCGACACACTGACAAAATATGCCCAATGGTTTATGCGCCGTCTCCACACGCTATGTAAGTATAGTCGTCTTCGGCAAGTTTTTTCCTATAGCACCTTGCACTTAGAGATCCTGATCTCCGTTAATTGGAACAGTAGAGCACTCCCATTTCAATTGTTGTAAAACTTTTGTTTTCGTTTGATTCTTTCCTGTTCAATATATTTTTATAGCTGGCTTCTTCTTCATCGCACCTATCCAGCATGATCTTTCTTCCTCTCTAACTTTACGTTTAACACCTTTTTCCTTATGCCTGCCCACACCGTTAATGTTACGGTGTTAACACCGCGTCAGTGTTGTGAGACGTTTGGTAGCTGGCAGGGCGTTGTTTGTGCTGCGCCACAGCACTTGCCACGCGCAATGCGTCGCGCTAACATGTCGATCTCGCGTATTGTTAGAACATCGTACGTGGAGCTCGAGCACAATGTTAAACCTTGCTATCGCTTTCAATGCTGCCAATTTTTAGCCCGGAGCGATATATGACTCGGATCCCGGGATTTCTTCGTCTCCGTCGACAAAATAGTCGATAGCAAACCATTCCACGAATTGAAGCAAAAAGTGCCTCTCTTCATTGGAATTTCGCTCTCGTTCCCAGAGATCGCGAATGTAGCAGGTATACACGCTGTTTTATTTTCTGCACCAAATAACACAGGGTACTGCAGTGATAACTTCTGATAAGCGCATTTGCACATCTGCTGTCAGACTGTAAGGCTTCGCAGCCAATGCAGATGCAGCATCGTTGAAAATGTGGCTCACAATTAACAAATATATGTTAATAAAGTTTTAATTAGCGACTTTAGAGTCAATACTGCATGTGCGAAATTGAAGCCTAAGAGTCATGTGCTGCCCAACAACAACTTCACAGAAATCGTCGTAGGTACTACGGCGTGCAGTATTTTGGGTATGGGCAGCCATTAACCTAAACGAAAATGAAATAGCATGTCAGTGACGCTGATCTCCCCACCGTATTAGAAAACGCCAACTGCTTCCTTGCTGCGCGGACGCCAATGCTATGACAATTACGAGGGCTCTTCATTCTGATCCATAAATCCTTTTTTTTATTTGCTGCTATTGGCAGACGTGATTATCCGAGCTGCGGTACCGCCAAAAGATTGGGAACAGAACAGAGCACGCTTCGGTGAAGGGGGGGGGGGGGGGGCGTCGATTACTGGCGTCACCAGGCAAAAAAAAAAAAAAAAGAAGGCCGAGATGAATCCCGTGCCAGCGGAAGCTTGCGCTATTCTGGGTACGCACTCGCAATAGAGAGTATGGAGATATCGACGTCACTGGTTCGCTATTTCATATTTCTTTCTGTACTGCCATACTGGGCCGCCCGCAGTGCAAAAGTACTGCAGGCTCTAGCACCCAAGACAATTTTGTTTAGAGAAGTTTTTGTTGAGCTAACAATATGAATTTGGGTATTCAATTGCCGTATTGCAATGTTGCCTCTATAATTCCTAATTAAGTAGTTATTTAGGATATTCTTATTAATTATCGGCCATATTTTGCACAATACTGAGTTCCTAGTGGTAACAAAGACACATAAACTGCTAGAATATTGGAAAAGGACTTCACAAAATTCACCTTTTTATAAAATTCTGTGCTGCTGAAACACACCGTATTTGTCGCGTGAAGTCACGCAACAACAAAATGATAAAGAGACGGTTAGCTAGGACTATAGGAGGCAGTGTTTTCAGTCAGCATCGCAAAACTGATAAAAAATGATACAAATTTACAAAACTGATAAAGGGAACACTATGCATACTAATGAAACAGAAACCATTTAGCGAATGAAATTTTTTAGCCCGCACATTCGCGGGGTGCAATTATTACGTAGGATGTTGATAAAGCCGCAGCAGACACTTCTGCGGCACTATACACATCTGGTATACCAGGTACATGAGCTCTGTCTGCTGTTTACCGGAGCATTCTTTTACCATTTACGCCCAGTGAAGCCGGCGGATAGAAGGGGTCTTCAGTCATATATGACTCCCCCAACTGTCACCCGAGGCCCACGCCCCAACCCCCGTTACTACGCCACTGCTCACCTTTAAAGATTATTTTATTGTCTAAAACTAAAGGTGTTTTGATCGAACCCTCGATCAAAAGCATCCCCCCCCCGCGAACTGGCACCCGGGGCCCACGCCTCACCCCCCCCCCCCCTCCTCCCGTTACTACGTCCTTGCGTTTGCATAAGCTGCAGTTTCTGGAAAGCGGCAACTATAGCACACGAAGCAGGGAACGACGTCACTGCCCTTTCATATGTGATAGAGCTCGCCTAGCAACTGATTTCATTTGTGTTGTGATAGCGCTCTAAAGTAGCAACGGAAAACCTTCTTGTGGTTAAACTCTCTGTCATTACCTTCTCCTTTCTAGCCCCAAAAACACTAAAGCATGAAGAATCTAAAGCACCCAAATTTGGATGTTTTAGATTCTTCGTTTTTTTTACACGATGAATGTGGCCGCATACCCGCCATCAACGGTATCGCGAGGAAAGCCCACATAAGGGATAACTGTCAAAAACGTTTCGTCATGCCATGTAGGTGACGCACTGGAATGGAAGACTTAACCAAGCGGCTATATAATATCGGTTACAAGGCCACTCGTGTCATTTGCACGGGATGAGAAGAAAGAAACGCCTTTCAGCGCAGATTACTGATCGACGCGTTTTGACGTTGTTGGATGCCGGTGAACAAAAAGAAGGGGCGCAAGAAGCCACCGAGCCGCTGACAGCTCTCACCCGCCGGTTCTTGCACGCGTTAACGCATTGCGCGTTATCAGAATGGTTAAAGCCGCGCCGCAAGTGCTAAAAAAAAAGAGCGCCAAGTATTGGCTTTATCTTCCAGGCCCTAACGACGATTATGGTGCACGCGAAGTATTAGTGAAAGTAAAGTGGAAACGAGGCTGACACAGAAGAGGACGGGACACGGCGACTTTTTTGAGTAGAAGATTAGAAGTGCATAGGAAAGGGTTACTTCGAGCCCTCCGGTCTTGTCACACCATGAGGAGCGTTACACCCTGCGATAAACGTGTTTTTCTCTATGTGCCCCACTCTCTTTCGTTGCTAGTTATGTATGGCGGTACCTTTTTGCTGAAATGTCACCGAGAGAAAGTGATCGGCAGTTTAAGCAGACCGGCTCGTTTACAGTGTTTTTTTTTTATTCTGCTCATAACATTATTTCCCAGCGTACCGTATCTGTCCAGCTTTAACCAGCTATACGAGCGTTGTGCTCGCTACGTCATCGACAGCACCATGACGACCCGCGTGCACGTATGGGTAAGATTTTTGCATAATGATGGAAGGCACTGAATGCACAGTGATTATTCAGTTGGAGGTATTCGCACTACATTGCGTTCAGGGGTGTCCTCATATGTATGTATTTCATTTCATTTCATTTCATTTTATTACCTTAAAGGCTCCAATAAATGGAGCGTTACATAAGGGGTGGCAAGAATAAAAATACATAGTCACAATAACAGGAAGTTTTTTACATTTTCGATGAACTTGGATGGGCACATAATGACAGCAACGTCGTTAGGAAGGCCGTTCCAGTCTGCAGCTGTGCGAAGAAAAAAAAGAATTTGAAAACGTGACAGTGCGTGAGCGTGGACGGGCAACCTGTAGCTGATGGCTGGTGCGGTGAGATATGCGTGTAGGAGGAAGGATATAAGGTGCGATGCGCATAGGGCTATGAAAGAATTTGTGAAATAAAGATAGGCTGGCAATGCGACGACGGAGCGATAAGGGGCATGTATGTATGTATGTATGTATGTATGTATGTATGTATGTATGTATGTATGTATGTATGTATGTATGTATGTATGTATGTATGTATGTATGTATGTATGTATGTATGTATGTATGTTTTGCCCACGCGGGGAAATCAATATCAACCGCCTACCGTTTGGCATTTCGTCGGCTACCGCCGTATTTCAGCGTATTATGGATAACGCGCTGAAAGGACTGAAGACGTATTATCTCAATGACATACTGATCACGGGCCGCACGGAAGCAGAACATTTGTTTAACCTTGAAACAGTGCTGAAACGGCTATCAGAACGCGGAATGCGCCTCAAACTTTCCAAGTGCGATTTCATTCCGATGAACTGCAATACTTGGGTCATGTGATCACGAAAGACCGTGTTTGGCCGGCAGATGAGAAGTTGGTCGCAACACGAATGCACCGACTCCGACAGATAAGCAGCAACTGCAGTCGCTACTACGGCTCATAAATTGCTATGGAAAGTTGGTTCCGAATCTGTCATCTACTGTTTCCCCTGAACAAGCCCCTCCGCAAGACCGAAGGTTGGGAATGGAATGCCGCTTGTCAGAGTGCGTTGGTACATGTAAACAAACTGCTAACTTCAAAGCCCACTTTGACTCACTAAAACCCCAGTTGGCCACCGTGTGATGCTTCCGCCTATGGAATAGGCGCTGCAGTTCTCTCGCACATTTCACGTCGGCAAGTTCATCCAATAGCGTATATGTTTCACGCACACTCACAAAGTTTGGACAAGGTTATAGGCAAGTAGAGAAAGAGGCATCAGCTCTTGTGTCTGGTGTCAAGAAGTTTCATTACTACGTTTACGCACGCAATTTTACATTGCTCACAGACCATAAGCCACTTCAGACGATATTTGGCCTCAAGACAGGCATTCCAGCGATAGCAGCCTCCAGACTTCAGCGCTGGGCAATCTCTTTCTCTATGGCGGGGCAGTCACACTTTCTGCATATTCTTTTTCTTTGCAGTATCGACATTCAGCTCAGAATGTGGACGCTTATCGCGCCTTCCACTTCAGCAACCTGGCAGGGATGGGGCCGAAGAAAATTTTTTGCTTTTTGGGTTTGGACAGCATGCCTGTCTGCAGTAAACAAATCGCAGAAGAAACTGCGCGTGATCCAGCTTTTCTTCGAGTAGTACAGCACATTTTGTCAGGTTGGCCGACTAACGTGTCTGCAAACCTGAAACCATTCTTCTACAGGAAACTAGAGCTTTCCTTATAATAAGGTTGTGTCATGCTTGGAACGCATGTTTGGTAGCACAAACGTTTCGTAAATTTGTCCTAGATGAATTGCATGAGGGACATCCAGGAATGGTGCGCACGAAGGAGTGGGCAAGAAGAGTTGGCATGTGTGGTGGCCAAATATCGACCATGACAAAGATGTGTTGCGACTTGTCAAACATGCGCTGAGACGTAGTTTACCATTGAAAGCAGCGCTCCATCCTTGGTCCTGGCTGACGCGTCCATGGCAACGCCTGCACGTTGACTTTGCAGGTCCGATAAAAGGTGTTTCATACTTAGTAGTAGTCGACGCTCATTCGAAGTGGCCAGAAGTATGTTCCATGACCACTACTACTTCAGAAGCAACCATCGCACCCGCCGTGGTTGCTCAGTGGCTATGGTGTTGGGCTGCTCAGCAGGAGGTTGCGGGATCGGATCCCGGCCACGGCGGCCGCATTTCGATGGGGGCGAAATGCGAAAATACCCGTGTACTTAGATTTAGGTGCACGTTAAAGAACCGCAGGTGGTCGAAATTTCCGGAGTCCTCCCCTGTACAGAAAGGAACTATCATGGGCTTCTTCAAAAGTAATCTTTACTTGCTTGGAATTTTTTGCTCATTATTCCAAAGCTTTTGATTGGATTAGTCATAGTGATCGTCTTAATAAACTTGGTCGTTATGATTTTCGAGCAAACATTTAATTTTATAACGTAGATGTCTACAGCAGCGTCACCAGTAAGCACAATTAAAAATAATACTTTAAATCTCGCCTTAATATAGTTGTGGCGCTTCTCCGGATAAATATTATAAGGTACCTGCTCTTTAATTGTATCCCGTCGTTGGTGGCGCCGTTACGGTGGCGTTGCGCTGCTATGTCCGAGGGCGCGGGATCGAATCCCGGCCACGGTAGCCCCATTTCGATGGGGATGAAATGCAGAAACGCCCGTGTACCGTGGATCAGGTGCATGTTAAAGGGACACTAAAGCGAAACAATAGATCAGTTTAGACTAATGAAGCATTGTTTGAGAACACTGCAGGCAGTCATTAAAGAATAGTTTGATTATTAGATGAGAAAATGAAAGTCCATGTATCAGTATTTGAATTTCGCGCCGAAACCCCAGCGCCGGTACGTCAGCGTGACGTCAGGGATTCCCAAGTATTCTTTCGCATTTGGGCCGCGTTGGCTGAATAAAGGTTCCCGAAACTTACCATGTTTAATATTTGGTTCCTTTAGAACACAATGTAGTCAATCTGTACCGCTATATATAATTAGTAGGCCCTAGAAGATGCCATCAAAATCCGAGACGTCGGAGCCCCCAGGTGCGGGAACTTAAGCAGGCGTCGCCACCCGCATTTAGTTCTTGCGCTTTTTCTGGCTTACCAAACGTCTTATCGTTTTAAGAGTGGTGTTTTTGGTACTGTAGAACGGTAATTTACTGATGCAGAAGAAATCATTTTTCACTTTAGTGTCCCTTTAAATAACCCCAGGAGGTCAAAATTAACCCGGAGTCCCCCCTCCCCCCCCCTCACGACGTGCCTCAATGAAATCGCGGTTTGGCACGTAAAATCTCAGAATTTAATTTTCTTTAAATGTATCTGAATGGCCTAGTGAATATTGACCAAAATGTAAAATTTAGCTTGTATGGAGACGATACTAGGTTTTCTTTTTCGGATTCACCGGTACTTATGGATTAAGTGAATGATGTACTTGATCAGTTGCGCATGTGAAATACAGTAAGCTCAGTGACCATGAAACTATTAAAAACAAATACTGTGACAGTTCGTGCTAAAATCAAGACAACTATATATAACGTATGCCTCACTTCTGGCTACTACTGCGTCGAAATTGCTCCTATCGTGGAAAGCCTTGGTGGTCTACTTCGTGAAAAAAAAAAAGCATTGGAATGACTAGGTCACGAAGATTTGTTTAAACTGTCAGTGACAAAGGTTTTGGGGGGATTCTACTTCTCCCATCAACCCCCCCCCCCATATTAAGCTGTTAGTTTATACTTATTTCTTCCGTTTCAACGTCATCCTATATTCAGTTAATTTGGGACACGACTATACCATTGCAAACCTAGCACAAATTACAGATTGAAGAAAACAAAAAAAAAACACTACAGGCGACTAATCTGAAAGCTCCGAGTAGTTTCCGCATTAAGACTACTTCTGGTGACCTCAAATTGATACCTGCTTTCGAACTATATAAGTCAGTTCTTATCAATAGCTATAATGGAAACGTTTGACACAATGGCCCAACTACGCGACGCTATACCAACAGGGGCGTTCAAGGCGGTGCCGTCAGCCCGACGCTATTCAACCTCGCTCTTGTTCGACTTGCTGAATACTTGCCAACTACCATCAAAATTTCAATATACGCTGACGACATCTGTGTCTGGACTTCGGCAGTCACACGTCCTCAGATACGTGCGCGGCTTCAAAGAGCGGCCACTTTGACAGCGAACTACTTGCGTAAACAGGGTCTCAAGATATCGCCAAAAAAATGCGCACTAGTAGCATTTACTCGCAAACCGATGACGGCTTATGTCATCTCAATCAATGGGCGGACCATTTTCTATGTCCGGACCCACAGATTCCTTGGCGTAATTATAATAATAATATTTGGGGTTTTACGTGCCAAAACCACTTTCTGATTATGAGGCACGCCGTAGTGGAGGACTCCGAAAATTTTGACCACCTGGGATTCTTTAACGTGCACCTAAATCTAAGCACACGGGTGTTTTCGCATTTCGCCCCCATCGAAATGAGGCCGCCGTGGCCGGGATTCGAACCCGCGACCTCGTGCTCAGCAGCCCAACACCATAGCCACTGAGCAACCACGGCGGGTGGGCGTAATTATTGACCGAGGAATCGGGAAAAAGTCTGAACTGTCGTCGCCTGTGCTGAAACAACTGTCTCTGCTTCTTCTGCACGAGAGGTACGCGGACAGTGAACACATTTATACTGATGGTTCCACAAACATCCAGTGTTCGTCCGGTGCTGTTGTTGTCCCAGCAAAAGCTATTACCATCAGCTTTAGGACTGACCACCCTACAACATCGACATCTGCTGAACTAGCTGCTCTTCGTGCTGCACTTTGTTTCGTCAATCGGGTGCCACCTCGACAATGGTCAATCTTCAGCGACTCAAAGGCAGCCCTACAATCTGTACTATCAGCTCTGCGTCGCGGGCCATTCGAACAGCTCGTATTCGATATTAGATGCCTACTCCATACATCACAGGAGAAAGGACACCACGTGACGTTTCAGTGGCTGCCAAGTCGCTGCGGCGTCACTGGAAACGAAGACGCCGATAATGCCGCTCGGGCAGCTCTTGAAGACGCACAAGAAGAGGCCATACCGCTTTCACGATCCGACGCAGCTAGCAGACTTCGAGTGCTTGCACAGAAGATCACGTTCTCTCTATGGTGCACACCAAACAGCCAGACCAACCAGAGCAATCGTCAATACCACCTGCCCTCTTTGATGCATCTTTATATGCCAACTGGATTCCGCCGAAGAGAGGCGACTCTGCTTTATCGCTTATGGCTAGGGGTGGCTTTCACGAAATCGTACTCATTTCGCATTGGAATGGCCGACAACGCTCTCTGCAATGCCTGTCTTTGCGAGGAGACGCTGGAACACATTCTGTGCGACTGTCCTGAATATAATGTTCAGCGACAGTCCCTGGCATCCGTTCTAGCGCACCTTGACACTAGAACATTGTCCCTCGACACGATTTTCACATGCCGCCGACAGAAGACATCGCAGGTGAAGGCGACGAGGGGGCTACTTCGGTTTTTGAAAGAGACGGGATTGGACAAGCGGCTGTGACAGTGATATCACGTACCATGCCAGATTGATGGACTCTAACGGACGATGTGTGTGTGCTGTGCTGTGTGCTCTCTCTCTTCCCCTTCCCCATCTTTCATCGCCCCCATCCCTCTCCCATGTGTAGGGTAGCAAACCGGTTAAGCTAAATTGGTTAACCTCCCTGCCTTTCCTTCTCCACTTTTTCCTTCCTTCCTTCCTTTGACACAATGACCCCTTTATCTCATAGCTGGTGAATTTAACAACAGGAAGGAGTATACAGTTTGTTTCTCTGGCGAAGCTTTACCACATCCACGTGCGCGTTACGAGAATGCAACCAACTCAGTATTGTTCACAGTCATCTTAAAGCAACTCAGCGTATTTTTTTCGATGAGCTTGCGTAATTAACAATAATCATTTGCCAACTTCTTAAGCATTCCTTTAAACGCAAAATCTTCAATGAAGAAGTGGTAGGGTCTATTGACAAACACCCAAATAATTTCTTTCCGTGATGAGCTGCTGTGATTTTAATTTTTCCGGGCTGTGAAAACAGTGCGCCAGATTTGAAAGAAATCAACGACGATTACGAGACTCCCTAATGCGAAATTTGAGCGCAGCTGTATAAGTGTTTTGATTTCGCGATATTTTGGCTGGCGCGGACAATCTGTCGTGTGCAGCACGCTGGAAATCTAACGAAGTGTAGCGCGACTACCTCGCTAATCGGAACATCACGAGAGGCAGCGCGGGTGACGCGTGGGCGAGATTCAAAACAGGCGGCGCAGACAGACCTCCGCTCATGCAGCGCTTTCTTTCCATATATGGTATTGGTGGCATCAGCGATGGCCAGACGACGCGCGCTGCTCTGGCGCCATCTCGTAGCAATCGTCACCGCAAAGCCCGTCTTGCGCGGCCTTTAGCTTTTCGTATCACCCTTTCGCCATATCCTGCTCCTCCGCCTATAGAGACGCCACTGATAGCCACCTAGCGGGCGCTTCCAACAGTACGCGCAGGAGCAGTAGCAGACGACAACGCTTTGCAGCAAGGACGGCTGAAGTTCGCGGCTGCGATTTCTCCTTTGCTCGGGTGCCAGGCTGCTGCTTCTGCGGTGACAGTTGTAGGGAAGACGCTGACCGCGGTGGGAGCGGGTATGAACACGATGTTACCGGTGTTTGGGGCAACATGATCCACATACGTGCCAGGTGCGTCCCGCAGCCAAACGCCGTGAACCCCATTTACATGAAGTGGAACTCATGTTAACTAGCCGATAAATTTTGTTGAGTAATGCGATCTCTCGATCGTTTTTTTAATTCTACCTTGCCGTAATGCTGCTTCTGTATCTCAATAATTACCACCCGTCGTTAGTGCAGACTTATATCAAACAAATGCGCACGATGCGATGTCTGTATATGCCGTTATGATTTTTCTGCCGATGAATACATGTGACATCGCCGAATAAGTGCAGTCGAAGTCGCCTCAAGAAGAGTAATTGCGAATTTATTGATGGAAACGCTACACTAGTCAACGAAGTCACTAAACGCACGGGTTAATAAAAGCGCGTCTTAGTGCTGCACCGCCGATGCAATTCTGCTGCACACGCCGATGGACTGCCGTTACCGCTGCAGTGTTTGCAATTTTAAGATCCCCAAGGGAGCTGCTTGGAAACCTACAAAGCTAAATTCTAGCTAACTTTTCAATACTTTTTTATATTACTAGAGAGAGGTACTACATGATATAATTAAAGGCAGAACAGCGCCAGTCAAAGTAGATGAGCGCTGGCGGCAAGGCGGGGTCTAGTCCTCTGCAGCGTAAGCATAATAAGAAAGAATTCAGTTGAGTACAAAATTCACATGCAAGAAGGACTACGTCGTGAAACAAACAAATCGCTCGACGTGTTATGTCTGCTCAGGCAGCATCGAGGTGTGATGACTTCCCGAACGCCACGCGAACTTTTCAGCGAGAAATGGAACAAAAATACCATATGCAGCAACTATTAGCAATTCTCGCCCTGAACTACCTATCTTATAAACACATTTAAAAAAAAACACACGATATCTAAGATGCCCTCGGGCGAAAAGAATAAAGCTGTTAAAGAAGCACTTCCTTGGTATCATTCCGATAAGACACAGCGTGATTTATACCCTTTACAAACGAAGCAGGGTGAAAACCTCGCAGCTCAAAAGAATCAACGAGAGTTATGCATAAAGCACGTGCGAAGCCACGCATAAAGTAGATGTAAAGACATGAAGTGCGCGACAGCTGGTGCGAGGATTTACCGGGCCACATAAAACTGACAATTTCAGTTCTTGCAAACTTCAGTAGCTTTAACATACAACACAATGCGCTCGTGCAGTCGTGCTGCCTAGCTAGCGCAACGCGGTAAAGAAGCGGAAAACAATATAAGCGGCAAACGACATTCCGAACTTGAGCGAAATGCCGTCTGCACTGCAGACGAACTTCGTCGCTTACGAGTCTAACTATGATCGAGTAAAAAAAAAAAACACCGACGAGACAAAAGAAAGGATGAGAACAAGAAATTTCTCGCCGAAGCGACGATCCATTCTTGCTACTGTTGCTCCCGCTGATGAAGCTTTGCGGGGAATGATTAGAACCGTATCACCGGCACGTTTTCGCCGGTATTTGAGCACCCCACCGTGTAACAATTCTTCGACATTCCTTGAAGCTTTGCCACCCCACACATGCGAAGTGTGTAGCCTATTTTGCTCTGAAAACGTGAATAAGACGAAGCGCCGTCAACGACACAACAATACTACGGCGCGCGCCTGGGTCCTCTCCCGTGTGTTCTGCGCAAGGCCGCCACCAGTGGCGCGTCCATCGGCGCGCACTACGCGTATAGTTCCGGTGCGCGCTCCTCCTCCGCTTTCCTCCTCGCGCGCTCTTCGCTATCGCCGTCTTTCATCCGCGCTGCGTGTTCGCGCTTTTCATCCTTCGCTGTGTTCGTTCGCTCGGTTACGAGGTCGCCGAGGGCCGACGCCGACACTCGCCGCAGGAACGGGCGACTAAGAGCAGCGCTTTAAATGTACCACGTGACTAGTCGCTTACGTACTGCGGCGTTAGTGCCCTCGAACATGCTAGGAGCGAATGTTCCATGTTGCACGCAAACTGAAGACATGACAGGCCTTGAGCAACAGATGCGGATCGAATGTAGTGGTCCTGGCTTCCACTTTTGCTGAGATATCTGTCAAACCAATGAATGAAAGGGAACCATGGGCTTTGCCATAAATAACGCATGATAATTTTTGAAGCACTGTCAGCTTTCTTGCTACTTACAGACAGCATAAAGGGCGAGGAGGTTTTAGCGGTGGATGGTGATGTATTGGAGGCTAGGCCATCACCTATCACGTTTTGCTTGAGCCCTATTCGTACCTTCGGTGTGCGTGCAGCATCGACCGTTCGTTTTTGGCGGGCTTGAGGGCGCTTATTCCCGGCCACGGCGGCCGCATTTCGACGGAGACGAAATGCGAAATCACCCGCGTACTTAGATTTAGGTGCACGTTAAAGAACCCCAGGTGGTCGAAATTTCCGGAGTCCTCCACTACGGCGTGCCTCATAATCAGAAAGTGGTTTTGGCACGTAAAACCCCATAATTTAAAAGGGCACTAATTTTGCTGCACGCAAGTCCCTTCTCCCGTGGTATTTAAAAAAATCTTGGGCACTTTCCTTGCAGCCCGGAAAAATGAAACCACAGCAGCTACAATCACGGAAAATATTTTATCTTTGCCAATACGCTAACAACTTCTCCATTGAATATTTTGTGTTTAAAGGGAAGCTTAAACACTTTTCCAAAAAAAAATGAGTTCTCTACGACATTCTACAGTTTTGAGTCCCCTGAACACGAATATCTGCTTCAAAAAGGGCGGAAACAAGCGCAAGCGGCTGTTTTTTGATGAAAACGCGCACCAGCGCCTCAGGGTATCGCGCGAACGCCGCTGTTGCCCGTGATTGGTCGGGGCCGCTGTGACGTCACTCTCGGCAGTCGCCGGTCGGCGCCGCCGTTTCAGAGCGTAGCACGCTGTTCTGTTCTGGCTTCTTAGCTGGGTTGTAAGCATTATGGAACGTTCTCGCTGTCTCGAACAGCTTGTATTTTCGCCGTACTTACATGTTCGAACCGACAGCCGATACGGAAAACGATTGCGGCAACGGTGGCAACGGCGGCAACGACGATGTTGAGTGTGCCAAAAGCGAGAGCGATGTGTGCACCTTCTCGCGCGTTGGAAATCTTAGCTGGTACGTATGTTTTTTTTTTCATGTAGCTGCACGTTCCAATGACGGGAGAAAAAATGCGCTAATGTGTCACTGGGAACTTGCTGCTGGAAGAATGCCGAAGCACTAACTTCTCATTAGATTGTAAACACGGGTGCAATTCCGCGATGTCAAGCACCTTGCCGCTGCTTGTCTAAAGTCCCGTGGTTTTTTGAGTGTTGATACACGATCGCGAACATAAGTGCCGCTTTTCAAAGCGCGCACATGCAGTGCTGCGAGGTACAGTCATGGAAGTTGCTTATCATACACATCCAGAGATGGCCAGAGGTATTATATGCGCAATATTCACACTATGATTCGACGACTTTGCGATTGTCGCTCAATCAAGAATCGGTATGCGTGCTCCATGCTAGTGTTGACATAATGATATTAGGCAGTTTTAGCACCGCCGTGTGGTAAACACGATAACTGCAAGCGTACGTCGAATGTCACTAGGCAAGCCTATACTCCATTTCATACCTCAGGTGCAACGCTGTGGAAGCTACGCACGAAGTCCGGTCACCAAAATTTATTACTGCGCGCGTTTCCGTCTATGCTTCGCAGCGTGCCAGCGGCGTTTGCTCGCACGAGCATGCATGTGAAGCTGCCGCGACGGGCTGCAATTAAAAAATGCCGAAAAGAAAATTGATTTAAAAGAACGTGTTAGCAGCCGTATTGTTTCTATGGGTAAATTCTTTTTTTTCATTCAGAACTGAGCTTATATATGAAAAATTTTCTCAAAAATCGGGTCAAGAAACACCGAACTTTTTCTAAGTGCGAACGCAGCCACTGCAAGAAGTATCTCAAGCCTCCACAGCGTTGCACCTGATGTATGAAACGGAGTATAGCAACGCTAGCAACACCGCGTTTCCGCATTTGTCGTAAGGCTATCCGGCTATCGCGGAAATGGTCCGAGCACAGCACAGTTGATTTCGTCGGCACGAACTTATCTCTCCTCACCGCACTGCGCTGCAAGCTTCTTGTCCTTCGGGAACCTGTGAAACACCACATCGTCTCGCCCGCCTGTGTTCGCGCAGCCGAATGCTGCACAGAACGAGGGCATGTTGGGCGCCCTTGGCTGTAGGCACTCACGCAGCACCGAAGGAAAGAACAGTTTACGAAAATCGCAAAAGAAAACAAACGTGAGCGGCGGCGGCGGCGGCGGCAAATCTCTCGTAGCGTCGTTCAGTAAAGCGCAGGACGGTAAGACGCATGCCAGCACATGCCAGCACGCCGTTCCGGCAGCTCGGTCCCCGCGCGTGACGTCACTCTCGACGGTTCTCTCCTCTGGCAACCACCTCACCCGGCGCTCCGGGAAGCGATGGGGGCGTGTCCGCGGGGGTGATTTAGAAAGCGATTTCCGCCTCTTATATTAACAAAACGAAGAAAAAAATTTCGGAACCGTAAATTATTAGGTCTGTTCTTCCCAATCCCAGCAATTCATGGAAATTGAAAACCGTTTCAGCTTCCCTTTAAAGCAATGCTTTAAAAGCTGGTAATTGATTATTTTAATGAATTACCTAAGCTCAGAGTAAAAAAAAATGGCATGAGTTGCTCAAGAGGACAGTGAACAATACTAAGTTTGTTGCATTCTCGTAATGAACACGTGGATTTTTAAGGCTTGGCACGATTTTGAGGCTTGACACGAATTTTACGGCTTGGTACTGTGTATAACGCGCGCAGGCTAGGTAATTAGAGAATTACAGTGTTTATACTTTTTTTAAAGGAGAAACACTGGTAAAAATGATAACGCACGTGTTGTCAAGCGCAACCAAAGCTTTTTAATAGTAATAACACATAATTCCTCACGTAGTTATTAAATTCAACCCTTTTTTCTTTTCCTTCTTTTTTTCTGTTTACTTTTGCTCATATCCGTGTCAACTTTTCTATACTTATTGCAAAGTACCTTTTTTTTTTTCGTCAGGTGCAGGTTGTAACGCGAACCGAACATGTTGTGCGCCCTGCTGCCTCTCTGCTCTTCGATATGGGTGTAGGCCTCCCTTAAGTCTTTTGTGGCTTTTGGTCTACATCCCACGAGCATCAGTATACTTTTTTGTGCTGTTTGCTGCAATAAAAGAGAAAATGAAATCCCAACCACGCACAGAACTACCGCCAACACGGTGCGGACCCCCTCACACCATCTACTGCCACCGCGGTGTTCCTCCATAATGGAGGATTGATTTTCCCAGAATGAAGAATCGGTCAGAAGCACCTATACGCCGGTGCTAGCCACCAGGTGCATCAATGTGACTACGTGTATGCTGCTCTGAGAAACTTCTGTTTCTTAATGTGATCCCAAGATAGCGACATTATTTTGTATTTCGCTGCTCATGTGGTCTCTCGAAGTTTCCCACTGCGAAGTGTCAGCCTACACTGCCCTATGAAACTGGCGAGAATAAAATACACACACAGAAGCATAAATGCAGATTCTGGGACGTAAGGTTTCCTTCGCATGTCTCGCCATTATGTGTCGCTCAAGCGTGTATTTCTCGCCTTGTTAGTACTCACCGCATTTCTTCGATGTCTCGTCTGAGGAGATTGCTTTCTCCGTCATTTCAAAATTTCTCTAGAAACGTTTTTGGCCAGGTTAGTTCACGGGGCTGATCTCTATTGACGGCCTTCACCGCACTGTGCGAATGCTTTGTGCTTCGTTGGTGGTGGAGTACGAGGTTCCTGTGCTCCCGTCGAAGCGCGAGGTGTTTTTTCGTGACTCTCTTCAAAATTCACCTTTAAAGGCTGTGTTTCTTTCATATAGGTGACAGGAGTACACTGTTTACTGTAAACTATGTATTGTTATCAGGTAGAACGCTTTTGTTATTTTCCTAATTATTGACAAAGAGCCGAGTGGGACGCTGTCAAATAGGCACCGTTTATGGCATACTCTGCATTTCACAGAAAAAAAAATGAGGCATTGAGGTTTTTCCCAATTGTGTGTACATATGCTTGTTGATTCCTATCCTAACAGGATAGCAACGTTCCGTAAAAATGGAAGACCAACTACCTGACACTACTCGTCACAGCAAAAAAGTCTCTTCTTGAGCTCAGGCCATTCCGCCCAAATGCACTGGCTGCGTAGGGAATGTGATGAAACGAATGATACTCGCCACAGTGGACTGGTATCTGGAGTGCTACAAAGTTTATTCCTATTACTCTATAGCTTACCCAAACGCCATCACCGGTTATCGACTTTTCCCTTGCTCCGTTCACAATACCGTCGATTTGATTACTTACGTTCAGCAACAAAAACATTCGGTAGAAGGCTATCCGTCGCTATGTTCCTTGAAGTAAAAGGATCATGCGACAATGCTGTTCATAATGCCATACTTGATACTTTTGACTCGGTTGTCTTTGGTGGTCGAGTGTGTCTCTAGGTCCGCAGCTTAATATTACATGTGAGTTTTATTTCCTTTGTGCGCACTCAAGGCGGCCCGACCTATCAACACTCCCCGCGCCATGGTACTACAAAAATAATTAAATTATGGGATTTTACGTGCCAATACCACTTTCTGATTTTAAGGCACGCCGTAGTGTGGGATTCAGAAATTTCGACCACCTGGACTTCTTTGACCTGCACCTAAATCTAAGTACCACGGGTGTTTTCGCATTTCGCCCCATCGAAATGCGGCCGCCGTGACTGGGATACGATCCCGTGACCTCGTGCTTAGCAGCCCAACACCATAGCCACTAAGCAACCACGGCGGGTCGCCATGGTGCTCCACAGATGTGTTCCGAGTCCTGCATTCTTTAACCGTGTACTCATCGGTCTTGTAGAAAGCCTACCAAGTTGCATGTGAAGTCGGCACTCGGATAGTCAATCACTTTGACGGGACTACTATAGCACCGGCTGAGCCAGTGAAAGTAACCGAGACATCGATGTAGATATGCGTGTCGTTGCGGTACAGTTGATAAAAATAGAACAAACTGAGTTGTTGAGCTGCGCCAGTAGATATATCAGAATTCTCCTGGATCCTCAGAATCGTAAGGTACACTTAAGGGCCACTAAGGCACCCCGATCTTCCCGCTGATGCGAAGCCCGACGTAAGAGATCACGACTGCGAAGATTGCACTACTATATGAAACAACACTGAGATCTTTTTTTTTTCTCCCTCTTGCCTTCCACCATCTTCAAAAGCGATATTTACCGCTCACACCTTTTCACACGGGCTCGATAGGTAGCTAAGACTTGCCATAACCCTGCTGTTACAGAAGATTTTCGAATTAGTCACGGCGGTAAACTGCACACAGTTGTCAACTCGCCAGAACAAATGCATTTTAAAGGTTCAGCAGAAGTTGCATCGTGGTTACTTTAGCGTAACTTAATAAAAATAAAACTATAGTCGGATACAACTTTAGAAAAAAGGGGGCGTTTACTCCTCCGAAGCGGAGACACACGAGCACCCACCAATGGGCGCGCACTCTGGACTAACGTCATGAGCCGGACGGCCGGTGACTCCGCCGACGGAGATGGCTGCCCGCGCTTCGAACTGGGCGAGGTCGCGTCAGCTGTGTGCTTCAGCCCCTCGTCAGAGTGAATTCCAGAACTGTTTGTGATGGTCTATCATGTCGGAAATATTACTGCGAGCTTACGATGCGGCATTTGTGCCACATGCGTTTATTTTGAGCCGTGATCCGGCGAAGGAACATTGCAGCGAGCATCGCTGGCGCTGCGCTACGCTTTGCCTGAAAACAGGATCCCGCGGCGACCGCTACGAAAACACATCCTGCGTGTTTGTTCCATGTTGTTTTATTTCGCTCCCGAGTGAAGTTACGACGAGAAAAGTTTTCCAAAGACCGGTGCCTACTGTTAGCGGCGGGTGTGTTCGTGTACTCTGTCGCTGCGTTTTTCGACGTACGGGGTGAAGTGATGGAGCAAAACCATTCTCAGGAGAAATCATAAAAGTGTGCATGCATGAATCAAACCTACGAGCGTCTCAACAGAAAATATTTACAGAAGAAGCCTTCAACGCAAAGATTTGTCGCCGTCAACTTAGCGTGAACGATCATTGTCAGCAGTGAGATAGCCGAGCGTCGAGCGACGGTGTGCGAGCGTTGTGTAGCACGGTCGATTGATTTCTGTCCACCAATGCTCACTGCGCGCGCAAGCTGTAGAATGCGTTCTGTGCAATTGCGAAAACACAAAACCAAAAAATATAAATTTTATACTATTTAAAACCTAAAGTATTTATTTAAAACGATGAATGAAGCATTTTTGTACCTTCCTGCCTCGACCGTATTCTCGCCCCAGGTTTGTAATGGTTGCGATAAATGCATTGTTTTATATAAGTACTTTTTCAATAGCAACTGATCTATTTTAGGCTTGCAAACGAGTAGCAGATACACCGTGTACATGTGAACAAGCGCAAAAGCCTTGGAGAGCTTGCTCTTTCTACTTTTGTGACTTGCAATGAAGCTAAAGAGCAGATGACGGGCAGCGCCGTAATAGGCCTGGGGTTATATTTCAGTCGCTATCCGGCATGTGCTGTAGCACATGAGAGCTCTACTAAACCAGTCATCAAAGTACAAAAGTCTTTATTTATACCAAGAATTACGCGTTTCAGGAGCACGATTTTTCGAGTGGGACTATTTTAGTCGCGGAGGCAATCAGCTGTCGCGCTTCGGTCATCTGGGCGGGGCCTCCCCTTTTTTCTAAAGTTGTATCCGACTATAGGATGAGTTGGTGAGTTCGCGCAATTCGACTTTTAAGAGCAATGCCGGGAGCTGGGATACCCAAACAAGAACCACGATAAAATTAAAATCAAGCTAAACAAAACTAAACTACTCAGATGAGCTGTAGCGACTACACGATATGACCAGCTTTTTGTCATTTCTGTCCAATCATATTGTGTTGCGGTTTGCTTCCAGATTTTCAGTAGTATCTGAACACCTAAGCAGGGTAGGCGTTCCAACGGACAAATTGTGCTGTGCATACCTCACCGTTCACAAGCAAGCCAGTTGTGTGAGCTCGAGATTGTGGCTACTTGTAGGGTGAGTACGTCTCCGTAAGCTGGCACTGATGTGGCTGTGAAAAGCTGCGTAAAGAGAGGGAGAAAGAGAGAAAGAGAAGAGCAACGTTAGCATAAAATGTGGGTCTCATGATGAAATTCACCACATTGTATAGTTGCCCAGTTTTGATATCCTTCAGCCTTGGCCAGTCACGATTTACTCTCGAGTTCCTTGTGACCACATTAAAGAAAAAGACACAGTTTCGCCCGAAAGGCGAAATTGTACGAAGTAAGGATGGTAGTTTTATCGGCCATATAAACTCGCAAACGTTCGCTTACTAACTGAATTAACAAGCATGGTGCCATGGCGCACAGGCAAAAATGAACACAACACAGTCGATGACCGCAGATACTCGTTGTCAAAACGCTGGCGCGAGAAAGCGCGGCAGCAGCAGCGAGTGAAGTAACCTTCGTGCCGTCCATCGCTTCAACGCAAACAGCGGCGAGAAGACAGCACGCGCAAAGGTGTGAGCTGTCTGTAGATCGCTTTCAAGACACGGCGCACGCGACCGCGTGCCGCCGCGCAAAGATCGCAGTTGATGGGGGAATCGAAGCCGTTCCCCCTCCGTCCCGCGCTGCCTCGCCACTTTCCGCCATCTTACGCGCGAGCTTGAGCCGCGATCGTCAGTTCGCCTTGCGACCGGTCGCGAAATACGCAGTTGCTGCCGGAACCCAACGCCGCGCCGCCTCCCTCCCTCCGACCCCCCACGGCCTTTCGCGCGACGGAAGACGGCGCGTTTGCTCTCCTCCTCGCGCGCACAAGATTGAGCCGTTCCTCTCGCGTGCTTTCACTCGCTGCGCGGCGACCGTGTTATCGTCCTTGGACTTAAAAAAAAACATTTAAATTAGGGGGTTTTACGTGCCAAAACCACTTTCTGATTATGAGGCACGCCGTAGTAGAGGACTCCGGAAATCTCGACCACCTGGGGATCTTTAACGTGCACCTAAATCTAATTCCACGGGTGTTTTCGCATTTCGCCCCCATCGAAATGCGGCCGCCATGGCTTCCTTGGACTTAATACGGAACATCATGGTGACGGCGACGGCAAAAACGCGCCTGGAGCGTCCATATAATTGCTATCACAATGAAAAGGTCCTTTTGTGTGTGAATTGCTGAGACGACGGTTCACACTTGGTTTTAACTGGTTTTGCTCTGTGCTGTAATCCCTTAATGCGCAATTTATCATAGATACAATGCGACATTTTGATGTTGAAATTTAAAATGTTGCTTTACATTTGTTACATTAACCGTCGATGGCATAAATCAAGATGAAAGAAGTAGCGCATGCTGCTTTTCACAAACTTTGAATACGAATTGTCTTTGATGCTGAGAATGCCACCACACGGCCTTCGTGCTCTGGCAACTATGCGGTGAAAGTCACTGATGCCAATAAAAACACAAATCCAGTTATACTATGGCACACTTGTATCGCCCAGTTAGACAGTTGACACAAAGACGCTACTGGGTCACCTTATAGGAACAATAGTGCAGCATGCGTACCTTGCGGTACCCGCCGTGGTTGCTCAGTGGCTATGGTGTTGGGCTGCTGAGCACGAGGTCGCGGGATCGAATCCCGGCCACGGCGGCCGCATTTCGATGGGGGCGAAAACACCCGTGTGCTTAGATTTAGGTGCACGTTAAAGAACCCCAGGTGGTCAAAATTTCGGGAGTCCTCCACTACGACGTGCCTCATAATCAGAAAGTAGTTTTGGCACGTAAAACCCCAAATATTATTACCTAGCGGCATTAGCATTGCATTAGCTATCCTTCTGGCTCAGTAAAAAGATTCTCGTTAGCGTGGTCGCTCACGGAAGCACGCCGCTGAAGACGAAGCAATGGAACACAAAAAGGAACGCCGTGTACGTTTACAACGTGCACGACGACATGCGGATGAATACCTAAGCGAAAACATTTTCCCAAAGCGACTACAATGATTTCGCGTTCTCACACGTAAGTGTCGCTGCCTAACTTTTTGAGGAGAGGGCAGCCTTGTGCCGGCGCCATACCAGAGTTCTGCGTATGCGCAGTACCTTTCCTTCTCCCAGCTCCCAATTCCTTTCCTACTTCGGAGATAAAAGCAGTCGCATGCCCCAAAATAAAAATTTTTTCTGTTCGAGCAGTGTGCGCCTCGAAACTGCTTCAGCCCGCGTGCCGTGGCTATGCTACATATTGACAGGTGTACTTATTTATCGGACGACCACGTTTCACCGCCTAACAAATGTTATCGCACAGCGCAGGACGCGCCTGCATGTCTAGGAAGTTTCTGGAATGTTATCGATGGTTCCATCCGCTGTCTGGGACCGAACCTTGTGTAATCTGATTGCATGTATGCGCGACGCGAATAATGTAGAACTTTGTGAAAAACACGCGGGTCCCAGCGATTACTCTGGAACATTCGACGACTGATGTATAAAAGCCGACGCGCTTGACCCGCTGATCAGATTTCGACGACCGCCGATTGTGTTCGCCGCTATTGCTCTCCTTTGAGCGTAACTTGCTTGTGGGCACAAGTTCGCCCAATAAAACACTAGTTTCGCCATTCAGCGTTTTGCTTGCTTCACCGTAACTACCACGTGACAATATCCATCATTGAATTTCAACGCTCAATGGGGACAATATGGAAACCGAGCGCGCCCCGCTGCTACGCCAGACGGAAACGCTCCGTGACGAAGTTTGAATGATGAGATATAGCGATACGGCACGCCTCGGCCGATGTTTGCCAGGCAAATCTTGCATTATACAGGCGTTTTCACGTAACTTGAATCAAGGATTAAAAGAAGATAAGTGGGTAACCGCAACTGTATGAAACCAACAACATATGGTTTGCCGTCATGTGGCGCTCCTTAGGATATAGTGAACAGACAGTGGCAATACAGGGCCAGGAAATTCCTCGCGTAAAAGAATATAAATATCTTGGCATATGGATAAACGAAGGCAGCAGATATATGGAAACAAAGGAGAGAGAGAGAAAATTATGCATAGAATTGCAGGGAGGTTAACCAGAGTAGTTCCGGTAGGCAACCCTGCACGGGGGGAAGGATTAAGGCGGATAAAAAGAGAAAGCGAGAGCAAGGGGGAGATAGAGAAAAAACAATAACGGTAAATGGAAAGAGAAATTCAGCCATAACGAAGCACAGAGCGCTATAGGGATACAATAGGTACGAGGTGTTCCTGGGTATGTGGAAAGGTGTAATAATTTCAGTTTCAGTTTATTGATGCGATTGAAATTTTCTACACAACTCTAGGAGGTCCCATAGTCAAAGACTGGGGAGGGACCTCCAGGACTTACTTCTTGAAATGCGGTTGTTTGCTTGAAATCAGGGGTACAACCAGGACTTGATGGCAGCCAAGGGTCAGTGGGACGCCTCGCATTGGGCGCTCACGAGAAGACTACAAACGAAGCTGCGCAGGGTGATATGGGCTGGGCAAGTTTTGAAGTGAGGGAAGCTCACAGTAATATTGAGTATGAAGAACGACTGGGGAATATGGAAAAAAGTAAATGGGCTGGGAGAGTGTTGAGGTATTTGTAAAGGAAAAAAAATGATTGACAGTGGAGGAAAAGAACTAGGAAGCTTACCAGCAAGTATGCGGCCTTTAGGGTGAGCAACACAGCAACAAAGAACGTCAAGCTTGGAAAGTAAGAGAGGCTGAAATAATCTCATGGGTGGCAGCAATGAAAAAAAATCCTGCCATGAGTAACTACTTATGAGGAAAAAACGAAATGAGGAAAGAAACAATTTATGATCACTCAAAGGGCAGCTCATTACTTTTCGAAGCGAATTTTTTGTGCTGCGTGGTGATCTTTTCCGGCGTTTAAAGAAAGCCCGCGAAATATGAAATAAAGTCACGCGACTGCGCTCGTGCGCTATCGTATTGCAGCGCGCTAAACCGTGCGTCGAGCCTATCGCTTATCAGGGACGACGGTGTTTCCTTTCCGTATGCCACCATCAAAGACGCTGACGAACTGTGAAGCCGATGCCTAGAGCCGCGGCCGATCACTTCACCACGGTGCGCACGCACGGTTCTTTCGCACGAAGCGCGGTTGAGAGCGCTGCAATACGGTAGCGCAGGAGCGCAGTCACGTGGCTTTAATTCACATTTCGCGGGCTTTCAGTAAACGCCGGAAAAAAATCACCACGCAGCGTGAACGTTGCCAGAAAAAATCGACTAAGAAGGAGGAGGAGGAGACAAAAGAGAGGAAAGACAGGGAGGTTAGCCAGTGTAAGTACCGGCTGGCTACCCTGTGCCGGGGAAATGGGTAAAGGGAATAAAAGGAGAAAAAAGAAGAAGAGGAAAAAATGGAAAAAAGGAAAATTCACACAGTAACGAGAAACTACGCGCTACAACGTTCAAAGGCGGTCGCACAATTCGCATGTCCTTAAAAACTTCAACAGAGCCCTTAAGGCCTTGAGTGCCGAAGCCCGTCTGGACCAATGTCCTAGAGCTTTTTCCTCTGTAAAGGGGCGATTGTCCAGTTTTGCGAGAGCGGTCACGAGCACTTTTCTTCGCACTTTGTAACGGGGACAGTCACAAAGTTCGTTTCCTCGCAGCCGCAGGTGTCACAAGTAGGGCTGTCGGCCATTCCAATGCGGAATGAAAGGAGTTCGTGAATGCCACGCCGAGCCACAGGCGGCACAGAAGTGTTGCTTCCGCTCGTGGCAACCCTGGTGGTAGGCGGAGTTGCAGACGTGGATTCAATCTGTGGAGACGTGCGTTCGTGAATTCACTGGTGTTCCACAGATTCTGTGTAAGCTCGCGGGCGAGGTAGCGAAGACTTGTGGCTGCATCTATTCTTGACAGCGGTATGGGTATAATCTGGGCACCATCATGAGCCGACCGGGCAGCGTCATCCGCACTGTCATTTCCTGAAATTCCGCAGTGACCCGGTATCCACTGGTAGATGATGTTGTGTCCCTTGTTGATTGCGTGATGGTGGAGTAGTCGGACGTCTGCGACTAGTTGCTCATTTGGTCCATGGTTGAAAGGGGACATCAGACACTGAAGAGCTGCCTTTGAGTCACATAAGATGGACCATGAATGTGATGATTTGTGAACAATAAACTCCAGAGCAGCACGGATAGCTGCGAGTTCTGCAGTCGTCGATGATGTAATGTGAGATGCCTTGAACTTGAGGGTGACACACTCTGCGGGAATCACCACTGCTCCAGCTGAACTATTAGAGGAGACAGAACCATCTGTGTAAACGTGGATGCGTCCTCTGTGCTTTTCATGTAGCACTGAAAGCACGGTTTGCTTGAGGGCGAAAGTTGACATCTCTGTTTTCTTTTTGATACAGGGAATAACAAGAAGAGCCTGGAGTGGATGGAGGCACCACAGCGGTTGAGATGGTCGTGCTGCAGGCGTGAAGTTTGACGGTAAAGTTCCATGGTTGGCGGCAATAATCTTGCTAAACGCTGAACGAGGTCGAGCGGCAGGAAGGGAGGCGAGATGATGCGATGGAAGTCGGGCGAAGTGCCTGATATGCATCCTTAAAGTGTCGACTTGAAGATACGTGTTGATGGGGTGGTCATGTGCGATGGATATTGTTGCTGCCGTGGACGCACATCCGGGAAGACCAAGGCAAATTCGCAGAGCTTGAGCTTGTACAGATTGGAGGGCACGGAGGTTGGTCTTGCCAGTCCCACCCAGTACAGGTAAGCTATAGCGCAGGAGACCGAGGAACAGTGCGTTATAGAGTTGGAACATCGCAGTCACAGACGCACCCCATGACTTTCCTGCAAGAAATCTGAGCACGTGGTTTATCATGACTAATTTCCTTTTTAGGTAGGAGATATGAGGACTCCAGGAAAGGTCTCGATCTATTATCACTCCTAGAAAGCGGTGCGTCTTCTCGTAGGCAATTGGCTGTCCATTAATTCTGATAACGTACGGTTTCATTGCTTTACGCTTGAAAGCGACTATAGAGCACTTCTGGCAGGACAGCTCCAGACCTCGTGGTCGAAGATAACCTGATGTTAGTGTGGCCGCTTTTTGAAGTCTGGCGCACACCTGAGGACGCGTCGCTCCTGATGATCAAATGTATATATCGTCTGCATAGATCGACACATGGGCGGATTCCGGAAGGGTATGAACCAGGTCGAGGAGCTCCAGGTTAAATAGAGTTGGGCTCAAGACTCCGCCTTGTGGTACGCCATGGTAGGTGTTGCGTTGTGATGACGCACCGTCCTCTGTTTGCACAAAGAATGAACTGTCCTTCAAGAAGCTGGATATCCACCGAAAAACAAGGCCGCCTAGGCCGACATCGCTCAAGGCGTCCAGGATGGCTTGATGGGTTACGTTGTCATATGCGCCTTTAACATCCAGGAACATCGCCGCTGACAGTCTCCTGAGGCTTTTTTCGTGCTGAACAGACAAGACAAGATCTATGACGTTGTCTATAGAAGAGCGTCCGCGTCGAAAACCTGCCATAGCGTCAGGATATAACTTGTAGCGTTCTAGATACCACTCTAGACGCGTCAGCACCATCCTCTCCATCAGCTTTCCTAGACAACTGGCCAGAGCAATGGGACGATAAGACGCCCCGTCTAGGGGTGATTTACCTGGTTTGAGCAAAGGCACAAGGCGGCTGGACTTCCATGCAGCAGGAACTTCTCCTTCACGCCATGAATTATTGTACACGTCTAGAAGTGCATGCCGGGCTGTTTGACCGAGGTTTCCAAGAGCTGCGTATGTCACCCCGTCAGGCCCAGGCGATGAGGAACGTCTGCACGCTGCCAACGCCGCCTGCAACTCCTCGATGGAAAACAGATTGTCCATACGAGAATCCCGCGAGATTGGAACATCACGGGGATCACGTGTAGCGAACGATGGCTGTAGACCAGCAACCTTGAAACAGAAGTCCTCCGCTACGTCGATCTCTCTGCGACCTTGGTAGAGAGCCAGGCATTTGAAGGGGTGGCGTTGTTGCGGTGATGTTCGAAGACCACGCACTGTTCTCCATATATGTGACAGGGGTTTATGCGGATCAAGGGTATCACAGAAGGTTTTCCATCTTAGAGACTGCAGGGAGTTGATCCGACGCTGGATTTTCTTCTGTATGCGTCTCGCCTCCCTTAGGTTGTAGATGGACTTGGTGCGCCTGTACCTTATTTCCGCGCGACGGCGGATTGCTCGAAGCCGCTCCAATTTTGCTTCGAATTCAGAAAATTTAGGAATAGGCCTAAAAGATCTCGTGGCTTCTTGAGCAGCGGCGTTAATTAGCTTCTCGATGTTGCCAGGCAAACAGTCCTGGATCTTTTGGCAATTCTTCTCCATGAGCAACGTGTATTTAGGCCAGTCGATGTGATGAAGAACTGTAGTATAGTGTGACTTGCGTATGCCGTCGATTTTAACATATGTTGGAACGTGGTCACTACCATGCGTTTCGTTGTCCGTGAACTATTTCACACTGGCACTGAGGCATCTTGAAACAAAAGTCAAGTCCAGGCAGCTGCTGTATGTCAATCCCCGCAAAAAAGTGGGACTGCCATCATTTAGGCAGCAGAGCTCATGGTCCGACGCGAAGGATAGTACACGTCTTCCTCGACAGTCCATCTTTAAGCTTCCCCATAGCGGATGATGCGCATTGAAGTCGCCGGTAATAACCCATGGTCCAGGTGTCGCTGTTAAAATTGCACCTAGTATTGCGTTGTCAAATCGACTCGAAGGCGAAATGTAGGCACCTATGAGCGTGAGTGCGACGTTCTTGCATTTTATAGTCAAACACACGTACTGATTGTCGTCATCAGGTGCCACTGGGTGTAAAACATATGTGAAATCGCATCTGGTATAAACGATGACTTTGCTGCGGTCGCTACAGGTGGCAGACCTGAAAGCTTCATATCCTGATAGGCGGATGGCGCTCTCAACGTTTGGTTCACAAATGACGATTATTCGAAATTTGTTCTTAAAAACAAACGGACGAAAGTCCGAAATACGCGATTTAATGCCTCTGACATTCCATTGGAAGATAGACGTTTCCTTGACCTCTTTAAGGAACGAATGTAGAGGAGCACCCATGGTGCTTCGCAAGACCGGACAGTGCCGGATTCAGGGCATCCAGTACTTGAAGTGCGCCTCGAGCCGCCAGAGTGTGTATGGCGGTCAGTAGTGCTCGTAGCGTGTAGCTGCACCTTCTGGCAGCAACCAAGACAACGACAAACAAGTTGTCACCATGATAAGGGCCCTTATCGCCTAAGAAAATGCCTGTCTTGAGGTAAGGACATGGATAACTACGGTTTCCTCAGTCAAGAACGGTTACGCCTTAATATTCTTCGGAGGAAGCTTAATGCTGCCTACTAATGACATTCGAAGGTGAACGGCCAGATGAGTTCTCTCATTCTATTTCAGCCAGAAGAAGCCATAACAGCGCGCCACCTGCTTCTCTACCCTCTTAGCGGAGCTAGGAAAGAAAGAAAAAAGGAAGCGGTGTAAACCAAGATGGCGGCTGGTTAATGAAAGCTTCCTTGGCCTCCAAGACGAGAGCTTTCTTTTTCATGTTGCTAATTGGCGTTAAGAGGATAGGCAGAATAGATCGGAGGGAGCTGAACGAAATATCTATAAGTGTACACAAAACATCCAAGATTGGCATGGCAGTCTCCAGCACTTCACGCGCTGTGTTACTGCTCACGCTGCGCCACATTATCGGATTCTGAACGGTTCGTGTACTTGTACATGCTACATCATTTCCTGAGTTGTTATAACAGTGGTCATAAAGATGCACTTCTCCGTCATCTTTACTTGAGCGTTTATATTTATTTATTTATTTATTTATTTATTGTGCCGTGAACCTTATAAGATCACAGAAATTGAGCAGCCGATGCCTCAACCTTTCCGAAGATACCGCTTATCACAGAGCACCGATAAGACCCCGGGCTGATTTGCACATCTTAGGGCAATCTTATAGCGCCCAGTTTCTCTTGAGGCATGCGCATCCAACAGATCTTGTTTTTTGTTCTCGGAGGGAGCGAGAGTTGGGGAAGAGAGCGATGACATTTGTTCTTAATGAGGGGTGGCGACTTCCTTGTAGGTTGGAGCCCTTATTTCAGGGTCCTATTAGCTCGCACCACTCCACGTGCCAGCTGGATCAGCCGCCGCTGCTCCTGCGGGTCTAAACTGGTCAGCGTAGTCTCCCAGGAGGAAGCTGGGAGAACGCGAAAGTTCATGATCAGATTTCCTACTTTTACCCCCAGGCCGACGTCGTTACATATTTGCCCACCGGCGTGTGCATCAGCACAATGCGAAGATGAAAAAAAGAAAAAGAAACATTCCTACGTAGGTCCTATACTGGCGCTTTTTGCTTGCGGGGGCTTTTCCGTTAGTGGCGCCACGGACGCGTCAAAGCGGATCTTCAGCGAGCAAGTTTACCTTGATTGACGCACGCACTCTAAGCGCCTGAGACAGCCCGAAGTCTTCTGTAGCCCTACCTGCCCCTGTCGTGCACACTTTTTGAAACTATATACGTTCCATGAAGCTGACTATCTTGCAATTCAACGTGTATTTGGCCTGTCACCGGTAAAGACGTTCTTTCAGAGTTTAGCAGCGAATCCGGAGTGAGCAGAAAGATCTCCGTAAACCTCGACATACCCGCATCGTACAGACTTGAATCGCGTGCATTGTTTTACTTTCCTTTTCTTGCCGTGTGTTTTGAGCCCGTGTATACGATTTATCTATCTATCTATCTATCTATCTATCTATCTATCTGTCTGTCTGTCTGTCTGTCTGTCTGTCTGTCTGTCTGTCTGTCTGTCTGTCTGTCTGTCTGTCTGTCTGTCTGTCTGTCTGTCTGTCTGTCTGTCTGTCTGTCTGTCTGTCTGTCTGTCTGTCTGTCTGTCTGTCTGTCTGTCTGTCTGTCTGTCTGTCTGTCTGTCTGTCTGTCTGTCTGTCTGTCTGTCTGTCTGTCTGTCTGTCTGTCTGTCTGTCTGTCTGTCTGTCTGTCTGTCTGTCTGTCTGTCTGTCTGTCTGTCTGTCTGTCTGTCTGTCTGTCTGTCTGTCTGTCTGTCTGTCTGTCTGTCTGTCTGTCTGTCTGTCTGTCTGTCTGTCTGTCTGTCTGTCTGTCTGTCTGTCTGTCTGTCTGTCTGTCTGTCTGTCTGTCTGTCTGTCTGTCTGTCTGTCTGTCTGTCTGTCTGTCTGTCTGTCTGTCTGTCTGTCTGTCTGTCTGTCTGTCTGTCTGTCTGTCTGTCTGTCTGTCTGTCTGTCTGTCTGTCTGTCTGTCTGTCTGTCTGTCTGTCTGTCTGTCTGTCTGTCTGTCTGTCTGTCTGTCTGTCTGTCTGTCTGTCTGTCTGTCTGTCTGTCTGTCTGTCTGTCTGTCTGTCTGTCTGTCTGTCTGTCTGTCTGTCTGTCTGTCTGTCTGTCTGTCTGTCTGTCTGTCTGTCTGTCTGTCTGTCTGTCTGTCTGTCTGTCTGTCTGTCTGTCTGTCTGTCTGTCTGTCTGTCTGTCTGTCTGTCTGTCTGTCTGTCTGTCTGTCTGTCTGTCTGTCTGTCTGTCTGTCTGTCTGTCTGTCTGTCTATCTATCTATCTATCTATCTATCTATCTATCTATCTATCTATCTATCTATCTATCTATCTATCTATCTATCTATCTATCTATCTATCTATCTATCTATCTATCTATCTATCTATTTATTTATTTATTTCATGTACCCTCAGGGCCATTGGCATTGGAGAGGGGAGTGGTTACAGGCATACAAAACAAGAAAAAATAGGAAATGTGATACAAGGAGTAGGAGTATTGCAATAAAGTTAACAGGTGTGTCTACTCATACAATATTAGCTAAGGCGTTCTTGAAAAGCTGGTAATCTTTGATGGTGGCTGTCAGTGCGGGAAGGTGATTCCACTCTGCTGCTGTACGAGGTATAAATTACTGGAAGAAGGCGTTAGTTCTACAAAATGGGACACCGACCTTGTAGGCATGATCTAATCGCGATGATAGGTGACGTGGGGGAGGGATTAATTCGCTACGCAGGTGTGGATGATGAAACATCTTATGGAACAGACGGATACGAAATGCTTTGCGGCGTGAGGCTAGGGATGGTAGATTAAGGCTTGATTTCATTGAAGATATGCTAGCGGTCCTGTTATAGTTGGAAAGAATGAAGCGAACCGAGTTATTTTGGACCATTTCTAGTGAATTTATTAGGTTTTCATGATGAGGGTCCCAGATGGATGCGGCGTACTCTAGTTTCTGACGTATTAACGTTTTGTACAACAGCAGTTTGAGGGATTAGGGCGCTTTAGAAAAGTTGCGGCGGATGTAACCAAGCATACGATTAGCATAGTTAATTATGTATGTGATATGTGCAGACCAAGTGAGAGTGGAAGTGATGTGTACACCAAGGTACTTGTATGAGCCTACCGATTCTAAGAGGACATGATCTAAGGAATAAGTGGGGATACTGTTGCAAGTTCTTGATACGCGAAGAGATTTACATATTGTGTTGTTAAGTTCCATTAGCGATGTTTTACACCCCAATGAAATAGCGTTCAGGTCAGTCTGAAGAGCGGTTACATCGTCACTGCTTGTTATTTCTCTGAAGATTACGCAGTCATCCGCGAATTAATGGATATGAGAGGAAACGGAAGAAGGCAAATCGTTGATGTAGATTAGAAAAAGAAGAAGCCCGAGGACGGAGCCTTGTGGGACGCCGGAATGGACAGGGTTTAAGTGAGAGTTAAGATTATTAGCTGACACGTATTGCGAACGGTTTTTAAGGAAACACTCAATCCAAGCAAGAAGTTTGGGGTCAATGTTCATGAGCTGTAGTTTGTGAAGTAGCAGTTTATGAGACACTTTATCGAAAGCTTTGGAGTAGTCTAGGAAAATGCAATCTGACATTGAACGAGTATCAAGAATTAGGTGTAGCTTATGTATGAAGGAAGCCAGCTGGGTTTCACAAGAATATGTTTTTCGAAAGCCATGCTGTGAACTTGAAAAAAATGAGTTTGACTCAAGAAAGTTAGCAAGCTGTGAATATAGGATATGTTCTAATATTTTGCATGGGATACTGGTTAGTGAAATAGGCCGATAATTGAGAGGAGAATGCTTGTCACCTGATTTATAAAGTGGAATCACCTTACTGACTTTCCAATCAAGGGGAAGGTATCCTGTGTCAAGCGATTGTTGAAAAAGTTTTGCTAGTAAAATAGATGAATAAACAACAGTGCTGTGCAAAAATTTCACGGAAATTAGGTCATGGCCAGGAGCAGAGGAGAGACGCAACGGTTTAATCACGGTTTCGATGCCACAGGGTTTAATTGTAACTGGAAACATAGCCTGGTAATCATAACAAGGTGCAGTGGGTGGGGAAACATTGCAGGTTGCAGAAAAGTTTTGGATAAATGTTTCATTGAGGATGGATGCGATATGATCACAGGGTATGGCATTCCCAGAGTTATCTACAAGAGTTATGGTGTCATCATCTTTTTGGTTAATAACGCGCCAGAATTTCTTGGTATCATTTGTTAACATGGACGGCAGCGTGTGACATAAAAAATTGTTTCTGGCGTTTCTTAGCGCTGATACATATTCGCTTGAAGCCAATCGGTAGGCACTCCAACGAGCTTCACTCGAGGAAAACTTTGCCGACCTGTACAATCGACTCTTTTTATTTGATAAGCGTCTTATATGAACATTATACCAGGGAGCGTCTGACTTGCTAGTTACGATGCGAATGGGAATGTACTTGTTGGTTAGGTAAGTAACTTTTTCTGCGAAGATTGCCCAGTTAGTTTCTACTGTATGGCTGTCGAAATCCTGGAGGAAAACATCAAGGAATGAACATAGTTCTCTATTAATCGCGTCAAAGTCCGCTTTATTGTAATTACGGATGGTTACAGTTTTTTGGCATGTTTAGGTTGTGCGAGATTTAAGTGAAAAAAGAGTAAAGAGTGGTCGCTCATTCCTGGAACGTGAGTGATGTTGGAAACTAGGTCGGGCTGTGAAGCGAGAACAAGGTCAAGGGTATTAGCAGCAGAGTCTGTGGTTCTAGTCGGTTCAGTTACAAGCTGTTCGAGAGAAAAAACGGAGCACATTTCTAAAAATTCTTTAGCTAGCGTGGAAGGTGGGTGTATCGTGGGGACAGTGTTAGACGAGGTTATGTTTGGCATATTAAAATCACCAAGCAAAAGTAATGGGCAGTTTGGGTGATGGGATGAAACGATGTTAACAACATCGTGTAATTCATTTACGAAGTTCTGTGTATAGGTAGGGGACCGATAACAGACCCCAATAATAACTTTTTTATGATTTAGGGCGACGCATGCCCAGACAGTTTCTAAAGGGGTGTTGACGTGGATGCGCTATGACGTGGATCTATCTATCTATCTATCTATCTATCTATCTATCTATCTGTCTGTCTGTCTGTCTGTCTGTCTGTCTGTCTGTCTGTCTGTCTGTCTGTCTGTCTGTCTGTCTGTCTGTCTGTCTGTCTGTCTGTCTGTCTGTCTGTCTGTCTGTCTGTCTGTCTGTCTGTCTGTCTGTCTGTCTGTCTGTCTGTCTGTCTGTCTGTCTGTCTGTCTGTCTGTCTGTCTGTCTGTCTGTCTGTCTGTCTGTCTGTCTGTCTGTCTGTCTGTCTGTCTGTCTGTCTGTCTGTCTGTCTGTCTGTCTGTCTGTCTGTCTGTCTGTCTGTCTGTCTGTCTGTCTGTCTGTCTGTCTGTCTGTCTGTCTGTCTGTCTGTCTGTCTGTCTGTCTGTCTGTCTGTCTGTCTGTCTGTCTGTCTGTCTGTCTGTCTGTCTGTCTGTCTGTCTGTCTGTCTGTCTGTCTGTCTGTCTGTCTGTCTGTCTGTCTGTCTGTCTGTCTGTCTGTCTGTCTGTCTGTCTGTCTGTCTGTCTGTCTGTCTGTCTGTCTGTCTGTCTGTCTGTCTGTCTGTCTGTCTGTCTGTCTGTCTGTCTGTCTGTCTGTCTGTCTGTCTGTCTGTCTGTCTGTCTGTCTGTCTGTCTGTCTGTCTGTCTGTCTGTCTGTCTGTCTGTCTGTCTGTCTGTCTGTCTGTCTGTCTGTCTGTCTGTCTGTCTGTCTGTCTGTCTGTCTGTCTGTCTGTCTGTCTGTCTGTCTGTCTGTCTGTCTGTCTGTCTGTCTGTCTGTCTGTCTGTCTGTCTGTCTGTCTGTCTGTCTGTCTGTCTGTCTGTCTGTCTGTCTGTCTGTCTGTCTGTCTGTCTGTCTGTCTGTCTGTCTGTCTGTCTGTCTGTCTGTCTGTCTGTCTGTCTGTCTGTCTGTCTGTCTGTCTGTCTGTCTGTCTGTCTGTCTGTCTGTCTGTCTGTCTGTCTGTCTGTCTGTCTGTCTGTCTGTCTGTCTGTCTGTCTGTCTGTCTGTCTGTCTGTCTGTCTGTCTGTCTGTCTGTCTGTCTGTCTGTCTGTCTGTCTGTCTGTCTGTCTGTCTGTCTGTCTGTCTGTCTGTCTGTCTGTCTGTCTGTCTGTCTGTCTGTCTGTCTGTCTGTCTGTCTGTCTGTCTGTAGACGCACAAGCGGACACGCACACTGGACAACGCAGCGTTTTGATTCCGGTGCCACGTCAAATCTACACCATCGTTCATTCTGTCGTGCACTGGTTCTTCTTTTCAGCAATATTTTGAGCTGTCAGTGCTCGCTGCCGTCGGCGGGCCACGCGGGTTATCGAGATTGACTACGCAGACGCTATTATTCCCTGTCCGTCTTGATTTTAACGAGCCTTCAAAGGTGGAATACTAATTCGCTTAGCTCGCATTAGAACTGTTCTATTGCGAATACCCATTGAAAGAGGTGGACACAACCTCAACGAAAAATCGAAACAATCTGTTAGGTAGCTAGCGAAATATGAGTAATTAACTTGCTAACTTTTTTTTCCTCCGGGGCACAATTGAAATACCAGAAATGAAACCAGGTAATAATGAAGTCATAACTGCTTATCATAAATCCCGAGACTTGCCCCAATTTCAATATGTCTGTTACCAACATGCCCGTTCAGCTACACTTGCTATAAAATGCCTCAGCGTTTTAGTCAATAATTCTATTTCGTGCCGTGTCGAAAGGATCAAATTGGAAGGCCACTGTGTTTTATCCTAGACTTGAGGGACAGTTTTCTCAAAACCGATGCTAATCTCAGAATTTTTGCGAACTGTATATGAATAAGGCATTATCCTGCTTAATTGCTGCAATTGCTACGCATGCTTTAAATAATAAAGAAAATAAAGTCCTCAATACGGAACATTAAGTATTAGTAAGATACACGTTGCGACTTTCTGGGCAAAATAGGTCGGCCCATCCTAGTAATGAACCCAGGTATATATGGTGATCATTTCTAAATTTTATGGAATTTTTAAAAATCGCCTGTGGCAGATAGCATAATTCTTGACCTTGGGCTGGATAATTCGAAGACGTGGGCATTACTTGGATGAGAAATCGAAATACTTATCAATACAAATACAGATATATTAACAAGAATTCACTAAATAACTTACTAATTAATTGCTTTTCGACACATATTGCAATTTACGAATTGTAGCCGGTGAGGTTGCAAGACGTCTCCACTTGAAATTAATTTGTAGGATAACATCAGTTTCGAGATGTTGTTTCCCAAAGTGTGGAACGAAATACATGGGCGTTCCAGTTACCTTCTTGCTTCAAGTACAAAGGAGCGTTTTGTTAAAGTAAGTGGAACAACAGCTCATTTTTACGGCGAGTTTGATGATGGCGCATGTCTCCTAACTGACGTCATTCTGGAAACTCATTCCGAGTGCATACGCCTTGCAAGTTCAACGGCTACAATTCGTAAATTGCAATATGTGCCGCAAAGTAATTAATCCAGAAGATAATTAGTGAAATATTCGTTAATTATTTCAATAGGTGTTTGGAGTTCTCGTGCAAGTAATGTCCGCCTCTCCCAATAATCCAGCTCAAGGACTGGAATTCTCTTATTTACGATAGGCTACTTTCTGAAATTCCGTAAAACTTGAAAATGATCACTCTGTATAGTAGAAATGCGCAAATTGCCTTAGGAGATCATTTAAACGTTCTGTTGGGAGCAACAAAAGACGAAAAAAAAAAGACAAGGGAACACGGCGGCTAGTACATGCGCGCATATCTTTAATTGAAACCTGCAGCTAGCAGTTCACGCCTTGTCTATAAGGGCTTGCGTTTCTTTTTTCTTTTAGCATCAACAAACTGATGGAAACCCTCGGTAAAACAAGGATATATGCCTCGTCCACCTCGACGCTCAGGCTGTATCTGGATGCGAATCCAAGGTAGCGGGAGAGGCAGCAGGGTACGAAGGGGAGATTAAAAAAAAAAGGAAAGAAGTGGAAGACGAAGTGTCGGCACCATTTCTCAGTCATGCCCGTACGAGCGATTTTCGCATACGCAAACGCGTGTGTCAACATGCCCTGCAAGATTCGCGCTCGAATCTGGCAAACACTGGACTCCGGCCGCCAGGACCAGAAAATCCAACACGCTCGCGAGCTATATTATATAGCTGCGCAACGTATGCCGAAAGCTCGGCACTGAGGCAGTGCAAACAACGCGCGAGCGCCGCTTCTCAAGAGAACGCGTGCGTGCGCGTGTCTGCTGCGAAAAGGGAAGGTACAGAACGCGTACTCTAGATTCCGCGGGACAAGACTTACCAGCCGAGCAACCCTCCCCACCCGGCACCCGCTTCCAATATGCGAATGGGAACTCATGCGGATGGGAGGCTATACGCGGGAAGATAATAATAATTGCGTGCCCCTTCCCTTGTGATCTTGCCTGTTGGCCTGTCTCTGCACGATAGGATAGAGCAACGCGCGTGCTGGCGCGTGTCCACAGTCATAAACAGATTGACCGGGGCGTTTGTGCGGATGCAAAAAGCGTCGATGCCGCACAGACTGTGCGTGCCGCGCTGGCGCGAGCATTCTCCGTCTCTGTCGCTGAACGTGGAATGACGAGAAAAATATTTTTTTGAAAAATCTCCCTCCGTAAACAGGGAATCACAGCGTGAACGCTGGCTTCAAAGAGCCGCATCAGGGCTGGTCGTTGGCTGGCGTTTTTCTTTTGGGCGCTGCTTAGTGTGTGAGTGTGAGAACATACATCACGCAACAAATCTTGCGTTTGCTCTACTTGCATGCTCTATGATTATTGCGTGATCCGACTGCCATAGAGCAGACAGCGTGCAATTCTGAACGATGCCCTATCGGATGGGGAGAAGAGGGGTTTATTATAGCTAGACACGCGGCCAACGACAGCCGCAAAAGCGAATATAAAGGGAGGTGGATGTGAAGGAAGCGCAACGATCAGAGCGGGTGACGTTCGGAAGACAGAGAGCGCCACTCACGCGAATAGCGCACGCTCATTTTTTCCCCATTGCATTTTCGTGCTTGTCTATCGCTCTATTGATGCCGGTAACTGGGGGCTGCATATTGAACGAGTGCTGCTAGATGCCGAGTGTGCTCCGTGTCGTGTCCGAACCAGATTTGTCTCCCTGCGAGAGATGTGAAGGCTGGCGTAAAAAAGTACCAGTTGTCGAAAGCTTGCGTGCTTTCAGTCACTATAAACTTGCCATGTTTGTGTTTGCGAGTTGTGTGAAAACGTGTTTCCTAAAGTTGATAAGCAGAGCTCCATAAAAAAAAAGAAAAGAAATCGGCGCACTGTCCTGGATTATACGAGCGCAGCACAAATAGTTCCTGGTTATAGCGCGAAATCAGAAAATATCGGACTGTGAACAGACGACTAAATAGTTTTTAAATTATGGGGTTTTACGTGCCAAAACCACTTTCTGATTATGAGGCACGCCGTAGTGGAGGACTCCGGAAATTTCGACCACCTGGGGTTCTTTAACGTGCACCTAAATCTAAGCACACGGGTGTTTTCGCATTTCGCCCCTATCGAAATGCGGCCGCCGTGGCCGGGATTCGATCCCGCGACCTCGTGCTCAGCAGCCCAACACCATAGCCACTGATAAACCACGGCGGGTGACTAAATAGTTAACCTGCAAAAATATCAGGCAGAATTTGAGTATGTTTATCATCAGAATGTTTAAGAGGCAACAACACGCGCAAATTTGTACAATTTGAAAACGAATGCCGCTGTTATTGCCCTATCTTAAAGGCTCGTTGCAATACAGCTTCACGTGTTCAATAGCTTCTGGCTGCAGACCGATCTTCTTGACCTATATATATACACATATATATATATATATATATATATATTGTCACGTGTCGGTGACGTTACGCTGAAGGACACAGTAGCAATACTGTGAACGACAAAGCTAGCTTTTATTGGGCGAACCTGTGCCCACAAAACAGGCTACACTTATAGCACTACGATAGCGGCGAACACGGTCGGCGATCGTCGAAAATCGGATCAGTGGGTCAAGTGCATCCGCTTTTATACATCAGTCGTCGAATGTTCCAGAACAATCGCTGGGAGTCGCGTGCCTTCTATAAAGTTCTGCATTAATCGCGTCGCGCACACATGCGATCAGATTACACAAGGTTCGGTCACAGACAGCGGATGGAAGCATCGATAACATTCCAGCAGCTTCCGATACATGTAAGCGCGTTCTGCGCTGTACGATAACATTGGTTAGGCGGTGAAACATGTCATCCGATAAAGACAAATAAGTACACGTGTCAATATATATATATATATATATATATATATATATATATATATATATATATATATATATATATATATATATATATATATATATATATATATATAAGTGAAAATACGCTATCATTATGTAAGTTGTGAAACCGGGCCTTGTATCCTAAGAAAGATTGTGCTTTGCCACTCAAACTTGGAGATCGTGAGCAGGGACATCTCACTTGGCCAATCTCCGTGAGTAGGTATGCGCCAAACACATCCAGGTCGTCGTCATCATCATCATCATCATCATCGAACTTCAATATGTGTCAGAATTCAGGAACGGTCGCAGCAGTATTCACAACGTCATTGCATTTGGCAGCTTTGTCAAAAGCAACAGAGTAATGCATGCCATGCCAGCGTAGCCTGTCCTCTTCAACTTAAGACGAACATTTGTCAGTATAACAGATAAAAGTGATTTGGGTGGTCCTGAGGTACAGGGGCATTAATGGATGAATGCGTCTGTCTGTGCAGGCAGCCTTTGAGAGAGATTGAGACCTGGAATTTGGACTTCTTGCATATAAACCGGTAATTCTCATGTCCATCTCACTAATATTGAACCATAGCCCATGCTTTACTTTTCTACCCTGAAACCTAGTTGAACTCAGAATTCATTATTATTGTTTGAGGCACATATTCAGTAATTAGTGATTTTATTTTTTGTGTGCGTGTTAAGCCATATTCTATGCTTGTAAATCCTGTATTGGAGTCAATGTTCTGTTGCGGTCTTGCGAAAGATGAGATTGGTGAACAAGTTTCTGCTATGTATGTGTGTTGTTGAAGGCCTTTGCCTGAATGTATTTCATTTCTGTTTCAATATGTTAATGTACAAATATGTATACCCACCTGCAATGGTCTTGTGTTCAAGACCTCAATGTAAATAAATAAATAAATAAATAAATAAATAAATAAATAAATAAATAAATAAATAAATAATATTTATGCTGTTATATTTGTTCATGTGACCTCATGTTATGGTGAGGTTAACAGACTCCTTGGGAGATTTTAAACGTATTTTGCACTGAACAAGGATGCAAAGAGCATGGTTGGAATACTACTACTACTACTACTACTACTACTACTACTACTACTACTACTACTACTACTACTACTAATAATAATAATAATAATAATAATAATAATAATAATAATAATAATAATAATAATAATAATTATTATCATTATTATTATTATTATTAATATTATTATTGGTTGTCTTGAAACCATATATACATCTAACAGGAAAGGGAAAACTAGGAGCAGGTTGGCAACTGCCACCGGAAGGGGCACAATGCCTGACTACTCTTCAGAAGGGAGCTGACAGCAACACGGAAATGGAAGATAGGAAGGAGGGGAGGAAAGAGGAAAGAAAGAGCGACAGGACAAATCTAAAAGAATGAACTAGAACACACAGTACAGATCACACACAGTAGGTCCGGTCACTGAAGGTCACGCAACTACAGAATGGCAAATAGCAGAAATAGTATCGACGCTACAAACGTGAACCTAAGTTAGTTAACTCTAGAAAAGTACGAAGGGCGCGATGAGCCTGATCACGCCGAGAAGCACAACCACTGAGGTACAAACATTCGTTGAGCGTCGTACACCGCCAGCCAAGGAGATGATAGTCTCTCACTAGCGATATGCGCTGCGGACTGAAAGCGGGACACTTCAATATCAGGTGCTGAAGTGTCTAGCAGCATCCACAAGATGTACACGATGGACTGGCCACACGTCCTTGTCTGTATAAACGTTCGCGCACGTTCACGCAGCCAACCCTCAGCTTGAGTAGTTGCTTTCTAGCGCGACGAGGCAAGCCTTGACCGCGAACACGGGGCGCGAACGTTCCATTGGCGACGCGCTGGTCTGGATGCTACTTGAGTAAGCGGCGACGAATCAGCAGACGAGTGTCATAAAGCATGTACAAAATTTCATTGCAGACAGAGTTGTTATGAGCGCAAGTTGAAACCAGTCGATCACCCTAAAACCCCTTGAACTTCGTAAAGTAGTGACACTCTCCTCCTCCGCCTTCCCTCCTCCTCGTTTCTCCTCTTTTTCACGCTCCCTCCTCGACCGTGGCGCCTCCTACACTGCTCGAGCGTAGCAACGACGCCAACATGCGCTCCTCGCCCCTCCGTAGACGGTTCTCGAGCGAAAATGGCGCTGATGCACGGCGCGAGGCCCCACGTGATGCTATTAGGCCAATAGCGACGCGGCGCCGGCCTCGGCCAGAGCGCGCGAGGAGGAGGCGGCATTCTTCAAAGCGTGGCACTACTCTACGAAATTTAAGGGGCTTTAGATCAGCCTCGTCATTTCCGGCGATTCCTACCTGTGAAGGTATCCATTCAACAGCTAGAGATACCCCACGTGATGAAATTTTGTTTGCAGAGTAAGTAATGCTGCGCACAACTGGACAATCAATCTGACTGCGTTGTAACCTGTTAAGGGCAGCACGTTAAGGGAGTCCATAAAGATGGCACTCTTCGATGTGGTGAACTCCTCTTGCACGCATTTCAGTGCAACATTAATCGCTGCTAGCTCCGCAGTTGGTGACGAAGTTGGATGAGGTATTTTAACGACACGTGATACTTGAGTCGAAGGGCAGAAAAAGCTGCAAAGGCGCCTTGACTGTCTCTGTGTACAAATACATCTGTGAATACTTGAAGATAATCTGGAAATCTTTCGAACATGTGAGACTAAGCCAATTGGAATATTGCCGAAACAGGCATACCAGACTTTTTGTGCATGTCAGGGATTGTGAGGTAAATGGGGAATACATGTTTGGTGACATCTTTCGGAAGCGGAGGCGTAACTGAAGCAGCATGTTCAGAAATGTTAGTGATATTCATAAGTAATGCTGCCATTTTTCCCATGCGAGATAACGGACGGTGAATGAGACGATCAACGAACGATTGACCGTTCGATGCGCGGTGCTGACGCTCAATATGAGATAGAGCTCCCTGGTCTACTCGCAGCATCTTTTTTTTTCTTGATGCTCTGCCACGCGCGCTCATCGAACAATGTGGTTGCCAGCCGAACTCAGAATCTATGCGTTTCAGCTCACTACTGTGCACTACTCAAAGTCCGTGAAGCAGTAACGTACAACCATACATTAACTTGGAGAAAGTGGGCGGTGGTCTTTACAGCCTACGTAAAATGTTTCTCTCTCCAATCAGCGTACTCTCAACCATTAAATAAAAATTTCGTTATACTGCTCTGACTCCGAAACGCGCCTGCTGGCTAAGCCCCTGAAGTGAAGCGAGCTCGCCGCCCTGCGCCCTTGATGCTTGTTAGCCGGCTTTTCCAGCAGCCCGGCATTCGCAGTGGCGACGTGCAACAAAGCGGAAGGCCTAGGAAGGCTTGCACAAGAACCAAGCAACGCGATGTATGTCTTCACCTCAGGCTGGAGAGAGAAGTAAAACGAGCTTGTTCAAGCAGCAGCATCTTCTTCTTTTTTTCAGCTTTTTTTCTGTCTTTAGTGTCATCGTGGCTTCCCTGACTGCTCGCTGCATCAACGAACCTATTTCAGTGGTTTCTGCCGTCGAAGACTCCCTACAACAACAGAAAAAAAAAACACGGCGAGGAGCTTAACTTCGCAGGCGCTAGTGAGAACGTTTTGCTTCGAGCATGGCTGGCGCCATGTATGTGTGCAGATAGAAAGCGATAGACAGAGAAAAAAGAAGAACCGAGCTGCAGCCTTTTTGCCCGCTAACTCGGCAAAAGCGACAATGACGAGGAACATGTCAACTCTAGCGGGGGCCCGCTCTGTCGATCTCTAGACGACAAGGCACGGAAGCAACCCGTCAAATGACGGACACGAACGGAGAGGGCGACATCTCGCTGTCTGGCTCTTTTTTCCCGCGGGTCGAATTTTGTTTGAGAGTGCTGGAACACCTGGGCTAAAGAGGGTTATTTACTCAAACAGTGGCCGCAATTATATCGTCAGCATGCTGTAAAAAAGAACGAGTATAAAAGGAAGGAGGCATACTTTTGTCGTGCATTTCAGCTCTCACAGTCAACAAGGCCACAAAGGAAAGAAACACACTGACACAAGTGACGAAGGAGGCATATAATCAAAAAAGGAAGAATAAAGAGTGAAAAAACGAGCTCACTTTTGCGGGATTCCAGTTTCCTTGTATTGCTTTTGATTTTCGCATGCCTTTACCAATACGTGACGAAAGGACTAGGCCGCGCTGATCCAGGCTCCAAACTTGCTATAGACAGGAGCCAATGAAAAGGGCACGCTTTCAATGCACTCTCATTTCGTCGTACCTGCTGTGTAGTTGCAACGCGTGTTTTAATTATTTGCAACTGCAAGGCTAGTGTCATCAAGCTAGTTCTCAATATTCACGATTAAGCTTGCTCAAGTGGTCTGGCCTCCGCGGCGTCCGCCATGCGGATTGAAGGTGACTGTCATTACTTAGCCTTCCTGAAGTTCCTGCACGATGCAGGGTTTCAGCCTGTTAAATAATGTCTTGATTTTATAATACTATGCATCATGCAATGCCAACTGCAACAAAATTTCACTTTGCCTAAATCGGTTATAAATGAACAGCCATATATATATATATATATATATATATATATATATATAAACGAGAAGACAGGGGGTTGACCGAGGGGCCCGATTTTTATTAGTCATATCATAAGAAGCCAACAAACACTGACACCAAGGACAACATAGGGGAAATTAGATGTGCTTAATGAATGAAATGAAGAAACGATAAATTAATGGAAATCAAAGTGGATTAATAAACAACTTGCCGCAGGTGGCAACCGAACCCACAACCTTCGCATTTCGCGTTTCATTTGTTAAGCACATCTAATTTCCCCTATGTTGTCCTTGGTGTCAGTGTTTGTTGGCTTCTTATGATATCACTAATAAAAATCGGGCCCACCGGTCAACCCCCTCTCTTCTCGTTTATTACATAACGAGGGTCTGGAATCCGGCAACATTGTTGCCTTCAGGTAGCATGTGTGGGTTTATTGACCAGTTGCCTTCACCCAAAAAGATGACGTTCTCGTGACGCCTGCGGCAAAAAAGGACGTTCTACGTCCGCCGCCAAGGTCTATGAGGGGTGGCGCTGGCTAACACTCCCAGGGTTCTACTCGGACACACAAATACCCAAGAAAGTGGACGGGGAAACAGCGCCGCCGTAGCTCAATTGGTAGAGCATCGCACGCGAAATGCGAAGGTTGTAGGTTCGGTTCCCACCTGCGGCAAGTTGTTTATTCATCTACTTTGATTTCCATTGTTTTATCGTTTCTTCATTTCATTTATTAAGCACATCTAATTTCCCCTATGTTGTCCTTGGTGTTTGTTGGCTTCTTATGATATATATATATATATATATATATATATATATATATATATATATATATATATATATATATATATATATATATATATATGCCACTGAAACAATCTTTCCAGAACCCCAGGCCTAGGAATTGAATAATTTTCTTTTTAGTAGCCTCGCAACAGCACCTGAGCAGACGACACGTGCACGTGGTTGTTAGCGGCTACACGTAGGTCCCAGTACATTGCCTCCGAGATCGTTCAGCGCACCGCGGACAGCCGCGAACGGGAGGTCGTGCCGACCTGAAGGACCGCGCGGTCTATAGGATACGCGTCACTTCCGGCGAGCGGTCATGGCGGCGCTTCATTTCTTTTTCTTTTTTCAATTTCGGTATCGAGGACAGCTATTTTTACGCGCTCTTCGTGACTCTTCCACCCGTATTTCAAACGTAAAACTTTGCATGTAGGCTCCTTTACATCAACACTATCTTAAACTGGGCTTGTTATAAAATCGTGCATATCTCCAGCTAAGCATTCGTTCAGTAACGTAGGAAATATGTATGGTTGCAAACTAATTCAGCGTAATTTCTAGAGAAGGAAAGGTGTTTCGGAAAAGCTTTTTTTCTCTCTCAGAAGCGTGAGAACGCTGCAAGGCTCTAAAAGAGTTGCTATCACTCGCGCGACCTCTGCAAAAAGAGCGGTACTTTATAGGGATGTATTACCCCACCCCTTTCCGTAAAAAAAGCGCTAATTTATTATCTGGCTACTATGAAGGTGTAAATGAAAAAAATTATGCGCTCGATCAGCATTAAATTATTAAGATTAAATTACGTTATGAGATTTTATGGATGTCTTACTAAGTTTGTCGCTGGGTTTGTTGATAAACATTGCCATGAAGTGAATCAACGGCACAGTGTTTTAGTGACTAAGGCTATAACACATCTTAAAAGGCGAGATTCACATTAGCGGAAAACATTTAGCATGCGTTGGAGAATGGAGGATTTGACACAACGCAAACAAAATGCTTCGCTTTGCAGTAGATGCTAAACGGAAACCACGTTAGACGAGCAGAAATGCTTGTACCTGTGTCGGATTTCAGAAGCAGTGAGCAAAGCAGCGCACGGCAAACAATGCAACTAGAATATCAGCCCATTTTTCTAGACGGGGGACAAAGAGATCATGTGCGTGCGTGCGTGCGTGTGTGTGTGTGTGTGTGTGTGTGTGTGCGTGCGTGTGTGTGTGTGTGTGTGTGTGTGTGTGTGTGTGTGTGTGTGTGTGTGTGTGTGTGTGTGTGTGTGTGTGTGTGTGTGTGTGTGTGTGTGTGTGTGTGTGTGTGTGTGTGTGTGTGTGTGTGTGTGTGTGTGTGTGTGTGTGTGCGCGTGCGTGTGTGTGCGTGCGCGCGCGTGTGTGTGTATTGACATTAACACGACCAAAACTGCCTAAGCTATAGTTCGTGCAAGCGTACTGATGAGCAAGGCCAGCTTAGCTTAAATGTTGTACGCAAATCAGTAATAAAACTGGAATGGACCAAACTATTTAGTCCGTTCTCGAAGGCTCCGGCAACCGTTTTGTATCGTACTCATATTTCAAGGCTTGTGAACCATCACAGAGTTGCTTACATACAAGAGGGCGTCAATCGGCCTATTTTTTTTTGCAATTATCCTGCATATACACCCGCGCGGAGTAGCGTGCCTGTTTTTGATCAGAGCCATGTTTTTCACACACCTCTCGCGCCGCCATTCGCCAAGCGCTCTCATGTGGGATTTCACTGTTCAGCAGAAAAGCCAGCTCAACAGCCACACCGACTATTCTGTGCTGGCGTCGGCGCAGCCGAGAGCATCAGCACTTGATTTGCTGTTCGTCGTGTTCACCTATGATGCCTTGGAGTTGGCAGTATTTTTGAGAATTGAGAATCGTCGTTGGTGTTATGCTGTGCCAAACTAGAAATGCTGGCGTGTTACGTCGCTAATGGGAACAGGCACACACACGTCTTTCTATACTGCGCACTGCCTCATTTCGAATGTAATTTATCCCGCAAGTGGCCATTGCAAGGAAGCTTTCTGTAATGTTATTTTGCGTTAACTTACCTTGCTTGCATGTTTTGTTCAAGACAAGCCAAAGATAGCATGTCAACAACAGGGAAGCATAACCAACGAAAACACCGGACTAAAGGGAAGCCACGCCAGGTGTGGCCTAGGGAAGACAGCGTTTCTGCAGCGACCTTCATGTGCGTGGCATACGTTGTACACTGCACTCTCATCACAGTTTTCGCGGAGGCGTAGTTCATGTGTGCGATTATTGAGTGCTATCTGAGCCTCGTTATAGTAGCAGCGATGCAGAATAAAGCGCTGAAAACTTTTCGGCACGCCTTAGCCTGGCTGCTGCATGCACGGAAAGTGGATTTTCGGCATGAGAATGTATCCCGGGATGACTGCACTAACTCAGCTATTACATCTCCCCGCTGAGAAGGGCATTTGCGTAAAGCTTTTCGTGCACAACGCATGACGTCACAAGCAGAGCAAATCATTTTGTCAGGCGATACACGCGCAGAAACTGGAGTATAACCGACAGGCGTGCATGGATGTAGCGGTGTGGTATACAGTCATGTCTCGTAAGGACCCCGTTAATATAGACGCCCCGCAGTATGAACGAAATTTTTAGCGACCAATCGTTGGCCACGCATTTGTGCCCCGTTAACACAGAAACTCGCGGTTCGGATACCACGCAAGAATGGGTTGATGATACAGGAACTCAAAAAGCGGAGAACGGGAGAGAAAAGAAGCGACGCCACAAGAGCTTGTGCTGTGCCCAGAGACACCCCCCCCCCCCCCCCCGTTTTTTTCTTGCCCACTGTTTGTTTTTTCCGCTGTTATAGGATGAAAAATACAATACTCGTATTGAAATCATCGTCGCATATGTGTAACTCCGAAGACGAAGCGCCCCCACTAAATTATGCCTGCATTTCTTTCTCCTAAAGGCGACTGGCAGTCTCATTCGCCTTCTAGTTTGGAAATTTCCAGCAAGACTATAGAGTTAAACCACACATACTTTAAAGAGTAATTGTACCAAGCAGTGAAATGGGACGATTGTTTCAGGGGCCACAGGGACAATTTTTTGGTTGATATTGTTTTACAGAAAACCTCGCGAGTTTCAAAGTACAGCACGCTTCATGATGAAAACAAATTCGTGACATGAGGTTTTACTTATGTATACTATATCAATAGAAGCCAACAAAATAGACAACGTAGGGGAAATTACTTGTACTTACTGAGTTAAAATAATGGCAAATTAATGGAAATGAAACCGGATGAAAGAAACAACTGGCCGCAGGTGGGATACGAACTCACGTCTTGCCATCACGCGTGCCATGCTTTTACCAATTGAGCTACCGCGGAGCCAATTTTCCATCCACTTTCTGTGGTATTTATGTTTTAGTACTAGAACTAACCCTAGAAGTGTTAGCCAGCGCCACCACTCACAAACCTTGGCGGTCGATGTGAACATCCATTGCACCACAGGCCTCACGAGTACGCGATCTATTTGGGTGGCGGCAACTCGTCAATGAACCCACACATGCTACGTGAAGGTATCAATGTTGCCGGATTCGGGACCCTCGTAATGTAATGAACGAGAAGAAAGGGAACCGAGAGCACAGATTTTTATTATTCATAAAAAGCCACCAAACAAAGACACCAAGGATATCATAGGGGAAATTACTTGCACTTACTAATTGAGTTAAAGAAATTATAAATTAATGGAAATGAAAGTGGATGACAAAACACTGGCCGCAGGTGGGACACGAACCCACGTCTTTGCACTACGCGTGCGATGCTCTTAGCGGTTGAGCTAGCGCGGCACCGTTTTCGCATCCGCTTTCTGGGGTATTTATGCTTTTACTGCTATAACTAGCCCTGGGAGTGTTAGCCAGCGCCACCACTCACAAACCTTAGCGGTGGATGTGGAACATCCTTTCTGCCGCAGGCGTCACAAGTACGTGATCTCGTTCATTACATTACTAGGGTCTCGAACCGGCAACATTGATGCCTTCAGGTAGCATATGTGTGGTTTTATGGACGAGTTGCCGCCACCCAAATAGATCACGTACTCGTGACGCCTGCGGGAGAAAGGATGTTCCAAATCCGCTGCCAAGGTTTCTGAGTAGTGGCAGTGGGTAACACTCCCTGGGTTAGTTCTCATAAATACCCAAGAACGTGGGTGAGAAAACGGCGCCGCGGTACCACGATATATATATATATAACTTCGGTTTGTTAGGATTGGTTCTGACGAAGTCTTTATATTAGGCCTTGTAGAGTTCTACATACATTAAACGTTGGCAAAAGTTTAATAGCTTCAGTGGCGTAGCTAGGTCGTCTGGCACCCGGGGCCGATAGCTCTTCTGTCACCTCCCCCCCCCTCGGGTGTAGTCGAGGAAGGCGTGGATATCGACAATTTTCGGGTGTTTTCAGACGTATATGACACCCCCCCCCCCCCCCTACTGGCCCCGTGCACCCGGGGCCCAGCCCCTCCCCCCGTTGCTACGCCACTGAATAGCTTAAGTGTTGCTTGCGAAGGCCTGTCGGCGTATTATCTGCAAATTATTTCGGACAATATGCCATGCCCCTTAAGTCGTCTTCAGTCTCTTTAGCTTGAGAAGGCTGTCCAATACGAAAGACAAACACCGGGACAATTCAAGGCAGGTTTCCAGCTTGCATCCGCCTTTCATACGTGCTTGCCAAATACTTTTCCACACAGGTGTTTTCTGTTGGGCTTAGCGAGAGATGGGGGAAGAAAATAACGAGTTAGAAAAGGAAACAACGAGAGCAGGCAGCAAACTTGACAGCTGCTCTGATCTAGTTCTTCCCAATTCGAACGGAATCAGATATGGGACGAGAAAGAAAGTATATTGCAGGTAGCCCTTAGGCGCGGCCTCGTAGCAGGTATCTTCGCAAGTGGCAGTCCGCTCCCGTCTTTTTTCGTGACCGAACAAATACAGTACTTTTCTAGTGCCTGTGCGCCGCGCAGCTTTACAGGAAATGTAGTGCAAGGATACCCCGGTGTTTGTTCTGTTAGATTCTATGCTCTTCCAACTTCCAAACTCGTGGTCGTAAATCCTTTCTCCTTCTATAGGCACAGTTGCTACTTCTTTGAGAAAAGTGGACTCGATATCTATCTACTTCATGCTTAACTTCGTCCCAGAACATTATTTTACGCGGTTCTCTTTATATCATATAATGCTTGCAGCGAAGTAAAAACAAAGTGAGTTTTTTTTTTTTTTTTTTACATTGAAGCTGTCTAGAGAAGCTCCGCAACGATTTTGGTGCGGCGGTCTGCGACGGCCTGCGACGGCCTGCGACGGCGTGCTCGATGTCAAATGTAGATACAACGCAACGTGCGTCGGAGCCGCGAATTGGTTTTGAAACGTAATGACCAGTGATTGTAAGATTGCCTTGTTTAGGTATCATTCCAATAGAGAATAACTTATACTTGTCTTCTTAAGTCAGTAGTCCGTTATTTTTGCACCTCTCTTCGCGTTGCACCGGCTTCACGTTGGAGGTCGTCCAGCCATCTGTACGGCTGCGACAGGAAAAGGCCCGACGGGGTGTTGTTGCAATGCAGCGTACGTGAAAGCCCTCGCTGCCGTCACTAAAGAACAGCCTGCCACGAGAAAGCAGCAGAAGCTGTTGCTCGCTGCGAGCGCGGCCGTGAGCCAGGAAACAGAAGCCTATATTAGTACTCACGAAGGGTGGGATGACTACCTTACAGAGCTTCGCCGTTTTTGGTCCATGTATCAGTTGTCAGGTTGGCATCCAGCTGTGGATGGTTTGTTTGGGTTTTTTTTGTTCGTGTTTAATGCGTGCGTTTTATTTGTAATAGAATGGCTGACCGCTTCAGAAAACATCTTGATTCCTTCAAGTGGCTTATTACGCTGATTTACAAAAAGCTTTAATGTACAAAATAAAGCAGATCCAACGCACATCTTGCAATTTATGCGAAGCGAAGCTTTTGTGGAGCGGATAATCAAATTCTATAAGTTTGCCCATTTAATTCCTACCTTTTCTTAGTGTAAGCGAAATTGGCACGCGCTCACGTGGGCTCTCGCGCACCTGTGCAACGCAATGTGACACGCGTGGCTATCACATCTCAAAGAGCTCATGGGCGTTGGAACTATCGAAATGTACGTGCGCGTGCGGCCTACTGGTTAGAGCACGGGGCTGCTGTGCTGGGGTACCTAGGTTCGATATCATTATCGGGAACGGAGTGTAATTTTTGTTGAAGTGTGAACTATTCGGTAAGACAGCAGCAGCAACCGGCACCATGGTCAGGCAAGTGCAAAAGGGCTCGCGAAGGAAGCTTCTCTAGAAAAAGAAAGAAATCAGGGGCGCTATAACGTAAAACTATTCCAAACTTTTCTATTCCATTTCTGCAATCAGCCCTCACTGATTGGTCAAAAGCTTTTTTGGACCACTCCCACTTCACCTCCCTGTTACGCGACGTCACGAAAACCGCGATAGCTCCCCATATGATATGATGTGTACACGCTGATTATGCATGATTTCACCGAGCAAAACAAAAATAGTTATTTCTGATTCGACGCCTTTTTGCCATTAGCGCTTGGCTATTGGTCAAAAGTTTTCGGGTTGCACCCACTTCCACTGCCTATCACGCGACGTCACAAGACCGCAAAACCTCATCGCGTCAAAGTGACGTGTCCGCGCTAAAGATGCATTAATATGCCGAACAAAACTTAATTTTCTTCTGAATAGCCGCAGGCTGCCCCGTTCCGAAAGCAGTAAAAGATGGCTGCCGCCGATCGCTCAGGCACTCGCTACTCGCACCTGCCGAAGAGCCTGGGTTTATTTGCGTATAATAATACTGTTTGCGTGGCCGTATAACGTTTTCGAGAACTTTCGACCCATTTACGACCTCGTTCTGCCAACTCTTCTTTGCTGAGGATCCGTTTTAGCGTCATTCTTAAGCTTCCGTTTCATGCCGCCGCGATTTTCGACCAGGCACTGCAAGCTAAGTAAGGGAAAGCGGACCAATCGCAGACGCCGGCAGCACCCTCTTCATCCAGTTATCGATTTTCAGTGCAGTGGCTCAGCCCCATCGCCTCCCTCTCCACTAGAGCATGCTCCTCGCCTCCTGTCAGGCAATCAGATAAGACAAGCCGCTCAGTGTAGACAATGTTATTCGTTTTCCAAGCAAACAAAAGGGACCTCCTATGAACGAGGACAGCATTTGATTGGTCTGTTCACACAACCCTGCGGGTCACCGCCCGATGCTTTCGTTGGCGACTACCCAAATTTTACGTCAGGAGATTAGAATAAAAACATATTGGAATAGTTTTACGTTATAGGGCCCCAGCATTGGAAACTACTCTGAATTTTTAAAACTGGAGTTGTGTGCATGCTAAAGATGCATGTGAAGTATAGGGGAACCGGAAACTTATTGCCTGAGCTGCGTTTACTGCAGTTTTCACACATATCTGGCGAACAGTTACTAAAATCGGCGCTTCTTTCATTGCGTATCCTACGGGGCTATGTACTTGTAGCATCTGGAAATATTGGTGACTCATGGTTCAGACACGCATTAAGATGCGTTATTGTGTGTTACAGACTGACAACATATTTCTTATGCGGCGAGGGCCCTAGGCCAAAACTTTATATTATTCAAATCAGCTTCGAAGGTGACATTGCCAGGAGTGACGCTTTCTTTCAAATAATCTGTATGCACCAGTCAACTTCTGCAGTGCACGTTTGCCACAGGTTGTTCTTTAGCCGCTGAACAATGCTTATCTTGCAGATTGTGATGGCAAAAAGCGAGAACGGGCAAACTAGCTCAGGCTGTGGTTTGCCCTTTCCGACAATAAAGTCAGCAAGAAAATAGAAAACGAAATCTCACAACACCAGGAATAATCGAAAGACCAGCTTATCGCTCAACCAGTCTTCACGATAAGAAACATACATGAATCAAATTTGCAAGAATTCAATACTTAGCACCATTTTTACGCAAAAATTCAACGTGCTTAGCTACTTTGTCCGAACGGAATTTGTTAGATAATACAGGAATGAATGAAGACGTTTAACAAAGAGCAAAAGGACGGGACAACACATGACGCTGAACAAAGGCACAGATAGATTTCGATCACTATATAAGCGATGAAGCTGGCAACAGTTTCGTTATTCCACAGTTCAGGTTTTCCCTGTCTGCGGTGCCGTTGCTCTTAGGGTATTTCGGTAACATTTGTCTCGGTGTTGCTCTATATACTTGCAGAGGTAGAAATAAAACAGGAGAAAAGTAGAAAATTTTTATTCACCCGACTTCAGTATGAAGCTGAAAGAAAAACCTATACGGGTTCTGCGAAGCTTTCTTTCTGAGAAACTCGTATGGGCTTCGTATGAGGAGGAAGGGCTGGCGACGACGGACCCTGTCAGTGCCAGTAGCCACCAGTCTGTAGTCTGTACGTCTTCTTTATTGCCTTAGCATTCTTAGATTACTTCGCGCACTTTCCCGGGGCTATCTATACATCTGTGTATGTTTGTATCTATGTATGTTTGTATGATCGTATCTAACCGTTTTCCTGCCTACCTCGCTGACTGAGTAGACAGTGGTCGAATGGGTAGCGCATCGAGCTATTGTGCTATGGTTCCAAACGAAGCATCGGAACAACTTGAATTACTGAGTATGTGGCAATGTGTACATACACTCTAAGAAGAATTCCGGGGAAAACGGGAGTAACTGCGCAGTTAGTCCCAAAAAGGGCGCTTTCGTCCCTCAAGGGAGTAACTGCATGGATGTGCGTGCCGTGTGCAAATTTTGGAGAGTAAGTGTTTAGTCCCTGGTCGGAAAGAGAGCAACGGGAGGACGAACGGCAACAGTTACTCCCCATGCGCTCCGCTATTTTTGTCCGTGTCGTGCAGTGATGCGGCAAAAACTGTATTGTCTATAAATCGTGAATAGTTCGAAGTTCATGCACTGTCCATTGAACTACATGCAAAGCAGCACTTTGGCTCTTCGTGAGAAAATTGCGTGAAATTTAAAGTTGGAATGTGAAGAGCCGTGCCCTTCGTGCGCACCCTATAAGTGAGCGATACACATTAAACGCGCAAGTCATTGATAGACTGCCAGATTTTGCTGGTCAATAGTACCTAAGTTCCTTCCGTTCCAAGGAGATTACGAACTTAACTGAAGCGATGTGTAGCTCAAACGGGACACACTAAGCGACCGAGCAATTGTGTATCTCTGTCGTCTTAGGTGCCCCGTTTGAGCTCGCTACACGTTTACATCGTGTAGTGCCTCAGTTTAAAGCACCCTAAAAATACTCGGGCAGATTTCTTTTCGCACTCGCTTATGGTTTCAAGTACACTCAGCGTCACACTCTCCCCGCGCAGCATACACAAAATGCCGAGTCGCTTTTACATTGCCGCACCTGCGTTCCGTGGCTTAAGTTGTCTTAATTTCCTACCCAGTCAACTAATCTGCCGTGGTGCAGTGGTTAGAGTTGCTGACATGGGATCCTGAGGACGTGAGTTCGAATCCTGCTTTCGGGCACTTTTACTTTTTCTTTTTTTTTCAGCTCAGTAATCTTTTTTATTAGCGTATAAATGCCTAATTTCATCGATTCCACCTTTGCGGAGCATCGGAAATAATGACCGTTACTCCTTTGAGGAGCATCGGAAAAGAGCAACTGTTAGTCCTCGGAGGAGTAACGGCATGGGGAGTAACAGTTCATCCCCTCGCACTTACCCCCTAAAGGGAGGAATGGTTGTGGCAGATCAGTTGCTCCCCTAAAGGAGTAACCTCAATACCCCATTTCCTCCTTTTCTTCTTAGAGTGTATATACTGCTCTTCAACCAGCCTCTATTACACTAACATGGGACACTGTATACGCGGGACTCGGCAAGAAACTCCTTGCTGCCGACTTGGAGTACTGAGTATGTGACACTCGGCCTGTGCTGCTCTCCAATGAACTTGTTTGATGACAACCTGGGTCATTGGGTATGTGCATCTCGATGCGTGCCGCTCTTCAATGAACGTCTGTGACGCCAACTTGGGTAACTAGGTGTGTACCAGTGGGAATGTGCCGCTCTACAATGACGAAAAAGATCCCTTAAATTTCTTCGATGCTGGGGGGAAACATACATACGTCACAAGGCTTTCTCAAGGACAGCAACCCGACACATCACCAGGCTGTGCCACAAATGAACTGGGTACGTATGTGCCGCTTTTGAACGCATTTCGCCCCAACGCTTTGGCGATGTGCGCCATGAATGCACTGGGTATGTGCCGCTCTTCATTGAACCTCTCGCCAACTTGGGCTCATTCACATGGGCTACGCCGACTATCGACGTTTTAGCCAAAAACTCGTCAAGTGCACCAGACTCGACTATCCTATCGGGTTCCACTCGACAAACGCTCCGTTTCAAGACCAAGTTCAAGTCCGTGATTGAATTTTTCGTCATTCCACGCGACTTTGAAAATTCGAAGCGGCGGAAGCCCCGTTAGGCCTCGATAGGCTTAGCGGGTGAGCGACCGCCTCACCACTTAATAACCAGATCGCTTCTGCCGAGCGTACGAGATGGCTACATCAGAGGACATGGACCTCCAAGTAACACTTCCGCATCCGGTTAACAACGCGGACGAAAACGGGGACACAAGAATAATTTCCGAAGCGGGGACTAGCAAAAGCCAAGAGATCGCCGCCCACAACCAGGCGATGGACGGCTGGCAGTTAGTTCTGTCGCGGCGACAGCGAGATGCTGTCAAGCGCAACGACAGGGAAACGGCTCCCAACAACAAGAATAACATAAACGGACAGCCATCAGCAGGCGGCGCGCAAGGAGACGGGCAAATCGGTCGTCGCAACATGCGCCCGAGGAAGGGGAAGCCTCTGCCACCATTACCGAAGAATGACATCAAGATAATACTGAAGCCCCACAAAGGACTAATGCTCAAGGAATATCTGAGAACAGAAATACCACAAGCGATTATTCGGGCTACCGGGACGATAATCACAGAAACGGACCGAACCATCGAAAAATCACTGGAGAAGATTTCATACTGCGAATCCGAGAGGGAACAAATATCATCATCGTCTCCACACCTTCACTGGAAGTGGCGGACGTCATTCGTCGAATCGCGTGCATGGAGCTGCGAGGCAAGCAACACCCCTTCAACGTGTACGTAGCGGATCCAGATGATAGCTACAAAGGGGTGGTGCACGGATTCCCAGCACACACCGAATCAGCAGATCTCCAGCAACACCTGCGAGTCAGGACCCAAGGAGTCACCATCGAAAGGGCCCGAATGCTAGGAAGCTCTAATACCGCTCTCCTCACTTTCTCGGGAGGCACGCGCCCCAAATGCGTGTACTACATGGGATTAGAGATGCGGTGTACGGAATACAGGCCAACAATCCAAATGTGCCTGGAGTGCATGCAAGAGGGACACCGCTCGGACGTTTGTCCGAACCCCAAGAACATATGCCGTGGCTGCGGACTCGAAAACCCACCCCCACAAGGACACGAATGTGAAGTGAAGTGCGCCGTGTGCAGGGCTGCGGGGCACGAGACGCGTCGGTGCCTGAACAAACTGATTGCCGCCAAGCGCGTGAAGACGACTCGCCAGTCTCGATCGCGGGAGCGGTCGGGACAGAACACCAAAAAGGCACCGGGGCGCTGGTTCGAGTCCATGGAATAGGAGGACTTCTACCGGCACCGATCGAGATCCAGATCTCCACACGGAAGCAGAGCGAAGAGCAATACCCCCTCGAGGGACCCCTCCAGCTCCAGGGCTTCGCAGCGGTCGAATTCGCCACTGCCTAAAAAACAGCAGGTGAGCTGGGCGAGGGTTGTTTCTCCCATTGCTCCAAAACAGAATACTGGTGAAAATGATAAACATATTCAAACATTCGAAAAGGAAAATGCGCGACTAAGAGAACAGCTCTCAGGAGAAGAACGCAAACGACAATCACTTGAGAAACAAATGTCAGAGTTATAAGCGCGCTTCAATAGCACAATACGACAGCTGGAAACGCCGCGTCAGTCCAAAGAAATAGCCAAAGCGAAAGCTGCGGCAGATATAAACTCCGTCTCCGCGCAGTCTCCGGCAACCCAAATCTCAAAAAACGCGCAGATAACGGCAGCGCAGATCCAGACAATGATCGCGGAAAACTTGAAAATATTTATGCATGAAATGATGACGTTAGTTACCCAAAGGTTAACGAAATTTCAACAACTATGCATGAAGGACTTCGAGAAACACAAGGTATTCGTGGCGGAACAGCTTAAGGCAGTCTCGAAGGCTGTTCCCACCAAGAAACGCGCAATTGCGATAGGCGCGGGTTCGGCAAAAACTAAAATAAGCCACTGTGTAACAGAATCCGACGGCTCGGACACCGAAACGCCACGGGCTTAAAATAAGAGTGTGCAACATGGCTAATCACGCTAAGGAATCACAACGAATACAAAATTCAGACCAATTAGAGATATGGCAATGGAACTGCCGCTCCTTCTCCAGGAAAGCGGCAGTGTTCTACCAGTTTATCAAAAACTCCGAAATCGCTCCGGACGTGATATGTCTGCAGGAGGTCGGGGTCAAGCCGGCCAAACTGCATGGATACTACACTCTGAGCGATCCTCAAAATTCGAAGGTCGCCACGCTGGTGAGCAAGTCGATAAACGCTCAATTATTAACACTTCCGCAAACTGAGGGAGAGATTAATTCCATAGTTATCAGTGTGATGCCAAAGAAACGAAGTAAGACACACACACTAATCACAAATCTGTACAGTCCTCCCAAAAGCAAAGGGGACGACCTGCCCTACGTTCTCTCAGCAACAAAAGATTTAGCGGGCACCAGGGATAAGGCGGTGATAGTGGGTGACTTTACTGCACCACACATACTACGGGGATACGCTAAAACGTCGCCCAAAGGGTTCCTACTCGAGCGCACCGCAACGGCCTTGGGCTTACGGGCAATCAATCAGATCGGCAAACCGACGCGCACGGGTAACAGCGTCAGCAGACACGGCGCCCGACCGTGCCATTACAATTAACATCAAAGACGCACAATGGGTTTCCTTTGACGAAAATTTGGGAAGCGATCACGACATAATCCGAGTAGCGCTCTCCACGCCCAACATACGGAGAACAATAGGAATGACTAAATTAACTGACTGGCCTCGTTATAGAGAACTGCAGAGAGCGCTGGAGGAGTCGGATACAGCCCCGACCAACATGCGAGAATGGACTGAATTCCTTCGACGAGCACACGGGGACACCACTAAAGCCATTGACCGTACAGCAAAGGTGCCGGTGATAGACTCTCACCTGGTCAGCCTATGGGAAGAGCGGCGGAAACTGGCCAAGAGGTGGAAAAGGCAACGTCTAAACAAACACCTGAGAGAACGCATCGCTCTCTTGGCAGAGCAAGCCCAAGGCCACGCCAACGAGCTCGCTAAAAACGAGTGGGCGACGTTCTGTGGAACCCTATCAGGAACTCTTGGAACGACCAGTACGTTGCGAATACTACGAAGCATGCTAGACCCGATGAGCACGCGTACTGAGAATAACAAGAAGCTCCAAATTATAGCAGACAACTTCGAGGGTACAGACCAAGATCTCGTCCATGCGCTTCAGAAAAAGTACACAGGACCCTCACCTGCCACGGGATCGTCGTACGCGAGGAGACAATACGCGGGGGAGGCGAACCCTAAATTAGACGAAGATATATCGTACGCGGAAGTGTATGAGGCGGTACAATCTGCAGTTAAAAACTCGGCACTGGGCCCAGACTCGATCACAAATGCAATGATTCGAAACATGGATTCGGTAGCCCTAGCGAAAATCACAAATATTTTTAATAGCGAGCGCTGGGCCAAGGGAGACTTGCCCCAAGAGTGGAAATTGGCTAAAATAATCATGATCCCCAAACCAAGAAAGAATCCCTCGATTGATACACTACGGCCGGTGTCGCTCATGTCCTGCCTAGGTAAGCTCTATGAAAGGGTTATCCATAGCAGATTGCAGCGATACCTGGAAGAGCGGAGCTGGTTCCCGGACTCCATGATAGGATTTCGCACAGGTTTATCTTGCCAAGACGCGTTCCTCCTACTTAGAGACGAAATTGTAACTAATATACCGTACGGCGACGAGAGACTAGTCCCAGCACTAGACCTCAAAGGAGCCTTCGACAACGTCTCTCACACCGCAATATTGGAGGAACTCGAACTCGCGGGTTGTGGTGAGCGCACATACAATTACTTAAGAGCGTTTCTTCCCAACCGCGAGGCGAGCATCAGTATTGGCCAAATCACTTCGGATTTATTTAAAATGCCTGACAAAGGAACACCTCAAGGAGCAATATTATCTCCTCTTCTCTTCAACATGGCGATGTGTCGCCTCGCGCGCGATCTGGATCGGATACCCGACTTAGGTTACACGCTCTACGCAGACGACATCACGCTCTGGACGAACAGAGGTTCACTAGGGGATAAGGAATATACGCTCCAACGCGCAGTATTAGCGGTGGAGAAATTTTCTAGACGAAGTGGCCTGAAGTGCGCACCCGAAAAATCTGAGGTTATCCGGATACACGTGAAAGGCTACAAATGTAGAGGATCGATTAACATCGTGGTTGAGGGCCAATCAGTCCGAGAGGTACCCACGATGCGAGTCCTGGGTTTGTGGCTTCAGAGCGACGGGAGAGCAGAAGAGACACTCAAGACCCTCAAATCCACAGCCAACAACATAACCCAAATGATACGTCGCGTGACGTATCGAAAAGCGGGAATGCGAGAAGAAGATACCCTAAGGCTCGTACAGGCCTTAGTGGTTAGTCGAATAACGTATGGCTTACCGTACCAAATCCTGAACAGGGAGGAGGAAAAGCAGGCTAACACAATAATCCGAACCGCTTTCAAAGCTGCTCTGGGCCTGCCTAAATGTACTTCAACGGAGCGCATGTTAGCTTTGGGACTGCACAATACTTTCGACGAACTGAGGCAAGCCACCCTGATGCGACAGAGGGAGCGCCTCAGCTTCACAAAAACTGGTAGGGCAATATTGGCTAGACTCAATATCCCAGCATACCCCATTTATCTCGCAGAGCAGGCCGTACCTCTCCGTCCTTCGATCAGATCCAAAATCACAGTAGCCCCAATTCCAAAGAATATGCATCCCGAGTACAACAAAGAAAGGTGCAAAGCACGCGCACAACACATTCAATCAGCGTACTCTAATAACCATAGGTACAACACGTACTACACGGACGCAGCTCTGTATGCCGAGGCGACCGGGCAGCGCTACCAAAGGAGGTACGCCCTGGCAGTCGTGAACGCTATCAGCCAACAGCAAATTATCGCGTCGGCCACGGCGGGATCCCCTACCTCGGCTGAAATATTAGCAGTGGCGATCGCACTCGCTCACGCGGAGCGTTCGCAAAGGGACTCGGTCATGGTCACGGACCCCCAGGAGACATGTCGCATGTTTCTCAAGGGGCACGTGACTGCTGCTAGCCTCGCGATAATCCCCAAATCCTTCAACCACCATCATCGCCTACTCTGGCACCCGGGCCACGCGGGGGTACAGGGGAACGAAAAGGCTAACGCGTTAGCTCCAGGGTTCACTAACCGAGCGACGGCGTCTTCTTCTAACCCCAACCACCCGCACTATCCCTCACAAAATTCCCCCAATTTAAATGCCAAAGACATCCTTGCTCATCAGCGTGGAGTCCGCAGAAAATACCCGCCGCCTCACCCACAGCTTAACGGGGAAGAGGCCGCCGATTGGCGTAAAATACAGACCAGGGTGTTCCCTCATCTAAAATTGCTAAACGCCATGTATCCCACTCGTTAAAGGGCCAACTGTCCTTGGTGCGGTGGCATACCTGCCCTAATACACATAACGTGGGAGTGCACTAAGCACCCCACAGGCCAAATACCAGTAGGACAATGGAGCAGTGGGAGGCACAGCTCGCCCGCTTCGACCTGGCAGGACAAAAGTCCTTAATTAGCCAGGTCAGGCAGGCGGCAGCGGCCAGTGGGGCCCTGGACTGAGAGGCTCCGACCACCCCTCCTTCAAATCTTTACAATTACAATAAAGTTTCTCTCTCTCTCTCTCTCTCTCTCGCCAACTTGGGTCACTGAGTATGTGCCACTGAGTGTGCGGAAAACGAGGAAACAATTATCAGCAGTCGCAGGCACTGGCGCGCCGTGTACCTCGTCTCGGAGGGCACACGCGGACTTCTCGGCAGTGCCACTAGGTGGCGCAGCGTGTCCAGAAAGAAGCGTGAGAGAGTAGCCATGTTGCCGCATGACGCGTTTCTCAGCGTTCGCACGCACCTGCGCGCCATGCATTTCGGATGCCACGTGCAGGCTTCGCGGCGGCGGCGCCAGATGGAGCCGAGTGTTCTTAGAGAAGCGCGAATGAGGAGTTCCACTGCAGTACACGCCTCATACAAAACTCGTTTCGACGGTCGCAATACGTTGTGTCGCTATATTGATTCAATGCTAGTGCATTACCGTCTTCAGTCATCGTGAGATGGGTTCTGTCGCATTTTTTTAGTCCTACCATGTCTCGATTTACAACAAGAAAGGTGCAGTCGTCGCCTGGCCAACACGGCTATGAATACGGATAGAGGAACTGTGAGCGGTTAGAACCTACAATGGAACTAAGATTACGACAAAAAAATCACCGACGATCGCGATACTCCCTAATGCGAAATGTGAGCGCAGCTCTATACGTGTTTGTATTTCGCGATATATTGGCTGGGGCGGACAATCTGTCTCGTGCGGCACATTGCAAATGGAGCGAAGTGTGACACGACTTCCTCGCTAATCGCGAGATCACGAGAGGCAGCACGTGGGCGCTATTCACAGCAGCCGCCGCAGACAGACCTCCGCTCATGCAGCCCTTTGTTTTCATATATGATATCGGCCAACGCGCTCGGCGCATACCATCGGTGAAGAGACGACGGCGCGCAGAGCCCGTCTTGCGCGGCACCACGCTTTTCTTATTACGCTTTAGCCATACCCTCCTCCTCTGCTTTCTGCCTCATGGTAGCGCTGCACCCTCCTCCTCCGATATCCTCGTCGCGCTCTCTTCGCTATGGCCGTCTTTCATCCGCCGCTGCTCTCCGCGTTCGCTCTTTCATCCTTCTCTGTGTTTGTTCGCTCGATGACGCCGAGGGACGACGTCGACGCGAATCCCAGGAACGGGCGCCTAAAAACTGCGCTCTAAAACAAAACCACCTTTTCATTATGACAACGCAACACCTAAAGGACAACATGGGAGGATGTGCAAACGAGCTAGCTCTCGATAATTAAAAAAATAAATCTGGTTTATTAATTTTTATTCTACAGAAAAAAAAAGTCGGAACATTTGACCATTCCGACTGCTTGAAGTCAAGACTCGGGACATTTGCTGAAAAATCTGGACTGTCCTGCCAAAATCGGAACGCCCAACGTTAGCCACAGGGCCTACGCTAAGCCTACAATGGCGCTGTGCGCAAGACTGAGCGTGGCTTTAAGGTCCAATGAAGAATGTTTATAATATAAACGGGAACTGCATTAGTAATTTGAATAGAATTACGACAGAAAAAGTCTGCGTTAACATTTTCCCGTTTATCGATGTTTCTTTGATGCCCCAGAAGGTGCACCACCTGTGGCATTCGGATTTTTTATTCAGGGCAGACATTCCAAATATTTCTCATTACAGTGTAAAACTCGATGAACGCTGCACGATTGAGGAAGCTTCGAATTTTGTTCTGAGTGTCCGTAGCTGCCAACGCATTTGAATACACAATATAGACGAGCCGTGTAGCAGGAAGAAGCTACTCAACATCAACGAAGGGCATATGCTCAGACTGCCGAAGACTGCCCATCGCCACTAAAAAAAGAAAAAGAAATCAGAAGGGAGAGGGGGGTGAACACAAAACCTTGACGCTCATGATATAATGGAAATGTCACGAGGTTCAAGAACACCCCTTTAGGCTCGCCTAGTAAATAATTTCTCTTATGCGTTACATTCACGACTACCCGTACTCGCATTCGCTGTACAAGTGCCGCGCACAGTTACTTAACATGATGCTTCTTAGAGCAAAAACTCGAAAGAAAGAAGAAAAAAACAAAACAGAGAGAGAGGCGAAAGGAAAGACGAGCGCTACTTCAGAGGATAGAAAAGGGGAGCTCACTCTATGAGAAATATACTTGAGGATAACTTCTTCTTGGGCGAGTTGATGCTTACCTAACATGATGCTTTTTACCGCAAAAACTTGAAAAAATATAAGAAAGCAGAAAGAGGCGAAATTAAAGGTACGTAGTAGCGCTCGTCTTTCCTTTCTTTTCGTCTCTCTCGGTTTTCTTTTTTTTTCGGGTTTTTGCACTGACAAGCATCATGTTAAGCAAAACCAACTCGTCCAAGAAGAAGGTATCCTCAAGCAAACAGTTACGTTACGAGCGCGGGCATACGCGTCGTTCTGTTATTTCTTATTTCTTCTATATAAGACCCCGTCTTCCTCCATTCTCGCGCCTCCCCTCCCGCCACCATCCTGACAAAAAAAAAAAAGAATGAAGGAAACAAGAAGAAAGCATAAAGGAAACCGACCAAGGCGACGTCTCGAATCGCGTAGATCCTATCGCCATAGACGACTGAGGTCCATGCTTGTTAGTCGCCGACAGTCACGGAGGAAGACGCCCCGCGACCCGCGACCCAGACACAACACTACTAAGGGGAGCGCATTTGCTGGATGGTTGAGCATGCCGCCACGTGAAAAACTCGGCTTTTGGAATGTAAGCATCTTCCGCAAAGAGGCAGTACTAAGAGCCAGCATGAGCATGGGTGACACGCACGCACTCACGCACTCACGCACCCTCTACCCTCCTGTCGCCCCCCCCCCCACACACGTGCACGCACGCACGCACCCTCTACCCTCCTGCCCCTCCTCACACACACACACACACACGCACACACACACACACACACACACACACGCACACACACACACACACACACACACACACACACGCGCGCGCGCACGCACGCACGCACCCGTGGCGCATAGGATGAAAAGAAAAAGAAGCGCGTCGCGCCGACAGAGCCGACGACGTTCTGCGTGCAGCCCTTCGTGCAGAGAGTCAGACACTGGAGTCGTAAAACCGCAGCTAATAGACCTCATCTCGCCGTCGCCACATTTAGGGGTGGCGGGCGAATATCCTGGTGACTGCCGAGGCCGGGGCGACAACGCTATCTCGCTCTCATTAAAACTCATCAAGCGACTCGTTGAGAGTTCATTAGCTGGAAAACGTCCCTAGCGGTGCGATAGAAGACTCCAGCCACACAGGTCGGCTGATTGCGTGCACCAGACCCACGCATCCTCGTGGCCGCAGACTCGCCCTTCGAGGCCGGCGCGAATGGCCCCCGCTGCCACTTCTTTTTGCTTACTCTTGCTTTTCTCCAACGTATGTGCGTACTGTGGCCACTTGACTGTCGTCGATTTAGTATCCTGTTGTTCCTTTGATTGCCTCTCTCTGGCTCTGTCTCGACATTGTCGGTCACGATGCGCACGAAAGAGGCACCTCAGCAGGCAATTCAAACTAATCCCCCCTGTTAAGATCCTGAAATTCAGGACGCATATATGCAGTGTTCCGTGTGTTCTTGGATGATGAGCAAATTGGTAGGAAAAAAGAAAGACCACTGTAATTCTTAAAAGAACCGAAGAAGTTGGCTGTTTCCGGCAGTGATTGTAGGTTTCGTAACGGGATGCAGCTTGAACAGCTCGATTAGTGCGATCGTATTCTTCGTCGCGAGCTAGTACGGAAGGGGCAAGATGGCGACTTAAGCGGTTCGGGTAACAAACAGCATGCAGTGTCCCTCCCCGATCGGATGCGGGCATGTATTAACAATTGTCAGTGTACACTGGAGCTTTCCCCTTGGGAACGTACATGGAAACGTCCCTGTTAGGACGAGTGACGCTAATGCAAGTTCTTACAGGCACTTAAGTTGCAAGAGCACTAACTGTTGCCGGACGGCGAATTTGCACCTTCTGCTTGGTCAGTAAATTTACTCAGGGAACCTATATAGTTCATATCAAATAAAGCCTGAGGAATATGTGAATCAACCACGTCACTGTACTTTCCTCACGTTCAGAATAAATGAACGACTAAATAAATAAATAAATAAATAAATAAATAAATAAATAAATAAATAAATAAATAAATGGTACTTTCAGGCGGTTTCACAGTCGGTGGCTCGCTCGCTCGCTCAGCTGCCAGCTCGGTGACAACCTAGTTTATTCACTCCATCAATAGGCGTCCGCGCTTGCTGCCCGTCGTGCAGGCTGAAGCGTCCGCTCAAATTGGGAGGCCGCCAACGCGGTTGTAAATGGCCCTTCAGAGACGATAGTGCCGGGCCGCCGCCCCAGCCGGGGTCGCTTTTCGTGCTGCTGCGGCTTATCGTCACGTCCGCCTCACTGGTCATTCCTCGCGGCCCATCGAACGACGCCGCGCCCTCTTTGTCTTGCTGGCCAGTTTTTAGGCCGCAACTGCGCGCCGAACTTATCTGCTGATAACGAACGCTTTCTTCCATTGTGCCGGTGCGCCAGGTGTAATGGAAGGAGAGCTCGCAGCGGTGCTCTCAACACTCGCGACGGACAGCCGGGTAAGGATTCTTTCTCGTTGAAAAGACTTTCTGAACACGGCACTCAAATACCGATGGATCTCGTAGCTAAAACTACAAGGAAGAATCAAAAACTTAGCTAAAGAAAAGAAAGCTGTAAAAGGATGTTTTTGCGCTTGAAGTACGCAGGCAATCAAGACTTCAAGAGACGTTGGTGCAACCTGTTGTCAAACGCTCTCCTTCAAGGTAGAAGGAAGAGAGAGCAAGAAAAAAAAAAAAAGACGCGTCAGAGTGGAGCAACAAATGGATTTTTTATTTCGGCAGGTGAGAAACTAGCTTCAGAGTATGGAAATAAGGAATCAGTACTTCAGCAACTTAAAGAATACCATAAAAACGCGATAATTTTGATAACGTATCTGTTTGATCTTTTGGTATAATGAGGGGTAGCAACTAACAACTACACTCTGACTGGACCAGGAAAGAGGCTATATTTCCAGAGCTACGTGCATTTTTATCCCCAGCTGTCTGGTTTGCTTGTTACTAATTGCAGAAGCTACGCCCGTATTTAGTGACAGTCATCTATATGGCACACGCATGTATTGCTATATACAGGGTGTTTCAGCGAACACTTTCAAAAATATTTAAAAGTTGCCTGTGGCAGATATCACAATTCTAGTTCATGAACTGGTCTACTCGAAGCGGCGGACAATACTTGCACAATAAATTGAGATGCATCATCGACTAATTAATAACAATTCACTAATTATGTTTTTAACTAATTACATTATGACCCATATTGCAATTTGCACATTCTAGCGGTGGAGTTAGCAAGGCGGATCCACTTGGAACGAATTTTCCGGATGACACCAGTTTCGAGATATATGCCTAAAGTTTGCGGAGAAATGCATTGGCGTCCCAGTTAATTTGTTAAAACAAACGTCGTTTCATGCACTGAAACCAACGAGTTGATGGCCAACAGATGATGGCCTGGCATTCTTTTTCTGTCACAGTGTAATTTCTCTCTTCTTTCGTAAGCGTAAAACTTGCATAAGCCACGACATAGTCAGAAAATCCTCGTTTACTCTGGGCAAGAGCAGCGCCGAGGCCAACACCGCTAGCATCTGTGTACACCTCGGTAGGGGCTATCGAATCGTAATGGCGCAAAATTGGCGGAGACGTTAGCAAACGACGGAGCTTTGTGAAGGCGCCGTCGCATTCGGACGACTGCGAAGTGACGAGCGTGTTGCTTCTAAGTAGCTTCGTCACGGGCGATATGATGGCGGCGAGATTCCGAATAAAGCGGCTGAAGTAGGAACACAGATCGATGAAACTGCGCAATTCTTCGACGGATATTGGTTGAGGGAATTCGGCGATGGCCCGAAGTTTGGCTGGATTGAGGAGAATAACACCCTTGGATTCGACGTAACCTATAATTGTCAGTTGGCGAGCAGCGAATCGGCACTTCTATATGTTTAGTTGTTGCCTAGCGTGTGTTAAACACGTCAAAACACACCGCAGCCGTTGAAGGTGCGTGGTGAAGTCAGGAGCAAAAACAACGCCGTCGTCACGATAGCACAAGCACGTGTGTCACTTCATGCCGCGCAGAACTGTGTCCATCATGCGCTCAAAAGTTGAGGGCGCATTACAAATTCCAAAAGGCATTACGTTAAATTCGTATAACCCGTCTGATGTAAAAAAAGCTATCTTCGGCCGAATGCGGTCTGCCATGGGTACTTGCCGATACCCTGAACGCAAATCTAGATACGAAAAGAATTCTGCGCCATGCAGACTGTCAGTCGCGTCGTCTGTGCACGGGAAGGGTAGACGTCCTTGCGAGTAATCTTGTTGAGGCGCCGGCAGTCCACACAGAACCGCACAGAAGCATCTTTCTTCGTAATAAGGACGACAGGGGATGCCCATGGACTGTTGGAAGGTCGTATGACCTCGCGGCGAAGCATGTCGTCGACTTGTTCGTTGATTACACGACGTTCTGCAGGAGATACACAGTGTGAACGTTGCCGCAATGGCGCTTGCGAGCGAGTGTCGATGTGATGTGTAACAGTTGACGTACGGCGCAGGGAAGATTGCCCTACATCGAAAGAAGAACGAAATTCTAAGAGGAGCAAAAGCTGAAACCGCTGGACCAGTGTAAGGTCATCGGCAATAGAAGAACCCAACACATCACTGGGCTACAGGTCACACCTAGAAACAGCACTGAGCGCACTGGAACTAGTTATTGTCATCGGGCACGTCCATAACTTGCACGTCTTCGATGGCTTCTACATTGCCAAGACATTCCCCTCGAAACAGCATCATAAGGTATGGGAAAGGGTTGCAAACGAAAACGGTGCTGTAGCCTGTGTGATGTCCACTGTTGCAAAAGGTAGCAGCAGACCTTTCCGAGTGAGAAAGCGGTCAGAAGGAGACAGTGGAACAGCATCTGAGATTCCGCTGCAGTACATGGGCACGACCGTTGACGCGTTCGCAGGAACGTGGAAGTCGGCTTGGACAAGTAGTTTCCTTGAAAGCGAAGAATCATCGGTGAGCAGCATATCTAACAGCGGCGAGAGTTCTATTTGGGCCCGTGCGCAATGGCTAACGGCATTGTGGCGCGACAGAAAATCCAAGCCAAGGATAACGTCATGAGAGCACTAGGAAAGGTTGATGAATTCTGTGGTGCATAAAACGTCGGCAATGACAACCCGAGCAGTGCAAGCCGCTAAGGGGTGAATATGCTGAGCACTGGCTGTGCGGAGGGACAGCCCACAAAGGGGCGTCATGACTTTCCGAAGTAAGCGGCAAAGCTTAGCGTCCGTAATACATACGGCGGCTCCGTGTCCCCAAGTGCTGATACGCCAACATCGTCAACAGATACTTCCATTACGTTGGAGGAACTATGTTGAGAACTTTCACATTTCGACGGTGTCGCAGCCCATGCCTCTTGGACTGCGACGATTAGTTTTCCTCGTCACGAGTTACGGGGCCAGGTCGCATCGGCGACAGTGAGCGACGGGGAGCAGACGGTGAACCGCGGGTAGTTGGCGTCAGGCACAACGTTGGTGACATAGCCAACGGGAGGCTGGGCTGTAATATGGGCGGTTGGGCTGTCTTGTCACGGGTAGTGAGCTGCTAGACGGCTGCGCACGATTACAATAACGTGCGATGTGACCAGCATAGTCGCACGCAAAGCATATGGGCATGTTGTCCGGGGTGAGCCACCGGCTCGCTGGGACAGGTCCCATCCATGTCACAGAACGTGTAGTACGGGGTGGCTGCTGATATGACTGCTTGGTGCGCTACAGTCGGGGCCTCGCCACGATGTCGCCTTAACGGAGACGCATACTTGGAGAGAAACTTGGATAGAATGGTTGGGTCGTCGCGAAAACTTCAGCGTAGCCGAGCGGTACGTGGCCACCGGGACCTTTTGAGGCATCGCAACGACTTCAGCGTAGCTGACTGGTGCAGCCGCAGGAACACGTTGGCGCTGGTGTGGCAAGACCTCGACGATTTCTTGCTCGATCGTGCGGGGGAGCGGATGCATAAAATTCGAGGCACGCTTTTGTAAAATAGAAGTGAGGCGTGCAGACAGGACACAAGAGTAGAGAAGTGGACAACACGAACGCCGGCGTTCGTGTTGTCCACTTCTCTACTCTTGTGTCCTGTCTGCACGCCTCACTTCTATTTTGCATAATGAATCCTTACCAACTAGCTCAGCTTTCTGTCGTTCTAGGCTTTTGTATGTGCGGCGGATGTGGCGCCCTCGACGCTAAACAACCATGCCCTCTATATGAGGTATTGCGACGCTTTTCTTTATGCTCATGTTCGTCGACTCCACTCACCGTGTTCTGTTCGGCAGCGCCATTTAGAGGCTGCCTTGTGTACACGTAATGCGGGGATCTTATGGCACTAGGCCACACGGTGATGAGTGACTCGAGACAGTTGGTGCGAAACTTCGTCAAAGGCCAAATTTGCATGGAAGCCGAGCGCGTACTGCGAGCGGTCAAACTACAAGACAGAAAAGTAAGACTCGAGTGGTTTCCGGCGCACGCGGGCGACGCGTCGGAACGCAATCAGAACCACAATGAGACGGCACACGCAACGGCGTGAGTACTAACCAACCACGCCTCGGCGACAGACCGTCCGACGTGGTTCGGAACCAAGGACCGCATGACGGACTACAATGACATCACGAAGGCCTACCGCCTGGCTCGCAGGATTCTCCCACCCCCACACCCGAGGCTGAGTCGAGCGGAGGCGGTACTACTGAGACAGCTCTAGACCGGATCGCTACCGAGCCCGGGACTGATGCATCGCATGTACCCCGAGACATATCCGACCGATAAGTGCAGAGTCTGCCGGAGGGAGACGGCAGATTACACGCACATCTTGTGGGACTGCGTTAAAGATCCTGAAGAAGCAAAATCAAGAACGATCCCACCACGGCTCGAGGCAGCCGCGAAGAGCTACGACCAAGACGAACAGCTCTAGGCCATCCAGCAGGTCCTCGGGGCGCTCGAAAGGCAGGGACCCAGCGAGCCGGCAATGGTGAGCGGAGACCCGCGCCGAGTAACGGCGACTTCGCAGATGACGTAGGCCCCCGTCGGGTCGCGCGAGCGCCCAACTGCAGGCACAAATAATGTTGGCTCTAATCTAATCCAATATGGCACTAGGCCTTGTCGCAATGTGTCAGACACCTATGACGCGTCCCTGCAATAAAAAATACTAATAATGATACTGTGGTGCCATCTGTGATCGTCTAGTCGTATAACCGGTTCAGGCTATCGGTTTAGTCAAAAGCTGTTGGCTAGACTCTAGGAAATTCCGACCTTGGAAATTCCACGCAACTAGAACGTCTATATATCGCATGACATATAGGTAGCATTGGCAGAGGAACATGTTGGTGTTGGGTTGTTTTGTTTGACGAGTCACGGCTTCATGATGCATGAGAAGGAGAAAAACTACGAAGAATCAAATGCATCTTTATACATACTCCTAACCCGCGGAGGCTTAGTGGTGAAAACCTCACAAGGACAGACAAAAAATCAGTTAATGACAATGGACAAACACCTCTGGTAATTGAACAAACGTCTAGTAAAAGACATAGAGACCATCTTATGGAAGTTAATACAGCGAGGGCGAATCAGAAAGTCTTTCCCCCTATTTTTTACCCAAAGTACGGTTGCAAATGCGAAATAAATGAGACATGCCTTACTCAGGCAGACAATATTCTGACTTTAGCCTAGCCATCAAAGGCCTTCACTGTGTTTGAACCAATGCTGAATAAAAAAAAATTAACAAAAAGTCAACATATCCATTCCCAGCGGTGGACCTTTCTTCGACCGGCCCGGCCTTATTTGCCGGTAGCTCCACGTCACGGCTCTGCTGACAATTGTTGAAGATAGTAGGTTGTCCTGAACACGTCCACGGCGTACGAGCAACGAAGTGTAATTCGTTTTCTATGGAGCAATTAGGGAATGAACGCCTATCTAAATCCACAGGGAAATGCAGCCCACGTATGGGGAAAGGTGTCTCGTTTTGAGAAGTATGAGGTAGTGGTGTTGTGAGTTCGCAAAAGGCCGTGAAAACTTGCATGACAATGAGCGTTCGGGGAGGCCGCGTGCGTCGCTGACTGCCGAAAAGTTCTGGTCATTTCATAGGGAGAATCTGGACCACCCACCACACAGTCCGGACCTCGCCCTTAGTGATTTCCAGGTTTTCGTTCTGCTGAAGAAGTTCCTGGCATGACAGCGATTCACGTCCAACGATGAAGCCAAGACAACAGTCCGATGGTGGTTCCACAGTCAGCCGGACGAATTCTACCACAGGAGCAGCACAAATTTAGTGTTGCGAAGGGCAAATGTCTGGACCGCGTGTGGGGACTATGTAAAAAATAGTGTAAAGTACGTTCTACTCGTAATTACCTGTATGTACCTTATTTTAGTTATTAAAAAATAGAGGCAAAGACTTTCTGATTCGCCCTCGTAATTTTTCAGGTATCACCACCATGTGTAAAAGTTAGAGAATGCATCGTTAAGAACAACATCGCCTTCAAGAGAGTTAATTCCATGGTCTAGCATTAAGTCATCAGCATAGGGGCGTAAGTTTACGAATATATTCTGTGGCAAGTCATTGATGTAAAGCATGTAGTAAGAGTGTAAAGGACAGCGCACCCTGTAGCACACTAGTTGAGACGTGATCAGTAGGGGAGCTAGAAGCTCTAGAATACACATACGAAGAGTGATCGGAAACAAAGCTAGCTATCCAGTCATCCGGCTTAGTATTATTTAGGATAGTATAGAGTCTGTTTCGCCGTTTATGGTGAAGCACCGTGTCGAATGCTTTAGACAAATCTATGAAGATTGCATCAATCCATATACGTAATATCTGATAATTTAGCAATGTCGCGGGCGACTTGAACTAGTCGTATTACAGCAGTGAGACTATGGCGAAAACAATGCTGACAATTAATATGTTATTAGTTTCCAGGTACTCCATGATATATTTATAGATTACAAGGGACTGCTGATAACTATAGAGTCTTGGCAAGAAACATTGAGCTAGGTATTTGTAAATTGCAGGGTGTATTGTCTAGTTTGTCTACATTCGATAGTGCAAGAATGAACTACCTATGCTTTCAGATTATATTTATTTTCCAAGTGCAAAGTGAACATGGCAGCACCTCCAGAAAAGTTCAGTGAGGGAAATCATAGTACAAGGGCGAATGAGAAAGTCTTTTCCCCTATTTCATTTAGCCAAATTCTGTAAATTCGGAATCAACATGTCCATTCCCAGCGGTGGACATTTCTTGGACCGGCCTGGCCTTATCTGCCGGTAGCACCGCGGCACTGCGCTGCAGTCAGCTGTTGAAGATGGCGGTTGTGCTGCACATGCTCACGGCTTACGAGCAACGAAGTGTGATTCGTTTTCTATGGAGCAAGGGGCGAACTCCCATCGACATCCACGGGGGAATGCAGCCAACGTATGGGGAAAGGCGTCTCGCTTTGAGAAGTGTGAGGTAGTGGTGTTGTGAGTTCGCAAAAGGCCGTGAAGACTTGCATGACAATGAGCGTTCAGGGCGGACGCGTGCATCGCTGACTGACATTTCCCGCGTGGATGCAATGGTGTAAGCTGATCGGCGTGTGCACCTCAAGGACATTTCACAGAGGGACGAGAGACAAATATCTCCCACCGCACAAAGCTCTAACGAAAGAGGAAGCAACGAGTTGGCGCAGATTGCAGACAAACTCCTTCGCAAATTTATACATCCTAAACAAAATGTACCCAACACAATACAGAGACACCTGCCCGTGGTGCGGGGCCGCACCCACACTCTATCATGTCACATGGGAATGTCAACACAATCATTCATTCCACCAACACAATAACCCGAGTGCGGAGCAATGGGAGAGTCGGCTTACCAGCTGCGAGCTCACGGCCCAAAGGGCCTTAGTGCAGCACGCTAGTGAGGTAGCTAGGCTCAGTGGAGCCCTGGAATAGTGGCCCACCCTTGCCGGAAGAGGCTCCAAGTCGCCGGCGCCCAAGAAGACGACGGAGACCTCGAGACGCTAAATCCTTGAAAGAACGAACTAAAGTTTCTCTCTCTCTCTCTCCCGGGAGCTTGGCATTTCGTATGGCAGTGTTTACGACATCGTTAACGGGTCCTTAGGGTACCGGAAGGTTTCATGTGGGTGGGTGCCTAAGCAGTTGGATGACATAATGAAAGGTAAGCAAATGATTGCTTCACTGGGTCATCTGCAACGGTATGCCGAAGACGGTGAAAGTTTCCTGGACCGTATTGTTACTGGCGATGAAACGTGGATACTACATTTCACGCCGGATACGGGGCAGCAGAGCATGGTGTGGAAACAACCGGGCTCGCCGGTGGCAAAAAATTCCGCTCAGTACCATCTGCTGGGAAAGTGATGCGAACGGTGGGGGGCTCTGGGATTGCCGAAGACCGCTCATACTGGATTTCATGCCGAAAGGTGCAACCATCACTACCTAAAGTTATTGCCCCACACTGTCACGTATGCTGGCTGCCATCAGGCGAAAACGCCGAAGGATTCTCGATGTGGACAACACGGTTATCCTCCACAACAATGCGGGGCCACATGCGGCAGTCAGAACCGCCTACATGTTCCGGTCATTTCACTAGGCAAGTCTGGACCAACCACCATACAGTCCAGACCTGGCTCCTAGAGATTTCCACGTTTTCGGTCCGCTAAAAAAGTTCCTGGAAGGACAGCAATTCACGTGCAACGATGAAGCCAAGACAGCAGTCAGACGGTGGTTCCACAGTCAGCCGGACGAATTCTACCCTAGGGGCGTTTCAAATTTATAGCTGAGACACAAATGGCTGAACCGGTGCAGTGGGGGGGGGGGGGAAGGACTATGTGGAAAAATAGTGTAAGGTATGTCGAATAGTACGTATATTTGCAATTACCTGTATGTACCTTATTTTGGATAATAAAATAGACGGGCGAAAACTTTCCGGTTCGCCCTCGTACTATAATCAAGTTGCTGTTTTTCCAATGCAAACGTGCGAAACAGATTTGTGATGAAAATTCGCAAACTTTACGTGCTATTCTTCTTTCTTATGCTTCCAGTAAACGTTGAGTACTCTATTTTAAAGCTGGCCATTTTGGTGTTGAAGTTAGAAACCCAACGGAAGCCTGCAAATATGAGTCATCCATGACATGGTCAGCCTGGACTGTTGAACATCAGTCAAAAGTACTGCTATATATCTGGGAACATCATGTGAGAGAGTTGGTGCCATTATCCACGATAAAGTAACGGTTTAAGGAATGGAAGCACAGTTGTTCCCCAGGCCAAAAAAAGTTCTAAACCTCGAAATGACCAGTTACACCTGTGGATGGATGAACTTTATTTGGAAGGACTTAAGAAACTGCAGGACAGATGTCGCAAATGCATTGGCTCCCTGAGATTTATGTATAGTAGTGTGACAGTTACTGCTTCCTAAGTAAACCTTTTCTGGGTGTGGCCTAATATTTATCAGCACCCCCTCATAATGTTCTAGCAGCTTACAAGAGTGAGAGGTTAGGGAAATCGGTTGGTGTCAATATCAGTTTGTTTCACGACTTGCCGAAAGGTAGAAATTTAGTGTGTCTCCACGAAGAAGGAAATGATGCAGTTGATAATGGCTTGTTAAATATAACTGCTGGATAACGGCTTGTCCTCAGCGAGTAACGAACAAGGAAGGCATTATAAATATAATCGGACCGCTGGTTTTCGCAAATATTGATCTTTAACATTAGGTTTTGAACACCATGAAGCAACACATTGAAATCCCTAATTAAAGAGGTTACGTTGTCGTTTAACGGAGGAATTTCAAAGTTATCCTGAGTAAAAACGGACCGAAATTATGCGTTGAAGGTGCATGCAAATGTATTAGGGCTGTTAGTAGACTTCACATTAACTACAAGAGTACTTTTACAAGCTTCAATTGACAAAATGAGTTTTCTAGAGTAAATGTTTTAGATAATTTTTTTATAACTTTCTAGAATAAGTTTTGCAATGAATCTTTAAACCAAATTTGCAGAAGATGAAGCAGTTTTACATTAAAATAAGTACATTTTGCTTAAGTTAGATCGAAATTCCCCCTCTACTTGTGTGGTCAAAACATTGCTCAGATATAGTTGAATAATCCGACGTTTCTATGCAAGTACTGAAAAGATCCTCGGAAGAGTAGAATTATTTAACTACCTGATTAATGATTACTTACTGAATTATAACATTGTGCGCCAAGAACAGTTGACGCTGTATTTGCCGCATGATGTCTAGCGGGCTATATATATGTGTGCAATGGTTTTCTTTCTCTTTCTCTTTTCATGGACCATCTAAAGCGCCAAACAGGCAAGCACTTCTGTTTCCTGTGTTCGAGAAGGGTGACGAAGACTATGCAATCATGTGCAGTTGGTAGTAAGCACCCTAAGTATCTTGATGGAAATTCGTCGCATATTTCGTCGCAGAATTATAACTGTGATACGATAACCACCACAGCAGAGGTCCTCGAATTACCTTGGACTATTCTGGTTTAGCCTGAAGCGAAGCTTCATAACATGGACGCTTTGCATTCCCCTTTTCATCGGAGTGCAACCACCACGCGCAAGTTATCCAACCCGCTACCACGCGTTCGCCATTGGTGTTTGGCTGCCATGGCGGATCACAACAATATTGACACGTGAATAGTATACTTGTCAATCTTTCTAGGGTAACCGCTTTTCACCAGCTAATGAATATTAAACGTTATGGCTGAGCACATGACGCGCCTGCATGTATCGGAAGTTTCTCGAATGTTATGGATGATTCTATCCGTTGTCTGTTGTCACTGAACCTTGTGTAATCTGACTGTATGCGCGACGCGAATTGTGTAGAACTTCCTGGAAGGCACGCGGGCACCGGCGATTACGCTGGAACCTTCTACGAGTCGTGCATAAAAGCCGACGCGCTTGACCGTGATCAGATTCCGACGATCACCCAGTGTGCTCGCCATATTATTGTGCTTTGAGTGCAGCCTGTTTTTCGGAGCACAGGTTCGCCAAATAAAGAGTTAGTTTCGGAATAGAAAGTTCTTGCTACTGTTTTATTCAGAGTCATTACAACACAACATCTGGTGGAAGTGATTCGTTGTGTAACGGAAACCTCCTGCAAGCCCAAGCCGTGAAGACATCGTCGAGGTCGCCACGGACCTCGAGCTAGCCGCAGGCTGCAAAAATTACCGCCGGAGCAAGGACTTCTACAGGACACTTCCAGGAACATCAAGGCCAAGCCAAGAGCCAAAATGACGGCATCTGCGCCTCAGATTGTCCTGCAACAACCCAGAGAGCCACCAATCTTTCGCAGATCATCGGCTGAAGAACCCAAAAGCTGGTTGGACACATACGAAAGGGTGGGGACGTTCAACGACTGCATCCCTCAGGACAAGTTGCGCCATGTATACTCCTCCGTGGAAAATACCGCGAGGACCTGGACCGCGAGGACCGCGAGGATCGAGGCAGCTTGACCGATACATTTAATATTGTGTGATACCAGGTAAGGCAGCGCAACCATTTTTCTTTGCCTGCCGTCTTGTGTTGTCCCGTTTTGGCTGGCATCATTGCGCTTTCTTAGTAAACACCGTGTCGCAGAAATTAGCACGAGGTCAAGATATCCTGCAGACAATAGGCGATTGACTTCCCTGGAGAAGCTGTCTGGTGCCTTGTGTACACAGGATTGTCGATTGCATTCCGAAAACAATGCGACACAATACTTCATTTTACAAGTTTAGTGTGCGCCGATGCAAAGGCGAGCAGCGGCTTGTTGCCTCTTGGCTCGCATGGCCAGCAGACATGCCTTTCGTCAAAAAGAAGTTTGAAGTTAAGAAATCTAATTGCTTCATTTTCCTGTGTTTCATGGGTTACAATCAAGGACTTCAAGCACTTACAGAAAACAGCAAGAGTCATCTGCACATTCGAATCGTAGTTAAGATGTTTACAATTTAAGAGCGCCAAATAATCATCTACGTAACGAAAGCTCTTGACAACGAATGAGACCCCAGAGTGGTGAGCAGCATCCTGTCATAGAAACCTATGTACAGGTCACTGAAGAGTGGTGTTATGCTTCAGCATCCCGTCTCTAAAGATGTCCAAGAAAGAAATCAATTACCTAACCACCGCATTGTAACAAGGATGCGTTGGGCACAAAGTTCTTTCCTATTTTTGCCCTTGCGTCCCTTGTGAGTCTTCTTTTGATGGTCTTTTTGGTACTGCCTTAGTTCTCTGTATATAAGGTTCAGGAAGATGATGAACACGCTGTTATTAGCCAGCGCTGTGTGTCTGTGTGGTTCTTCCCTTGTCTTCCGTCTTGAAGCGCTGCTCTTTCTGTGATAATGAACCAACTAGCCCGTCAGTCAATCCTTGCAAACTTTAAGTTGATCTAATGCCGACCAAGCTCGCCTCTTTCCTTCCTTACTGCACTGCCGATGGGCGCTGGAGGCGTACGTAGCGCCGTGGCTGCAAGAGAAAGGTGCACTCAAGCTGGCCAGCACGTCGACTCCTGCTAGTTCAAATGCGTAAAGTGGTTCGCAGCATGCAGCGCATCTTCACCTATTTCACTGCCTAACACGAAAGGCCGGGAATGATGTAGCCGCGAGGAATCAAGCCAGAAGTAGGAGCTCTGTTTAGGGGTGAAAGGAGCGCGAGCGAACAACATATAACGACAAAAAGAAGAAATAAAAGGACAAGTAGAAAAAGGAAAATGTGCGAGTATATCACATGGGAACCAATTGGTTTTTTTTTTCTTTTTTTGTTTAAGCGGAGCAAGGAGACGTGAAGGACGGCGCGCTGGGACTCTTAAGGACAACGGAAAAGCCTAGGCGTACCGAAAAGGTTGAAAGGCTGCCAGGGACAGGCTGCCCTTTGAAAAGTGCAGTGTCTGCTCGCCATAAACATGCTCACAGTTCCCTTGAGTGAAAGGAAAAGATGCAGCTCCCTGCTGCTGAACAAGTAGAGGTTGGGTTGTGCGTTCATGCGCGTGTGTTTATGTGCTTGTGTACGGCAGCGCGTGCGTGCGTGTGTGATCGGAAGTGAAGGGAGCGAGTTGTGTGCCGGAGGGTGTCACTTCTCGATGGAAGGGAAACGAACAGGCGTCGGCGGCGCCGCTCTTAGATTCGATGAACGAAGAACAAGTGCAGCAGCGCGTAGGTTCTGCGTTCTTGCGAGATAATAAAAAAAGAGAGACAGAGAGAAGCTGGCGGCACCCGTGCCGATTTCGGAGCTTATTGGTTTGCTTGTTTTCTTCTTCTTTTCTTTGCAGTTCTGTGAACATAACCAGCGTCATAGCTGTCGTTTACTTGAATGAGGATTCGCTTACTGTTCTCGATATCTGAGTACTTTGAAAGCACGAAAAGGATACATTTCCTGTATTTAAAAGAAAACTCCATATATATATGGTAAAATGAAAAAAAAATCTGCCGACTGATCTTAGGCAGAAAAGTAAGTCTGAAGCATTAAGAGCTTTCAAGCGGTAGGCATGTTCTAAAGTGAAACGAAAAGTCATTGCCACTTGACGCGTACCAAACAGGATTGGGGCTGCTTACACAAAGGCGCTGCTGTCACTGCTTACAACGCGCTGCACTCTTTCAGGCGAGACTTTAAACATGCAAGGTAGGCACGTCAACTTGCTGAATGAAGCCCGAACACCGGACAGAGTTAGATGCGTGTTCGGTGTGTTCAAGACACTGTCGTCAAAATCACAACGAAAGTCGGTCATGAAGTACGCGTCTACTGATTACTATTTACCATAAGCCTTTATTTAGTTGCTGGCTTTGTCTTCATTGTCTTCGTCATCATCTCCGCCTCCTAGCTTGTAGCCATACGTACAAGTAAGCCTAATGAGTTTATGAAGCGGTATAAGTAATCGTACTTCAAGTGTCTTTCACTGTTTATTTAGACTTGCAGGTAAAGCAGAGGAAGCAAATTATACACGAAGTTATTAATTTTCGCCTCCGCCATGCCCACTACCTATGCAATGGCATGGAATTTCCCTGTCACAACTAGTAGAATGCGAGGATGTGGCATTAGGACTGATTGTAAAAGGTCGAAAATGCAACCGAGAGAACTTGAGATAAAATAATTATAGCGTTAACCACGTGCCTTTTGCCGTTGAAGCCATCGCATCCTCCCTAGCCGAGTACAAGTCCACGAAGGTAGGCGACGTGTGTGCTCTGAGGTGCTTACTCAGTGTCTGCAGATTGGTTCTATCGGCACTGGGTGTTAAAGACTTCCATACTGACGGCAGTGCCAGATCACATAGCCTAGCAAGTGGAGGAATCATATGATCATATGTTGTAAGTTTTATTGCGCGTTCACGATACTCTCTAGCCATCGTTAACCTCGAGATAAGCAAATCCATGTTCTGCATATATACTACTATATATAGTACAACCGCGCATGCCATATACGTTGGAACGATGCCGTGGATCGGGTGATGCTTCGCTTATTAAGTAAAGCAAGCCATGCAACAGAAACACATCCCGTTGCTGTTCAGAATAATTTCTCGCGTTTCTATCGTACCCCAAACAGTACAAGTGGCTGGCGTCCGCAGATATTGTAGAAATTATCATAATAATGATTTATTGGCGTCTCCTTCAAAACGGGGGGGGGGGGGGGGGGGGGTAGGGGGATTGACAAATAGTAACCTAGCCTGCTTAAGATAATCAGGTAAGCCATACATGCTTATCAATCTAGCATTTCGCCTATATCTCCTTAACTTTTTCTGTCTTCCTTAAAGCATCTATATCTACATATACTTTGTATAATTGCCTACGCCTGTAACTGATCCGCTCCCATCAATCTCTTCCGTACTTTTTTCTCACCAATGCTCCAAACGTATCTCGCTTATCTCGTCCTGCTGACCGGTTAATGCTTCCACCAGCTTTAAATCCCAGTGCTCCTGGAAGGTGGACGTTGCCTACCGGTCTCGCTGGATGAATACCTTCGCATTCCATTAGAATATTCATGATTATATTTCGCTTAGTGTTACACTGACGAACATAAGGGACAAGACGCGGATGTACACAGCGCAATATAATACGCGGACGTATTATATATATATATATATATATATATATATATATATATATATGTTGCAATACACGGACGTATTGCGCTACCTACGTCTCTTGTCCCTTATGTTCGGCAGTGTAACACTAAGCGCAGTATAATCATGAACGTCCACCAACTAGCCCCGTTCATTGCTTTACTAAATTCCATTAGAATATGCCGAGTTCACTCCGGATTTTCGCTTCAGCAGACATATGCCTGATCCTGTTGCAAATATTTGCTCCTGTATGTTTTTTGTCGTTAGGCGACTAGCTTGGACCTCAAAAATATTAAAGCGTGGGTCTTTCTTTGTGTTATCGTACGGATTGGCCCTTATAAATTCTTTCTTGCCATTCTTGTAAATTTCCATGGTTATTTTTTGTTGCCATCCTTTGCATTCAGTTTACTGTTTTTGTTTAACCCGCCGTGGTGGCGTAGTGGTCTTGGCGTTGCTCTGCTAAGCCCGAGGGCGCGGGCTTCAATGGCGGCTGGGTCGGCTGTATCTTTATGGGAGCGAAATGAAAGAACGCCCCTGCGCCGAGCATTGGGTGCGCGTTAAAGAACCTCAGGTGGTCAAAATTCATCCGGAGTCCCCCACTAAGGCATGCCTCATAATCATGTCGAGGTTTTGGGTATGTGTGAAATTAGGAATTAGTTATATCAGGAATGAGTTGGTTACGTAAAGATTAATAATAAAAATTTTGTGAAATAAACATAGACGTATCTCCGGAGTAATAGGGAAGGTAACGATATACTAGCCTTCATAGATGTAGTACTTGCCGTGCGATTATGTTAGAGTAACGCACGCTGTTATTCTGAACTATAGTTCACGAACGCGTTGTAGGTTAGAATGGTTAGCGTCTCAAATTAAGGTATTCTAGTTTACAACGAACGAGGGATTTGCAGAGAAGCAGACTTTAGTGACAACAGAGGGAGCTTTAATAATGTTTCATCTTAAATACCCTAATATGCGGTTAACATTAGTATATCGATATTGATTGACACGATATTGATATCTTTATTCGGTGACCACATTTCACCGGCTAACAAATGTTAAAGCTAATCGCTCAGCGCAAGACATGCCTTTCTGTATCGGAAGTATCTCGAATGTTATCGATGCTAACATTATGCAATGAAATTCTGCGCGCAACGGAAATACGTGCCTCATAATCAAATCGGGTTTTTGGCACGTTAAACCCCATAATCTAATCTAGAAATCATCTTCGTAACATTTCCCTACTAAAGTCTGAACGCGCTGCTTATCTCTCGGAAAGTAGACCCGATGCAACTTTTTCGGGCCTCGTAGCCTCGTAGCTATCCGCTCTTTCGTCCGATTTCACGCCTGCAGCAAGATCATCTTGTCCTTTGAGGTGTTTCCGGCAGCGACAAGTGCGGCTTCCCATTCCAGGAGTTGAAAAGACGTCCGACTTGCCAACTTGTGCCATGAATCAAGCCGTTCTACACCTACTGCATGATTCATACTCCATTTGGGTTCACGTTTATACAGATAGCTCTTCGACTTTAACCAGCTCTACTGGTGCTGTAGTCATTCCATCGATGTCAATCTGCAAGAATTTCATGATCAGCCACGTCACAACATCGACAGGATACGAACTTTCCGCCCACCGTAGCGTAGTGCTTGCTATATGTACAGCAACAATCACCAAAGCACTGGGCTATATTCTGTGATTCAAAGGAAGCCGTGCAATCACTCTTATAATCTCTGCCCCGCAGCCCACATGAACATTACGCTACCATCAAGCGGTGGACGGAGGCCACGACATTGTACTTCAGTGGGTAACCCCGGGCACTGTAACGTTGCTGGCAGTGAAGGTGCCGACAAAGCTGCCCATGAAGCACATGATGTGTGGGAAAGCACCTTGATGCCATTATCGAGAACGGAAGCAGCGCGGCACCTCAGCAGTCTTGCCCATATTATTACTGTAAGGAAGTGGAACCAACCGGAGTTCACCAACCGGCGCCTATATGCCATGGACGGGCATATGACATTGCAGCATTTACCTGGTTATAACCGACAAGAAGAAACGCTACTGTGCCGCTTGCGAGTAGGAATTTCTTTCACGAACGCCTACTCATTCCCAATTGGAATGGCGGACAGCCCCATTGCAGCAGATGTGGTGTCGCAGAAACGACCAAACATAGCCAGTGTGACTGCCCTACATACGAAGACGAGAGGAGTGCCCTTCGTACAGCTTTGGAGCACTCAGGCGACCGTCCTTTCACAGAGGAGAAGATCTTGGGCCCATGGCGTCGTGCGTCTGCTATGTCCAAGGCCACAAAGGCGCTGGTGCGTTTCTTAAAGTGCACCAGCCTGTATGACCGCCTGTGACTGACTCAGTGGTGCACGATTGTGTGCGTAACTGTGGATACTGTGACCTTCTTTCTTCTCCTCTTTCAATCCCTTTTCCCGCTTTCCTAGTGCAGGGTAGCCTACCGGGCTCAGCCTGGTTAACCTCCTTACCTTTCCCTTGTGACTTCTCTCTCTGTCTCTCCCCCTTCCTATTTCGTTTCTCCATCCTCTCGGCCTCGCACTCATCACGACAGAAGCGACCCTCGTCATCAAGAAGGCTCGGACGATGGCGTGGGCACGCTTGGCCCTGCGTGTGACGCCCCAGTAGCGTAAGCCAGCTACCAACTTCGAGACGTACCGGTGGCGTAGGCTAGAGCGACGCTCAGTGTGACGCCGGACTGGCCAGACTCCGAGCCCCGAAAACTACACCGCGACTCGCGAGAAAGGGGCGTTTACATCTACAAGAAACACGCGCCAGCGCGCGCTCACGTGGTTCAATGATAGATGCTTTAACAGACATCATCTCGTACTTTGTTATTGACTGCGTTTCAAAATGCTCAAGTATTAATAAACGTAATTGTGTTATTTTTAGAGTCGTTAGGTCAGCGCAAAAGGAAATAAAGAGCGCATTCTCGCGTAGGTTATATCTGCCTCACTGAGTGTAGATTACACCACGCCGTAGCTGCATAGCTAGGCGCGTGGAAACGCGAGGCAGCCAGGGCGCCGATATCTGCATACATCTATATGTATGGAGCCGATATAAGTGCTCGTGCCGTGAATGGACGCGTACGATCTGTCCCGCACTATCTGCGCATCCGTAAGCACGCCGGCAAGCGTATACGTGTGGTTTGGCCCACATAGTTTCATACAATAATTACTAGAGGGAACTCTGTCGATGGGAGCTGCAATGGGAGTAGTTGAGCCAGCATGGGAATTGTGGGAAGTACACGGATTTGCCTAAACTTCTTCCTTCTGGCTTCAAGCGGCTTCGTGATTTTATTAAACTCATAATATTCAACAACGTACTGTGTAATCAAGAAATAAACATTATTAAAATCACCCGACAACAGTATTCGAGCACAGGACCCCTAGCTTAGAATCCCGATATTGAGGGCCACTATGGGAACCATTGCGCCACGGACGCACACACCGATAAGAGCATAGGACGCCTTTGTGAATTTCTCGCGGGCAAGTCAGTGCGTTGAAACGCTTGGTGCGTTTCGATTTGGCCACCTCGACAGGCTGAACCGCTGCAATTAGTAGTGATTGTGTGTGCTTGTAGAGCGTTCTGCACTTAGAAAAGTATTGATTGCTCTGAAATTTAGGACAATGAAGACAGATAAAGCGTAATAAACGAAGTCGCAAGAACAGCCGAAGCCACAAGCACGAAAATCAGACAAATCCACGTACTTCCCATCATTACCTTGGTGGCTCAACGATTGCAGCGCCAGAGTTCCCTCTAGTAATAATTTTAGAAAACTCTGTCGTTTAATCTTAACGGTTGCTCGCATGCACTCACGCCATCACAGTCGAGCGAGAAGTCAGTGCTCTATTTAAAAGGAGCATTGCAAGCAGAGGCGTTTTGCTTTTGTTGGATAAACGATCCCACTATTGGGAGGGGCCCGAATACGCTGTGCGTCACCAGTCACTGGCATCTGAATGAGCCTTTTTATGATTGGGGAGCCTGCGCGAGAGCACGGCCAGTTATAATGTACAAGCTTTTCATCAATTGTAAATGCTTCTTCCGCTTGCACTTGGTAATATTTTACGTCGCTACTGGCAACATTGTTTTCACGCCAGTGGTAGTACTTTGCTTAATCATGCGATTATTCGCTCTCAGAAAACATATTGGGTAGTGAAACCAGGTAGCGTTACGAGTTAGTTTATACAATATTTCGTCGATGCCTTGGCGTCGACAATTCGTTTTTTGTTGGAAAAGTAATTTAAAAAAGAAGGCGTCGGCCCCCCTTTTTTTGTAATTTGCTCTTTTCGCCCGCCTTTCGTTCCTGCGGTCTGCCTTTTCGCGTCGACCACGGGAGCAGCAGCCCCGCCCTAGGCGTTGGTGGACCCTCCGCCGACGACAGGCCGAAATCCATCGTTGAAAAAATGCCGCGCTACTACGCCGGTACGGCCTTATACTTCTTATCTTATAGCGGCCGTATCACGCGCGTGCTCCAACATGCACGCCAGTGGCAGCACGCTTGATATTGCCTGCTCACGACATGGAGCATGCGAAAGTCGCAGTTGGATTAAATTAAAGGTAACTATCTGCACAGGTGCCTCCTATGACTGAAGATGCACTGCTACGAACGCCAGGCGATAAAAAAATATATATATATATTGTGCTGTTGAAAGTCGTGACACGGTACAGTGGCTATACAAGCACCGCCATAGTGGAGGACTAGGGATTAATTTTTACCACCTGGGGTTCTCGAACCTGCCATCTGATGCGAGTGCGGTACACGATCGAGCATTCTTAGCTTCCGTCGGAATGCGGCTGCCGCCGACGGGAATAGAGCCCGCCACGTTATTTTCAAGAGCGCAACGCCGTAGTCACTGAGCTATTGCGACGAATTCAGAGAATAACCATAAAGCTGACAACTGCCGCATGTTCACGGTAGCGAGCGAAACAACATTATTAGGAATGCCTGCAGAACGATTAGCCTTCCCCTGTAAGGGAGGCGTCACCGTGACGCGGCCATGACGTCTTCCCGGCGTGTGGCGCCTCTACTCCGGTCGTGGCCGCACTACTCCCTTTGGTCGACCGCGCCTGCCCCTCTTTTGGGGTGGCAGCCTCCCTCCGGTTTCGCTCGGTGGTTGCCTTTCGAAGGCCGTCGAGATCTGCTGGACGACCTGGGCTTGGACCTCTTGATCGTCGCACCTCGTTGCGGCCTCGAGCCGTGGCCGGATCGTTGTGATCGTTGTAGTTTCGTACGGATTCTGGGCACAGTCCTAAAGGACGTGAGCTGCAGTGGCTCTTTCCTTTCGGCACTCACAACACAGGTCACTCACATAAACACTCAGACACACGTGCCTCATCAGTACCGGGGAGAATAACGACCCCATCTGAAGTTGTCGGTATAACACTGCTTCCGTACGAGTCAAGACCGGAAGGTGGCGGCATAGTCCTAGGGCCGTATAACGTAAAACTATTCCAATATGGTTTTATTCCAATCTCCTGACGTCAAATTTGCGTAACCGCCGACGCAAACATCGGGCGGTCACCCGCAGGGTTTTCTGAACAGACCACTCAAATGCTTCCCTCCTTCATAGGAGGTCACTTTTGTTTGCTTGAAAAACGAATAACATTACCTGCACTGAGCGGCTTGTCTTATCTAATTGGCTCACAAGAGGCGAGGAGCATGCTCAAGTGTAAAGGGAATCGATGGGGCCGAGGCACTGCACTGAAAATCGCTAATCGGACGAAAAGGGTGGTGCCGGCGTCTGCGATTGGTCCGCTTTCTCTTACTTAGCTTGCGGTGGCTCGTCGACAATCGCGGCGGCATGCAACGGAAGCTTAAGAATGACGCTAAAACGGATCCTCAGCAAAGAAGAGTTGGAAGAACGAGGTCGTAAACGTGCCGAAAGTGCTCGAAAACGTTACATGCCCACGCAAAAAGCTTTGTTATACGCAAATAAACTCATGCTCTCCGGCAGGGGCAAGTAGCCATCTTTTATTCCTGTCGAAACGGGACAGCCGGCGGCTATTCATAAGAAAATTCAGTTTTGTTCAGCATATTAATGAATCTTTAACGCGTACGCGTCACTTTGACGCGGTAAGTTTTTGCGGTTTCGTGACGTCGCGTGACAGGCAGGTGAAGAGGGTGCAGCCAGAAAAGTTTTGACCAATAGCCGAGGGCTAATGGCAAAAAGGCGTCGAATCAGAAATAACTATCTTTGTTTTGTTCGGTCAAATTATGCATAATCAGTGTGTGCACGTCATATCAGATGGGGAGCTATCACGGTTTTCGTGACATCGCGTGACAGACAGGTGAAGTGGGGCTTGTCCAAAAAAGTTTTTGACCAATCGCGGTGGGTTGATGGCAGAATTGGAACAGAAAAGTTTGGAATAGGTTTACGTTATAGCACCCCTTTTCTCTAGTCTGTACCACTTCACAATTTCGTTGTAGGAGGTCATTCTGTCCTTGGTTTCCCACCACCACGACGGGTCAACGGCAGTCACCGCAAATTCTGAAGCTACAAACTGCAATGCACAATTGTATAACCATCGTTTCCTGACACCTGTCACATAGCGATCACATTCCATGCCGACAACACCGCCAAACAGTCAGTGCGCAGCGCGTTGTTCGAGTCCAACAAAATGTTTTTTACCGTGAAACCAAGTAGGTGGAGATGATCCCAGCGCTGGTAGTCTGTTCAAGGATCTACATTAATCCTGATATCAGGATAAAGACAGAGAGAGATGGAGAGAGAAAGAGGGTTGCATGAATTTTATGGGAAAGAAAACAATAATTGAATGAAAGCCTCGCGACAACGAAGATGTCGTTCACGGCAGAAGTAATGAGGAAAAAGTGATAATGTGGGCTCAATAACATGAGGAGTTTCGTCTGACGCCTGAAGCTTAGAAAACTTTAAAAAAAGGAAGAAGAAAAACGAGAGAAGAGAAAAAAAAAGACACGAGCTGTACGTGTCACAATACGCTCTTACATTCACTTATGCCGTATGCGTTCGACCTACAGTTTACTCATCTTTTCAAGAAAAGTGGACGACAGTTCATTCTATTTGCTTGGCGTGACGACGAATCGTTTCTGTCATGGCACTGAGGCGACGGCAGTGACTAATGAAGCTCGAAATTGTCTCTTCCAATCTGCAGAAGACTTCGAAAGGTGATATTTCGGTCACTCTCTCAGCTCGTAAGCGCTAAGACGCTGTTCGACAAATTTGGTTGACATTACTAAGCTCAAATGAATGTCAGCAATTAGAGATTAAGATGCTGGAAGAAAGATGTCGAAGTGTTCATTTATTGCGATACAAAGCATCTCCCAGATATTGTCAAGAAACGCACCGCACCAACCCACCAGAATGAATTATTACGCGTCGTCAGTTTTTCCTAAGGCGCTTGGCTGCATTCGTATTTCCTATCCTGGATTACGCGCCGATGCGACTGACCCACCTTCTCGACAGCAAGCTCGGCGCTCGTATATATCCGACGCAGTCCTCTCTCATGCATCTGCTCGCCCCTACCCGGTTATTGTTTTTAATAACGCGCAAACTCATTTCGTGTGCTCATTCCCCTCCCTTTATGTCGCACCCATCGCTATATATATGTTAGGTGGCGCACAGCGCGGGAAGCGGACACTTTGACACGGGCTCGAGTTCGACAGATTTAATTAAAGCCGAGATCACTCAAGTTGCCCAGTGGTACGAATCCTGCGGGGTTCTAGCGCCCAATAAAACATTTGAAAATATCCTCGCAGATCTAATTTCGTTGAGTACCGCACTGGCTTTCGTCGAAGCGCGCGAGCAGCCCCTAAGCCACAGGAGGACGACACTCGCAAGCCGAGTGAAAAACGCCGATCCTTTTTAGCACAGATTTTGAAGGCCGCAACCTCGCCACGTTCGATATTCAAAGGACCTTGAAAACGTCTACGCCAAGGACGTTGACTGCGACGTACTGTTTGCGCGTTAACGGGGAGGCGCTGCGCAGAAAGATGGCATGAGGCGTTGGCGGAGGGATAGCAACGATGCAGGAGGCCCGTGGATTTCAATCCTATAGGTGATGTGGGCTTAGAGCAAAAGTGCTTGAGTTACGGCTCCCGAGTCGCGAAGTAGATCTTTCATGAGGTCGATCAAGTGTCAGACATCGGGCAACAATGACGTCCTCAAACATTTGATTTCGATAAAGGTGTGCCTTCCTAACCTGAAGCAGGATTAGGCGTCAATCTGCTAGTTTTGAATTCACCGGCTGGAGTCCTCGACGTAGTTGCCGCGTTTTAATCCTGACTGACTGCAAGAACCCTTGGCGTTGACATCTCAGTCTTTCTTAGAGTAAGGCAGTTTATGGCAGGTAACGTTGAAGGAAATTGATAGATGACTTCGTCCAGTGGTGACCATGATAGACATGCTTATGATGGCAATCAGGACTCAGGCGGATGGGGAAGATGATGAATGCTAACTGCAAAGCAAAGTAGAGAGGAGGGAGTAGAATCTTGGTTTGAGCTAGCTGGTGTGTCATACTTCAATAAGTCCTGTTGTATGCGTTTCTCCGTCCACGTCTGTTTTGCAATGCTTATTTTTCTTGAACAGGAGGGAAACAGTACTCTACAAGTGATCCGCTGCTGCGAGCAACCTTATACAAGTCATCATCTACCCTTTTTTTTAGTGCATGATCTTTAGCAGATGTTCGTGCCTTTAGACGACACCGGCTACTCTTTTTCTCATAGAATAATTTTATAATAAATATGACATGACCATAAGAAGCCGGCGTATAACAAAAGAAAGGTAACAATGAAGAAGTCAGTCAGTCAGGTGAAGAAAATGCACTGAAACAGTTCATCAGACAAATCACATCAAACAAAAATTTGAACATAAAGTAATTTCCATAAATGTAGAAGAGAGAACTCACAACACATTAGAGCGGAAAGTCAGCTCACATACAATAAATGCAAATAATAACCGAAGTCATAAGGTACCCTAGAACGTGAAGCCAGCTGTCATACACTAAATACAGAAAACATTTCAAATGGTTATGGGCGCAAAGAGAAATAGAAACCGCAATCAATAATTTCCAACAATACTGCTCTCTTCCAGAACTTATTAGAGGGCCACTGTTGGCAATGGGTCAATGTATCTCTTGCCCAATGGCCTATAAATATATAATGGTTGTGGGCCTGTGGTATGTTAACATTAAGGTGCGTATCAGATGGCGTTTTTCAGTATCATATCGCGGATATTCCAGCAATAGATGATGTATGTCTTCACCCACGTGGCCACAAATGCACTGTGGAATATCAGCACGACCTATTCCATGTATAAAATGTTTTGTAATCGCGGTACCAAGTGTGGAGTGGTAAACTAGTGTTTCAAAAGATCTGCTGGTATTCAACGTGCGCAGCATTGACCTTTGCCTTCATTTTCATAAGCTTGTGTTAGGTTGTTCGCCACAGGCAAAGACTTTGGGTGCTGGCACTCTTACACCTCGGTGGCATATGAGCCTTGGCAAGGTTGTCTTCGATAAAGAAATACTGTTTTCAGACTGCGAAATCATACAGCTTGTTCAAACTAATTGCACATCTAGTGTGGTTCATCAACAGTGCAAACTGTTTCCTCCGAAGGAAACTAGACAACAACCGCTTTCCCTACAGGCGTGTCTCCTGCATTGTGGATCATGCACTTCGCCAAGAATCACGTCAATTCACCTCTAACACCGCGAGCCGGTTGACACGCGTCATGCAAACTGCAACGAATCCAAGCAAAGTAGAAGTTCACAGGAAGTTAGAGGCTTGAAGTGATTAACAGTGGTTGAACAATGTCGCTGAAGCCAACTTTTCGATGATCGGACTAAAGGTAGCAGCTGCTTTCCTTAGCAACGTGTGTGTATGGGTAGCTCACTCTCACTCATCCTCAATAGGGGACGAGAATAAGCCGGTGAGGGAGAGGTGTTCAGAGAAAAAAAGGAGGAGGTGGTGCTGGTAGCGCTTATTTGTTATGGCGAGGGAGCAGGTAGTGATAATGCGGTTTCTCCTTCCAGGAAACAAGCGTGACAAAAATGGTGATCGAGAGAGAGAGAGAGAGAGAGCAAGCAAGGACAGGAAAGGCAGGGAGGTCAGCCAGACGAGCGCCCGGTTTGTTACCCTACATCGAGGGTAAGGGAAAGGGCTGATAGAAAGAGGAAAACAGAAGGAAGAGAGTCAGCACTGGAGTGCATGTGGGATGATGCACAGTACACACACATGACTGCATACACAAAACGGTAAAAAATCCACAATTGCAAGCAGGTATCCAGTATCTCCAGAGAACAGAAACTAAGAAACAAGAATGAATATTCCAGAGTTCCGCACAATAAAACTAAACATTTAGCCGAAACAAGTGCTCGGTAGTTCAACAGAAAGGACGAATACGCCACAGCTATCGATCATCCTCTCCCTAAGTACGATCTTCAACGAATGAAGCTTGATAACTTGAGAACGCACCTTTACGAGCCTTTGGGGTCGAATCTGTTCAATTATTACTAGCATATTTGTATTCCACCACCTGCAGGGGTTCTGGCGCTTCACGGCAGCACAAAATGCACTGGAACGTTTTTGGCATTTCGCTTCCATCGAAATGCGACCCCCATGGCCAGGATCGAACCCACGGCCTCGAATTTAGCAGCGCAACCCCATAGCCACTACATGGGCTGCCGCGGTAGGTGGCAGTTCTTGAAAAGTGCAAAGAAGTGACAGTAATAACGTACCGTTGGGGAGCGTAGGGAGCCTCACATGACTTCGCGCAGCGTAAGTTGTAGTACTCGCATTCGCATTCATGGTAGCATGCACGCAGCGTGCGCATCACTCTCCTCCTGAGACCGGCTTTGTATGTAGTCGGCACTTCGGCTAGCGGTGGCTATTTGTTCCCGGTCCGTCCAGAGTGTGAGACAAAAGAAATCGGGTGGCCCGCGGCCGGTCCGGTAGTAACAAACCCTATCGCGTGCAAATGTACACGACCGCCAGAGAAATAGGGCGGACAGAAATCATTGTATATGGCCGTAGCTAAACAGTACCGCACAACTTATAGGAGGCGTGTTACAAAGCGCAGATGAGTTGGTTTCGAGAAAACATTATTCAAAATGGTATATACGCGCGAGCACACGAGGAAGAGAGAAAAACAAATAAGCTAAGACGGTGATGATGCGCTGGTCATGCTGTTGAAGGTGCTCGGCCGATATACCTAACGATATCATTATTGTTCTTGCGACATGTTCCAAGAGAGGAAGCTCCGGAAGAAAAAAAAAGGGATGAAAAAATTTAGTCAAGTGCACCAATGTGGTGGTTCTAAAACATTTCGTCTTTCCACCTTCGCTGAGTTTCTTGGACTTCGGTGCTGGCTTGTCTACTGCGGAGTGCGCCATAATGACAGCCTCGTGTGGCAGCCCTTCTCTCAGGGCTTTTAACGCCAGCGAATGCGCCTAGAAAGAATGCCTATAAGAAGCTATCACTGTAAAATGAGTTAAAGACGTGTTGATGGATAATAACGCACATTTTTTGGGAAAAACTATAGGCATGTACGATGCGCAAAAACCGCGTGCGAGGAATCAAAGAGCTTTTAGTGCACAGAAACAGACCTCATATGGAAGGGCGCCGGTTGATCGTTAGAGCGAAAACGCCGGCCAGTGTCAAACGGAACTTACGATCGAAAAATTTCCCTGGTCGTGGCGGCATCGTATATTTCACTTTCTTCAGAGAAAAACTGCTGTGATTTGTCGTTGCCCATTTCATGCTTTGTTCACTGAAAGGTATCTTCTGAAAAGCATCCCTTTAGGAGACGAAAAGAGTTACCAGATAAAATTCGCGTCTAACCGCTGCATTGTTCGATCTCCACTTTCTCTAGGTGAACTTTTCATCTGTTTCTCGTTGGCGCTTCACTATCCCCTGGACGTGCTCTTGCAAATCGATGTCGCAGTATCTTTTTTTTTTTTTTTGCAGTTGACATTCGTTTTTCTTTCTTGTTATTTTTTCTTTTTTTCTTGTCTTGCCCTGTGTGCGGCACACGCTAACGGCGACAAGACGAACACTGATGGGGAACGAAGACACAAACTGACACGAAGAAGCGCAAAAACATTTTCGCGCCATCTTGTGTCTTCATCCCCAATCAGTGTTCATCTTTGTGGCCGTTAGTGCGTGACGCACACAGGGCAAGTAAAAAACGAACGTACGCCAACTGGCCCACTTCATAGCTCTGTTGAATGTTGCATTCGTTTTGCGTGGTCATCGCCACTGCTATACGCAAAAAAACAAGACGGCACGCTCGACGACATTTTAGGTAGGGCTTCTTGTTTAGCATGCTGTGTTATTTTTTTCCCCTTGTAATATATCTCTTCTCAACGGATTAGTTTTTCGGCGGAACGTTTTAACACGTGAACAGGACAACCGATAGTACAATCCTTTCTGTCTCTGTTTTCGAGTTAATACGTTACGCCGAAAAAATGTATCCGTTGAACTCAAACCAAGTATCCCAGCTCGTTACCCTTACACTATTTCGGCAATTACATCAAAGAGCTTTTAAGGTACTACCTCTGATCAGTAAATTATATTCTGCGCTCTTCGCACCTGTTATTATCTGGAATGTTTTTCTTTATTTTTTAATACTTTGACAAAGTATGGCTGCTGTTTTCTTTCCTGCTTCTGGAAGATTTCTTTTTATCGTGGAAGCTGCCTTCTTTATTTACTTTAGCGTGCAATCAGTGCAAGCCATATTTTCGATCACTACCAAACACCGCACGAGCACGGACTTTTTGAGAACAATACATTAAAACTTCTTATGACCAGAAAGCTATTATTGTTATTTTCTTCCGTGAAAAGAATTACGTGAATTGCACTTATACAATTGCACTGTATGTGTAGCGAAAAATGTCTAGTGACATTTTCATACCATTTACGATTCCGGTGTTCCATGTCAAGTGACGGCATTCGACAGCCCGTATTCGCAAAACGTCGTTCGGGCACCCGACAACTGTGGCGTCCATTGGCGTGATTAAGTAGATGACTTTCGCGCCGATGGCCAATCATGGACGATACATACATATACACATAAACATAAACAAGCACAACACATAAAATAAGCTTTGTGAACACGGGCCCTGATTAGTTGTTTAGTTAATTTGCTCGCCTCTCCTTTTCTGTTTTATTGTTCCGTGTAACGTGTTATGAAAAATAAGAAAGCCTAAACTAAAAGAGAAAGAAAAGGTATTTGTATCCTCACTTCATAATAATCGCATGTCTCCCTTCACTGGCAAAGCGCGACTTTTTGCACCTTAAAAAAGCTCGCAAATCTATTCGTAATAGAGAGAGAGAGAGAGAGAGAGAGAGAGAGAGAGGGAGAGAGAGAGAGAGAGAGAGCAGCGACAGGAAAGGCAGGGAGGTCAATTAGACGAGCGCCCGGTTTGCTACCCTAAACTGGGCGTAATGGAAAGGGGAATAGAAAGAGGAAAAGAGGGAGAGAGGGAGCACTGAGGGCACATGGGAATAAGCGCAGGGACACTATAAGCGGTCTCTTAAGCGGGCGCACTTCAAATAGTGCACTGGAGAGGCATATGATAAATGCTATGCACCTGAATAGCTGAAGCTTCGATGTTTTGAAGACGTGTTAGCCACCGTCGGAAACTCCTCCGGCAGAGCTTTATTTACAAAATGGCAGTTGGCCATACTTATGTGTTGTTGCCACAGAAGTGCTTATTATATACATATACAGATATATTTCCCTGGTTTATGCTTCGCGGCGAGATTTGAAAAGTTGAAATCAATATGTCGCGCAATCGCGACACCCAGCCACGCTGGAGAAATTTAACGCTAAAATTCTCCCCGCAGGTCACACTTGTCAATATATCTCGCAGCTCCTAAACGAAAACTACCTCATGTTTGATTTTAATCCCATGTAGCCCAAATCATCAATTTATATAGGCCAAGTATGGCACCTCGAAATGCTGATTTAAGCGGGGAAACCTACGCAAAACCTATACTAGCGTTTTTGACTTCCTGGGGAGCAAAGTTTCAGTTTTGCATGGTTAAGAAAGCCGATTACTAAACAATAATTTACAACAATAATTAATTTTTGACTCAAGCGAAGTTTCAGTGGTTTCTTCTTTTTTGTACGAATGAACTCTCAATGGGGGGTGAAAAATACAGGTGATCAAGGTATTTTATTTTTTCTTGGTGTCTAAAGGTGTTTGGACTTTTTTAGGTTAAGAACAGGATAGCAACGACCAAGAATTACACGCGGCTTGTGTATTGTCTGCTATCGAATCAAATGATATTCAAAATAAATTGCAGTATTTTCGCAACTGCGCGTTAATTCTGGCGGTGCTTTCTCGCTGATGGAGGCGCTCGAAACGTGGCTACAAGTTCCTTCAAAGCAGAACGACAGCATGGCACTCTAAGCGCACATTGACGGCGTCGACAATACCTGCGTGTTAGGGTTAGTCATAAAGTACGCGGTGAAGGAGTGTAGAAAGTAATGAGAAATTATTTGTAAAATAATTCGTATTTTCTAATGCTATAGCACATACTGTAACCGACTCCTGCTTTGGGCCATAACTATAACAGAATGAGGGAAAATGCTCTCCAACGACGGTTTCTATGTCGAATGGCAAGTAAAAAACGCCACAAACAACGGGGCTAGTCGATTTTGGGAGAAACTTCACCGCGCTTGCAGTATACTTGCGTGTAAAACAAGGGTTACATTGGACTGGATTGCAAATAGCACAGTGTACATACGTATGGAACGCTGCTGCCAGCGTATTGTTTTATAGTGAAGAGTATTCTACGAGTAATTATTACAACTGCAGAAAAGTTTCAAAGAAGAGGCCGTCGGATGTACATTGAACCTTTCATGTCTTTTTTCAGGGAAACACGGTGTGCACTGTTCTTTATGTTAAAACCATAGTGTGAGTGTGTCATCTGCTCGGTCTCCAGCGCTGCCACTAATTCAGCATCCAACACCAGAGCTTGCTCATCAACTTGCATTATAGTGGCACGTTATTATGAAACCTAATGATGAGAACGTTTGTATAGGCGCAAATGAATTAAAGTCGTTCACAAAATGAATAGTCGTCCACGAAAAACCACGGAAAGCAACGCTATGCTAAACCGTCTGTCCAGACAGGCTGCGTCTTGAACCGACTTGCACTGTTTTAACGCTGATCGAAGATAGTCGCTTCGTTTCTCTCTCAGAAATGCTTTTGTGTCCTTTCTTGAAGTTCGCGATCTACTAGCTTGTCGTTAGATCGTTCATAGCGCTCTTCAATCTTACACTGCTTACACTGTGAGTCGGCCCCAACTTCTCTGAAATATACGCACACATTCCTTTCGCTGAGATAAGGTACCACAGGCCGAATTTCAAGGAAGGTGGACCGTTATGCAAAGTTGAACTTATTAAAACGATTCACGTCACGTCTTCCCAGCCTAAGTGCTTTGGAATTGCTTTTGCGGCTCGCCACTAGTCTCGCCACTGGCTAGATCGACTTGAGCAACAGCTTAGGACTGCTGCTGCGCCGCCGTTGGGGTAATATTTGCAAACGGAGCTTATCTTTTGGACATCGGGTCGCAGGGTCGCGCCACGTCCGGTGCGAGACGCGTTCGCTCTTATTGATTCCGACAGGAGCTCGAGCTGTCACCTCTCCTGTTGCCACCGTCGTGTTCAGCTTGAAACATGCTATTTTTTGTATCCGACGGCCCTTCGTCGCAGTGGCTTCGTCGGCGCCACGTGGTCCGAGTCTCACAAAGCCATAACTGCAGTGGCAATCTAAAAACCTGCCCATGATCGTATGCGAGCATCAAATTACGTGATCGTTGTGAACATGAACCACGATTATTACCCTGCCTGAAGTTTTTTTATCGTTGTCACGGTTCTCATGAATGACCGGGTCCAAAAGAGAAACCAGTGTGCTCGGCCTGACTGAAGCCAGTGATTAGAGCCACAGCCCAGTACACGCTTCCACTCGCAACTGCGTGAGCAGCCTTTCTTTAACCACGTTCGATAGCAAAATTGAAAGACGGTTCGACCTTGTTTGTAGTTTGCAGGAAGGCAGTTTGTTTAGAAATAACGAAAGCTTTATCTCTCCAGGAGGCCTGCTCTATTTGAACAGTGTTTAGCATGGCAATGGCGAACTACTCCTGCCAAACGCAACTAATATCGTTTATACACTACATTTCTTCCTCTTTAGACATAGGCCAAGCCATTGAATGTATTTTTCTAGATGTTGCAAAAGCATTTGACAAGGTGCCTCCCATCCCTTACTGCTTCCTTCATCTTAGTACTCTTAATATTGACCCTGATATTCTGAAATGGATAGAATGTTTCTTAACCAACCGTACCAAATTTGTAACAATTAATGATACTGCATCCCCGTACTGTGCCGTAAAGTCGGGTATTCCTCAAAGCCCGCCTTGGGCGCGTTACTGTTCCTAATTTATATTAACGACTTACCTACCATAATTAATAGTTCTATAAACTGTTTGCCGGGGATTGCGTTTTATACCGTGGAATAACTAATCAGCATGATAACTTTATTCTTTAGTCAGATTTAGGTAACATCTCATGGTGGTGCTCACTTGGCGGATGATTTTAAATCCCGCTAAACGCAAAATTGCGTCAGTCTCGCGTCGCTCAAACTCACCCACTCATTTCGATTATATTATCAATGAAACCAACGTTGAGTTTGCAACTTCCTATTAGTATGTCGCAATCCAGCTAAGCAATAATCTTTCGTGGCATGCGCAAATTTGACACATCGCTAACAATACAAACAGATCCCTCCGGTACATATGCCGGAATTTTTCTAAAGCCCCACCCCATTTTAAATTAGTGCCCTACAAAAGACCAATTGGACCCAAGCTAGGGCATGCGTCAGCTGTTTGTGACCCTGGTCAAAAAACATTAGCAGATACCACTGAGTCAGTTCAGAACAGGTCAGCATTTCAATTATTTCCGCACAGCTAACGTTTATTTTATAAAATCAGAACTTGGACTTATTAATTTTCGCCTTCTAAGAAAGATTTCTCATCTCTGCCTTGTCGAAAACATCCTTTGTCAAAATAACTCACTTAAACAAGAATTTGTTTCAGAAGCTTCGTACCTGTCGTCGCGCCTTGATAATTGGTTTAAAGTTTTCATTCCTTCCTGTCGTACAAATGTTTTCTCATTATTTTTTGCCAAAAACCAGTGCCGAGCGGAACCGCCTTCCCCCCTCTTTCACCTGCATCGAGGATGCACCATCTTCCAAGACTGCTATAACTGATTATATTTTGAGATTATCGCTCTCTGGGCTGTGACGGTAATGTATATGAATGAATGATGTCTTAAGATACGTCCAATCAGAGCTCCAACCGTTGGTGTAGGTGACCTCCCAGTCGAACTGTGCAGAACACAGTCCAGTCAATTCACGCAAAAAGAAATCATGCAAAGAAAAAAGGAAGTACAATCAGGAATCAAGTTTGTTCGCAAACACATGAATACTGGCATGCACAAAGAGGTCTTACAGGTCGCTATAAGTCAGAGGCATTCTGGTGAAAAGCCCAAAGGTATTTGAAGATCGATCCCTTGCCCCGGCGACTGTGTTCTTACGCAGTGGAACGTAAAAATACCTATGCACTCTCATTTCAACGCACTTTAATAGCCTTCAAGTGGTCAAAATTATTCCCGAGACGTTGAATGCGATGTGTTTTCTAGCTTAGGCCCGAGTTACTGCAGCCTTGAATGCACCATCAGTAAAAAGTGGCTCATGCCCTGGTTTGCAACGAAAATAACTACGTATCTTGTCTGTGTGGTAACACGCTCTAGTATACTTCTGCGCAATAACTTCCTGCGATTTGTTAAACTTGTAGAGGTAGCTTCTGTGTTGTCACAAGTGGGCAACAAATTGCGCTTTTTAAACCTTACACCGTTTATGCCAATGTACCGGCACGATTGCTTGCCTACTAAATAACCATCCGCTACCCAACCTAAAAACAATAACAATAATAAAACAACCATCTTTTTCGAACTGATTTGCGAACTGTAGCTGGATATGATCATCACTCAGTATTGTTCTTGTGCAGATAAACAGATATTGCATTTAATTTATCGAGTTTGTCAAGCCAAAATATTCCATCAGTATTTATCCAAAGCCTTTCTTGGACATATATATAATAATAATAAATTCACTGAACATCTAATATATAAGTGGACTTTGTGTTAAGAACTGGGAATTGAGCTGCCTTGTAGAGTATCTTCGACGTTGTTGCTTCTTCACATAAAATTCATATGAATGAGGGTTTAATTGATCCTGTCTCACTCACTCACTCACTCACTCACTCACTCACTCACTCACTCACTCACTCACTCACTCACTCACTCACTCACTCACTCACTCACTCACTCACTCACTCACTCACTCACTCACTCACTCACTCACTCACTCACTCACTCACTCTCTTCTCGTTAAGGATACTGTGCCACAAGCAGAGTAGTTATGTGAGGACGCCAGACACATCTGTTGTTCCCTTTTTTTCTTTAAATGTTCTACGCTCCTGAAAAGGCTTCCGGCCTGCTAGATGATGGAAGCAGGCAGACATTCGCCTTTTTACTGCTGCACACAGCTTACATTTCGATCTCTAAGGCGAGTTAGCGATGACTCAGTAAACAGTAGACTTTGATTAGCAGACCAAATGGTAACTGGACGGCACAAAATGACTTAACGAACCGCATGAAAGATAACATTTCTTCTGCATCCAGTGTGCCAAATTGAGATCGCTTACACAGAGTGTCCAAGCTAACTTCTACAAAGTTAAAATAAGAAAAGCAAAGCCTTCTGTGCAGGCGAAACAAATTGAACAAAATATGTTCTAAGTAGCCACCTGAAGAGATTTTCAGTTATTATTATATTATCTTTATAATTTTAACTAACTAGCTAGCTAACTACTAACTTATGAAAGACAATGTGATAAAGGGAAACAGAAAGATGAACCAATATAGACTCGCCGAGTTCGCTACTATAATCAATTGAAATACACTGCGAACAAACTAATCTCGGTCCTGTGATGGCTAGTCTCGCTCATAAATATGACTTGTCGCCTATCTTAGAGGTAGCTGCTATATTTGTGTTTATGTCTAGGCTGGACTGATTCGGCAAACCCATAGACAGCCCGTAACACCGTTCCTGATTACTCGCCTTTCGAAGATTGCTGATCTCTGCCACACTCTGTCCCACGACCTGGCTTGACTGCGGCTAGACGCTCGGCCACACAAAGTTAAACGCCTCGGCCAATCTATGCAACCACCGGGTTAAGCATAAAGCACGTTTAGTTCTTTCGCAGCGTGCTTAAAGCAGCACTGCTCTGGCACGCATGTTTGAGGCCACGTCGAAGTTTTTTTTAAATATTGCGCCATTTCTTCGAAAAGCGGAAAAGAAAGCTATGCTAAAGACAGTGTGTGGTAACAATTGAAACTCATATATTCATATGTGCGCTAATTACTTCAAATATTGGCCGTAGACTGAAGCAGTCTGTAAGTACTGCTCGAAGCAGTATGTAAATAACAACTATAAAATAAATAACTCTGAAAAAGAGAAAGTATTCGAGGCTCTTTCGGGTGGGTGATAAAAACATACATCGAATGTCATCCACGTAGGACGTTTCGCTTTAAAAACTGTTGTCAGAAACCATCGTAGGATGATCGTCTAAATCAAACTATAGGTTCCTGAGCGTGTGTGTATGGCGGCGACGAGAACGCTGGGGTGGTGACGATGGCAGGACGACGACAAATTGATGGTGACGATGGAAACGGTGTGCCGTTGTTCTTTGGCTTTTATCATTTGTTCACGCCTCCGTTCTCGTGCTGTTGCGGTCACTCCTCTCGTAATCGATGCGCTCGCGCGGCCGTCCGAGGCCAAACATCCGCACCACGAGAAGTGGGGCAAGTAGAAAGAAAAAAATCTATGGATGGATGGATGGATGGATGGATGGATGGATACAACTTTCTTGTACGTCCAGCAAGGTTTAACGCGACCCGGGCTCAGGTCTCCCACGGGGGAACGTCAAGGCCCTGCCTCAACGCCGCCTCACGGGCTTGCTGGACTGCCCACGTCTGGATTCCGAGGTCTGAGCTGCGCAGAGCAGCGGTCCACCTCGACGACAGGGTCTTCGGAGCAACTGCCATCCTTCCTATAACTACATTTCACTTCCACAGCATGTGTTTGAGTGTTGCTGGTCTTTCCTGGAACAATTTGCACGTGTCGTCCTGATGTTTATCTGGGAAGATACGTTTTAGACGGAATGGATTAGGGAAGGTGTTCGTTTGGAGTTGTCTCCGGGCGACGGCCTGCCTCCTGTTCAATTTGGGACTCGGCGGTGAGTATATCCTTCTGGCGTCTAGATATGCACTGGTTATGTCGTTGTATCTGGTGAGACTGTCCCGTTCGGCGCGAGGAGTGTTCGCTATCGTGCGAGAGGCGTTGCCCTATTCGGCGCGGCAGGTCATGTCTCGCGCCGTCCGGTGCGCCGTCTCGTTAAGGTTCGTGAGCGCGTCGTCTTCCGTGGTGACGTGCGCGGGGAACCATATTGTTACGTAAGAAGACGTAGATGAAAAAGATGAAAAGCTATATACAACTATATTTACAACGTAATACGCCGCGCTTGGCCAAGAGGCAGCAGCCCGCGCTAGCTTCCAATCGTCGTCGTCGTCTTCTGACTGCTCGCTTCTTCGTCATTGGAAATACTATTCCGTAGCACTACCCCCGGCGGCAAAAACGCCGTCCCGGAGCGACTAAAGGTTGGACTCGGAAGCAGTGTAGTAGGCCTTGAGCCTACTGACGTGCACTACATCACTAGATGCCAGAGTAGATGACGAGGTTGAGCTCACAGGAGCAATTTCGTACGTCACAGGCGTCACCTGGCGCAGAACGCGGTAGGGCCCTGTGTATCGCGAAAGGAGCTTTTCTGAAAGTCCGACGTGACGAGAGGGCGACCACAGGAGCACGAGCGCACCAGGCGAAAACTGTACGTCACGGTGGCGGGCGTTGTACTGACGCTGCTGAGTGGTTTGCGAGTCCGTCAGTCGAGCACGGGCAAGCTGACGTGCATGGTCGGCGAGGGCGATGGCGTCGCGCGCATACTCGCTTGTTGAGATCGCAGGAGGAGGAAGGGCCGTGTCAAGGGGCAAGGTCGGTTCGCGACCGTAGAGTAGATAAAATGGAGAAAATCCGGCGGTGTCGTGCCGGGAAGAATTATAAGCAAATGTGACGTAAGGAAGGGCAATGTCCCAGTCGTGGTGGTCCTTGGAAACGTACTTGGCCAGCATATCGGTAAGAGTACGGTTTAACCGCTCTGTCAGGCCATTGGTTTGAGGATGGTATGAGGTAGTCAGCTTGTGTTGAGTGGAGCAGGAACGCACAATGTCGGCGATAACTTTGGAGAGGAAGTTACGACCACGGTCAGTAAGCAGCTGTCTCGGGGCGCCATGAAGTAAGATAATGTCACGCAAGAGAAAGTCCGCGACGTCAGTGGCGCAACTGGTAGGGAGAGCTCGCGTGATAGTGTATCGGGTGGCGTAATCAGTTGCGACAGCTACTTATTTGTTCCCAGAGGATGACGGGGGAAAGGGACCGAGGAGGTCTAATCCAACACGAAAGAACGGTTCCACAGGGACGGTGATCGGCTGGAGATGACCGGCAGGTAGCACTTGAGGTGTTTTCCGACGCTGGCAGGTATCACAGGCAGAAACATAGCGTCGGACGGAGCGAGCGAGACCAGGCCAATAGAAGCGGCGGCGGACGCGGTCATATGTGCGGGTTACTCCAAGATGTCCTGCAGTGGGTGCGTCATGCATCTCAAAGAGCACAGTTTGTCGTAGATGTTTTGGCACGACAAGAAGAAGATCAGATCCGTCAGGGAGGAAGTTCCTTCGGTACAGAATGCCGCCGTGGAGGACATATCGGCGAACGCACGCGTCGGTAGGTGTAGAGCGCAGACGCTCGATGAGTACTCGCAGCGATAGGTCTCGGTTCTGCTCATCGGCGTTGTTAGCGAAAACAGACACAGAGAAAATTGCGTTGGCGGTACTACTGTCGGCGTCGTCAGGCTCGTCTACCGGGTAACGAGACAGGCAGTCAGCGTCTTTGTGTAGTCGGCCAGATTTGTAGGTGACAGTATACGAATATTCTTGGAGGCGTAAGGCCCAGCGACCAAGCCTTTTTGTAGGATCTTTCAGGGAGCATAACCAGCAAAGCGCGTGATGGTCTGTGACAACGGAAAAGGGTCGGCCATATAAGTATGGGCGGAACTTCGCAACCGCCCAAACTAGGGCCAGACACTCACGCTCAGTGATGGAATAGTTGCGCTCGGAAGGTGACAGGAGCCTGCTGGCGTAAGCGATAACACGGTCGTTGCCGCGCTGGCGTTGTGCCAGGACTGTGCCAATTCCGTGACCGCTGGCATCAGTACGGACTTCGGTAGGCGCAGAAGGATCTAAATGGGCCAGAACGGGAGGCGTTGTGAGAAGGTCGATTAGATGCGAGAATGCAGAGGCCTCGTTATCGCCCCACTGGAAAGGGGTATCTTTTTTCAAAAGCTCGGTTAGTGGTCGTGCTATGGCCGCGAAATTTTTCACGAAACGGCGGAAGTAGGAACAAAGGCCGATGAAGCTGCGCACATCCTTGACACACTTGGGAACAGGGAAGTGCGTAACAGCATGGATCTTGCCTGGGTCCGGTTGCACTCCGTTCACATCAACGAGATGCCCAAGGACGGTAATCTGGCGACGGCCGAATTGGCACTTCGATGCGTTCAGTTGCAGACCGGCTCGACGAAAAACGTCCAGGACTGCCGAGAGGCGCTCGAGGTGCGTAGCGAACGTTGGAGAGAATACTATAATGTCGTCCAAGTAGCACAGGCACGTGGACCATTTGAAACCGTGAAGGAGGGAGTCCATCATGCGTTCAAAAGTGGCAGGAGCGTTACATAGACCGAACGGCATCACTTTGAATTGATAAAGACCGTCGGGTGTTACAAAAGCAGTCTTCTCGCGGTCGAGATCGTCCACGGCAATCTGCCAGTAGCCGGAGCGAAGGTCAATAGATGAGAAGTAGCGAGCACCGTGGAGGCAGTCAAGGGCGTCATCAATCCGAGGTAGGGGATACACGTCCTTCTTGGTAACCCTGTTAAGGTGCCGATAATCCACGCAAAAGCGTCATGAGCCATCCTTCTTTGTTACCAGTACAACAGGTGACGCCCATGGACTACATGACGGTTCTATGATGTTCTTGGCAAGCATTTTGCGAACTTCTGCGTGAATAACTTGACGCTCACCCGGTGACACTCGATAGGGGCGGCGATGAATAGGAGGGGCATCGCCGGTATTAATGCGATGTTTAACAGCTGTAGTTTGGGCCAAAGGACGATCGTTAAAGTAAAAAATATCGTGGTAGGAAAATAGAACGCGGTAGAGCTCACGAGCGTGCTCGGACGGCATGTCGGGCGCAATCATTTTCTCTAAGTCGGCGATGGTACAAGTTGCCGACTGCGATGGTAGAGCAGGATCGGCCGAATTATCGTCTATTGCAATAGATGCTATTGAGTGATCCTAAAATGAGCAAAGCTGGGCTATCGACATCCCGCGTGGCAGGACTTGTGTCATCAAGCCAAAATTGACCACTGGCAGGCAGACGCAATTCGCCGTAATAGATAAAACGGTATGAGGTACTGTGATCCCGTGGGTAAGTAGGACGTCTTACATAGGAGCCGCGATGTTGTGACCGTCGGGCACTAGTGGGGATGACACTAAGTCAACGTAAGTCAGTGCCGAAGGTGGCAAGCGAACGAAGTGGACGGAACTGAGGCGACTTGGGTGTGGTTCAGCGGGATCCGGAACAGGCAAGTCAAGGCGGATAGTACTGGCGGAACAGTCGGTGAGAGCAGAATGTGCGGAGAGGAAGTCCAAGCCGAGGATGATGTCGTGGGGACAATGGGCGATGACTGTGAACAGCACGATTGTGGAGCGATCGGCGAAGGAGACACGGGCGGCGCACACACCAATCACGGGGGCTGTTCCGCCATCGGCGACACGGACAACAGGCGTAGTGGCGGGAGTGATTATTTTCTTCAGGTGGTTACGAAGGTCAGCGCTCATGATCGACAAATGCGCCCCAGTGTCTATAAGAGCAGATACAGAAACACCGTCGACTTGCACGTCAAGAAAGTTCAGATAAGTGGGCAACGTCAGTGGAGGATTTGGCGGCGTAGGGAGCAATGCAGCGTCACCTCGAGGCGCTGCATCATCTAGTTTTCCGGCTGGGAGCGGCGTCCGAAGGGAGTCGGCGAAAAGGAGCGACGGGGCTGGGGAGTGCGAGATTGTCGTCGTTGGGGCGAAGGTGAACGAGAATATGGGCGGTTCGGCGCAGGAGAATCAGTGGCGGCATTATCGGAGCGTGCGGCATATGGACGAGAAGGGCCACCTGAGGGACGAGAGTAGGCAGTCCAGCGACTGCGACAGTGCCGAGAAATGTACCCGATTCGACGGCAGTGAAAACAAATGGGCTTGTCGTCAGCAGTGCGCTATTCAGATGAGTTGCGGAAACGTGGTGGAGAAGAAGATGCGGGACGGGGCGGAATCGAAGAAGCCGGGTGGGTATCAGGGCGATGGGCCGAACAGATGGTGTGAAGACCCATGTTTTCGAATTCCTGGCGGACAACTGCCTGGATCAGGGAAACCGTGACTGCAGGTGCGTTGGTGGGGCTGGAGTCAAAGGCAGCCGGATAGGCGGCCTCAATCTCACGCCGGACGATCCTGGTAATATCGCCAGTGTTGTTGGGACGAGGAGCGTCGGCACAGGAAGATGTCGCTGGGGTGTTGGGCAAACGGGCAAACTGCTGGTCGATACGTCGGCTTTTAGCGAGTTCCAGGCGGCGGCACTCTTTTATAACTGCATCTACCGTCGCGACGTTGTTGAATACGAGCAAGTTGAAGGCGTCATCGGCAATGCCTTTGAGGATGTGGGATACCTTGTCTGACTCAGTCATGTGTGCGTCAACTTTGCGGCACAGAGCCAAGACATCCTGAATGTACGTAACATAGGACTCTGTTGACGTCTGCACCCGGCCGGAAAGCGCCTTCGGCGCGGCAAGTTGGTGACCGTAGGGGTTGTCAAACAAGTCTCGAAGCTGTGTCTTAAGTGAATCCCAACTGGTGAGCTCATCTTCCTGCGTGCGATACCAAACTCGAGGTGTGCCACCGAGGTAAAAGACTACGTTGGCGAGCATTATAGTAGGGTCCCACCGGTTATTGCGGCTGATGTGTTCGTATAGGCTGATCCAGTCCTCGACGTCTTCCCCATCTCTGCCCGAGAATACGCCAGGATCACGAGGAGCAGGGAGAGCGATGTAGGTCGTCGAAGTGGAAGCAGGTGTCGGAGGGGGCTGAGTCGAGTTGTCGTCGCCGGGAGCCATGATGGAAGGCTCGACGTACCGTCCACTGCGAAGCTCCGTGACGAGGTACAGGGAACGTCCACTTCCACCAGATATGTTACGTAAGAAGGCGCAGATGAAAAGCTATATACAACTATATTTACAACGTAATACACCGCGCTTGGCCAAGAGGCAACAGCCCGCGCTAGCTTCCAATCGTCGTCGTCGTCTTCTGACTGCTCGCTTCTTCGTCATTGGAAATACTATTCCGTACCAATATGATCCACGAGCTCGTGGTTTTGGACCTGCCCGCTTTGGCCAGAATGCACAGGGCTTCCTTAGAAATTCTATCTTTGGCGTAATTATTTACTGCCGTTTGCGAGTCGGTTAATATGACTTCGCATTCCTGTTCTGTGAGAGCCAGCGCGATCGCCACTTCTTCCGATATTTCCGAGTGTTTGGTGTATACACCGCATGTGGTTCTGATTTTGGAGTTTGTGTCTACGACTACGGTGGTGTATTGGGAGATATTCGGCTGCGTCGTTTGGATATTCGGCTGCGTCGACAAAGCGTGCGTTTCTCTCCCTGCCGAATGAACGGAGCAGAGACTCGGCTCAAGCCTTTCTTCTACCTCGGTTGTAATTGGGGTGCACGTTTCTTGGGATGTTTTCCATCGTAATGGTGTCTCTGATTTTGTTGGGGATTTGCATTTCCTGCTCGTGCTGGTTGCGGTACGTTATGCCGAGCGTGTCCATAATGTACCTTCCCGTCGTGGTGATCGACAGGCGTTGAAAAGCTATTGCTTAAAAAAAATAGGTTGACGCATGTCTGAGACAACTTGTACCTGTTGGGCGCTTTCAGACAATGAAACAGACAAAGAAATTTCAGACAAGGACAGACAAAAAAAAATCGGGACTGGCCAACCAATTCTCTTGTTGCGGGTTTTTCTTGTCTGTTCTGTTTGCGCTTGAAACCAGAAGTACCAACTGGCCTCGTTTTCTACCGCGGTCTGCGAGGCTGTTGTTATTCAATGTTTGTGTGGCATTCAAATAGTATTTCTGACTTCCACGCTTTGCGATGCCGGTCGAGGTTGGACTTGTTGAAGTGTACGTAGATGTAGAGCTTAGCGAGACATACATAGAAAGTCAGGGAAGTAAAGGCGATGAGGTTAACAAGGGTCCAGTTTTTCATATACAGGTTAATTTATAAAAACATCGATTGTTTCAGCATGTTTCCGGCAAAAAATAGGCACTGGGTAGTGAAACTAGACTACCGTACTTTGCCGAGTGCGGTTATAAGCTGATCAAGCGAGTGCAGAGAAGTTTCACTGAAGGCATCAAATTTTCCCATTTCATCGTGACCTGAAGCTTTTTTGAGAAATGGCTTGGAAAATACTTGAGCAGCGAGACCCAGTTCTCGCTGAAACGGTGGCGCAAGCACCACGATAGCTTTCTAGGACGAGGCCTAGGACCCTATAACGTAAAACTATTCCAATATGTTTTTATTCCAATTTCCTGACGTCAAATTTGCGTAACCGCCGACGCAAGCATCGGGCGGTCACCCACAGGGTTGTCTCAACAGACGAATAAAACGCTCTCCTCGTTCATATGAGGTCACTTTTGTTTGCTTGAAAAACGAATACCATTGTCTACACTGAGCGGCTTGTCTTATCTTATTGGCTGACAAGAGGCGAGGAGCACGATCAAGTGGAGAGGTATTCGATAGGGCCGAGCCACTGCACTGAAGATCGATAACCAGATGACGAGGGTGGCGCCGTGCAGTGGCGTAGCCAGAAATTTCGTTCGGGGGAGGGGGGGGCTCACTTTGCAGCTCGGCCTCCCCTTATAGAATTAGTCGAGGAATCAATATATATATATATATATATATATATATATATATATATATATATATATATATATATATATATATATATATATATATATCTGTCATTCAACAACCTTGTTTACATTTTCGTACATATGCAACGACCAGGGGAAAATCTCAATGACGCTGTCCTTTGTTATAATGTATTGCGCAGGCGCAGCTGTCACCGGTTGTGTATTGCGAGTAATTGCTCGGAAATTATAGTCGCAACAGAGAGCACATATAAAAAGCAGTTCTGCAAAATATACGAGGGCGAGTCAAATGAAAGTGAGACAATGCGAATATATGACACACGGGGTACTTTATTTAAAAGTAGTCACCATGAGTATTTAGACACTTGTCCTACTAACGAGTCGCGTTATTACCGTCTCATAAAACTCCTTGGATTGCTGCCTCAAAAATCTGTAAATGACTACACGTCATCTTCCGACACGAATCTGGTTCACTTGAGCAGTTTCTTCAAATTTTACCAAATGTGGAAGACGCAAGACAACAGGTCTGGGCTGCATGAGGGATGTTGCAGCGTTTCCCACTTGAACTTTGCCACATTTGTATTAACCACATCAGTGACGTGGGAACAGGCAATGTCGTGAAGCAAGATGTTCCCAATGCTCAATTTTCCACCTCGTTTGTTCTTGATTGCGACACGCAGCCGATACGACCTTTCACAATATCTGAAACGATTTAGAGTCTCTCCAGGTTTAGAAAATTCGATCAGTAATGGGCCCTAACGATCTAAAAAGAAGTCAACACTTCTCCGGCAGAAATGACGGCCTTTGTTTTTCTTGGGAGGGGTGAATTCAAATGTTTCCACTGTAAGCTTTGCCGTAATGTTTCAGGCTAGTAGTAGCGGCACTATGAGTCATCCCCGGTCACAATTGCAGACAAAAAGGCGTCACCCTCATCTGGGGTTCTTTGACGTGCACCTAAATCTAAGTACACGGGTGTTTTCGCATTTCGCCTCCATCGAAATGCAGCCGCCGTGACGGGGATTCGATCCTGCGACCTCGTGCTCAGCAGCCCAACACCATAGCCACTGAGCAACCACGGCCTTTTCTGTTGGGGGTGATTGCACGGTGGCTTTGGCCCGGCCATGGACCGTCTTTGCAGCTTTCATGGCCTTTGAACAGTTTGCTACAACGCTTCACAGTGGCCAATGAAACGCAATGTTCAACGCATAGGGCAGCCATACGGCGAATAATTTCTTTTTGGGAAACATCTTGATTTATCAAAAACCTCACGACACCAAGCTGTTCAACTTTTGGAGTGTCCATTATGTCACGCAACCATGTTCAACCCAGTGTATGAGAGCATTAAAGAACATTTAACCTCACCTCTGCATGTCACTTGTAAATGAGATGCGTATGTGCTACGCGCATGCCTCGAAAATAATGAAGTGAACTATTATTATCGGGTTGTCTCACTTTCATTTGACTTGCCTTCGTACATTAGAAATGCGAAGATACAATGGAATATACAAATTTGAAGCTACAGCTTGATACAGGGCAAAAAATTGTCACTGGAAACAAAGTTCACTGCGCATATGCACAAAACCTCGCAACAACATATTTAAATATACGTATAAGTCTCCAATAAATCTACGTACCTAAGAAAGAGTCACTATATATAATGCGTCAAACAAGGCAAATAAACAGGTTGCGCAACCAGATTCACAGATCACAGCACCCCCCCCCCCCTCCTTCCACTCCCAAAATGTATCGCGTGCGACGGAAGGCGGCGCGCTTCCTCCCCGCTTTTCTCCCTTGCGCACACAAGACTCATCGTCGGCTCACCCCCTCCTCCTCCCCCCCCACGCTTTCATTCGCACATAGAGCATGCGGCGCACGGTCACGATGTTATCGCCCTTGGCCTTTATTTATACGGAACATGAGGGCAACGGCAGGAATGCGCCTGGAGTCTTCATATAGCTGCTATTGCAATAATATAATAGTATCCGGCAACTGAAGCATCCCGTGGCCCATTACTTTCCGCAAAAGAAGTAACAAAATCGAACTTTCACCATGCGACAATTCGCTGCGCCGCAACAATGTCTTTCTTTCTTTTGTGGGGCGGGGGGCGGCGAAATAGAATAACGCAAAGGAAAGCATGTTGGCTACAATCGAATGCCTACTTTGGGCACCTAGTGTGGCTACCGAAGGAATATTGAAGAAAACGTATGACGCTTGGTCCACAGAAAACCATACGCATACTGCTCGGTATCTTACACCGGCGAGACAAAATTTTCCGGAGAGGTTGCGCTCAAGCGAACGCGTTGCAATCCGTCGAGTCCCCGCAGTGCTGGCGGCGAGCGACTATGCATTGTTTCTTTTTCTCGTCTGCTAGCCAGAAAGCGTCCAAAACTCTGCCATGCGAAAATGCAGTCGGCCAGAGAAAAACGAACGCGCATCCAAGTGCGCAGCGTGGTTGTCGATGCAGCACGAGAAAAACGCATGCGCTCTGGCTGGATCGGCAGCCCGCGGGTTACAAGAACAAAAGAAAAATAAAAAAGAGAAAGAGGCTCAATGTATCCTCGCGAATAAAAGTCTAGGTAGAAAAATAAATAAGAACTTAGTTACAATGGTGGATTTAGTGTCTTGACATGGATGCTTTGGCGCAGGTGGAAAAAAAATGTTCATATTGTTTTCTGTGACCTGACGGCACAAATGAACCACCACAACGCTTTGTCTCATCGGACCTCGCTGCGTGCTTTGTCAACTTGTCTGATAGTATGTTGATTTGGCTTGTCTCGTTGTATGGCCCGATGTGCGACTTTAGAAAAGTCGATGCACCTTTGGCGTCAAATGTTTACAACTGCTTTAAACACACAAAGTTCCGTAATTGAAGATCTAAAGCGCGACTTTGGAAATGTCACTGCACCTTTCGCATCAAAATGTTATGAGAACTTTATACCCACAAAGTTTGAGACTTGAAATCCAAGCGCTCCGTAGATTCCGCGGCCTCCGCGAGATGCCGAGACGAGCCCGCTTGCCATCAAAGCGCCCTTGAAATTTTGTGCTCGGTGGGGCTACTTGCGTTACGATATGTGACTCCCGAAGCATGGGCGTTGCCGCGAAATCCAGCCCGATTTGGCAATGTTCGCGCTAAAATGTCTTTTCGAGCGTGAATTAATTAAGGTCATTCTAGACAAAATCGAGCATGATTTCCGGCGCCGGGAGTTTTTTTGGTCGGCGGCGCATGACAGCACGAAATAATTTCGGGGGGGGGGGGGGGCTGAAGCCCCATAAGCCCCCCCCCCCTGGCTACGCCCCTGGCGCCGTGGTCTGCGATTGGTCCGCTTTCCCTTACTTTATTGCGGTGACTCGTCGACAATCGTGGCGGCATGCAACGGAAACTTAAGAATGACGCTAAAACGGATCCTTAGCAAAGAAGAGTTGGCAGAACGAGGTCGCAAACGTGCCAAAAGTGCTCGAAAACGTTACACGGCCACGCAAAAAGTTTTATTACATGCAAATAAACCCATGCTCTCTGACACCATCGAGTAGCCAGTGCCTGAGCGATCGGCGGCAGCCATCTTTTATTCCATTCGGAACGGGCAGCCAGCGGCTATACAGAAGAAAATTCAGTTTTATTCGGCATATTAATGCATCTTTATCGCGTACACGTCACTTTGACGCGGTGAGTTCTTGCGGTTTTGTGACGTCACGTGAGAGGCAGGTGAAGTGGGCGCAGCCCGAGGACTTTTGATCAATGGCCGAGGGCTAATGGCGAAGAGGCGTCGAATCAGAAATAACTATTTTTCTTTTGTTCGGTCAAATCCTGCATAATCCGTGTGTACACGTTATATAAGATAGGGAGCTATCGCGGTTTTCGTGACGTCGCGTGACAGACAGGTGAAATGGGGGTGGTCCAAAAAAGTTTTTGACCAATCGCGGAGGGCTGATTGCAGAATTGGAATAAAAAAGTTTGGAATAGCTTTACGTTATAGCGCCCCTAGATACGCACGCGATCGTTGGGCGCCGTCTTTCGATCGCGTTTTCCTGGAAGCTCGCTCGATGCCAGCGCGTTGGTGCGTGAGGCGCTCTGGTGAGGCTGCGTTGGCTCTCGCTAAAGTCGCAAAGAACGGCGTGGATGCGCAGGGAATGGCGTGCTTAAATTCACCTGTACACGTAGGAAAGAGGCAAACGTGGATCCCGTTGGCCTGTGTGCCTTCAAGCCAACTCGGCGGCCTCATATTTAACATCCGCGGCTGCGGTACTGAACTGTTTGAAGCGATGCCAGAATTTGGTTGAAGACGCACAGTGGTATAGTGGCACCTGCACCCCTGGATGTACGAAAAGTCTCCCAATTTCGTTCTCGGAAACCAAGAGACTGCGCGCTCGTTTCGATCGCGCTCTGTACTCGTTCAGTTATTTGCCTTTCTGCGTGCAGTAGACAAAAGACCGCGCTAGCGCTCAGCCTTGTGTCAAAGCTGACCCATTGTGGTTGTTCGCTTTCTGCACACTTAAGGGTGCGGTGATTAACCACGAATTCCGCCGAGCAATTCGGAGAAGATTTACAGCGAAGCTGTGTATGGCTGGGCTTCCATGTATTTTTCGTGTTTTTGCGTTAACGATAAAAAAGGTGATCGTGGACCGAGCCCAGAGATAGCGCCATACCGGGCCGACCCGCGGCGGAGGTGAAGCACGCTTGAAGCACTCCGCCCGAATAATAATAATAATAATAATAATAATAATAATAATAATAATAATAATAATAATAATAATAATAATAATAATAATAATAATAATAATAATAATAACAATAAATGAAATAAATAAATCAAGATGCATTGTTTCAAGTCGATGGGTACACTGGATTTGTTTGTGAACAGCATATGGACTCAGGAGCAGGAGGCGTTGCTATATACGCAAATGACGAAATGTATGTAAAACCATACAACCTTGACTCGTAAGAGGACAGAGGCAGCGACTGTGGGTTTGTGTGTGCCGTACATACGAAAGACGGAGTTATGATATCCACTGTGCATATATCTCCAGGCACACCCGAGTGTGATATCAAGAAGTTCATGACCACACACTTTGCATGGTTTAGCCGTGATGAGACTATCCCCGTGATCATTGTTGGAGACTTCAACGTGCACATTTCAAAACTAGACGAGACATGGTTCACTCAGTTTGTGCTAGAAGAGCTTGGTTTGAAGTGCCACACCAATCCAATTCACTGAACTACTCAACAACGACGGTCGTGTATTGATATAACTTTGGCCAAGAATCTATGGTTGTAACCGAACCAATCAGTGTATGTCACAGTAATCACATAGCTATCGTCACTATCAGTGCCATATGATGAAAATAATACATGTGCCCTTGTCTAATCCTGAGTGATTCGCTACAGCTTTGCTGGTCATCCATCTTCAAAGAGTGGGATGGCTCCTAAATTTTTCTTTTTCTTTTTTTTTTTGCTCCGCTGTTAAGAAGTCCGGTATGTTAGGTTTATTCGACGCAATATTTAGTGATTTAAATTCAGATTATAGTTCATCTGATCTTGTAACGAAGCACGCAAACTTTCGCAAAATCACTTACAGGAATGTACACTTGTATTCACACAGCTGAAACAAAGGAAGGCACACTTCATTTGCGAATGGAATTCGTCGTATCTGAGCAAACACGGGTAGCATTTCAACGGTCTTTTGGCGCCAGTATCTTGTGCACTTTTTCGCTCTTATTCTTTACTACGAAGCCAACGAACTAACTATTGTAGCTGCTACTAAGCTCAAATCAGACAAAGAATGGCTGCCTTTCATGAGCCGGGCTATATAATTTCACTGCAGAAATGTTAAGGAGGAAGAAGTTTTGAAAACTTCGGGACACCGCGCTCAAAGAGTGTGTTGAAAGATCGCGTCTGTCCTTCCCGAGTGCTTACTTATCGACCACCTACAAACGCCACAGCCACGAACTCTACAATCGCGTCGTATTGCATTCAGAGAGCGCACGAACCGCTGGCCACGAACAAAAACAAAAAAGAAACATTTTCACGGCGCGGCAGTTGCTGTCAGTAGTTGACGGCAACGCCTTGCGATGTCTGTGATAAGTATTCGATGGCCAAGGCTTGTGAGGAGGAACGCGATGACGCCAGCTGACATCGATTTTCTATAAAACGAACAGCCAATGTCCTCTGTCTGTTCCTAGAGCTAACGTTATTTCAATTCTTTATTTCTGGAAAGACAGAATTCTTGCACTTAGGGAAGAAATCAAATGAAGAAATGGAAGAGTATTGGGCTCGAAAGAAGAGCGTGACAGTTGTCATTTCAGCGGTAGAAGGCTAGCTACCTAGACGTGTTATATAAAGGCTGCCAGACGGATCCGGAACAGATGGCACTCAAAAGAAGAGCAAAAGTTCAGCACAACATCAATATCTTAGAAACGGCTTTTTTGGTTTAAGTTTCACGCGCACTATACCTCAAGATTACAAACGCTACGGCAATCGAAAAATAAGTGTGCTACCACGATTGATCAAAGTCGAACAAGGACGAATTTTTATTATCTTTACTTTCCGAGTACAGTCTCTACGCAAGGCCTACGAAGGACCAAGAAATGAAGAAGTCAGATACACCGACGCGGCAAAGTACAAGAGCAGAGCATGCCCACGCTGTCAGCGTGATCAGCGGCCAGGGAGAAGAGGTTGCAGCGACCTTGGTGAACACTCCAGACATCGACTCAGCGAAAGAAACGGCGATAGCTCTGGCGGCGACGACCGGTAAGCGAGATGAAGATCACATCACAGCCATCATGGACTCACAAACAGCGGGCACAAATCACAAAAATGGCCGCATTTCTAAACGAACTCTGAGCATCTTCAAGAAACTGGACCGTTTTCAACTCATATACATTGTCTTATCCTCGGGACACGAGTTCCTGGTGGGTAACCGAGCGGCTCACGCCGCTGCTCAAGATCGCATTCTCCGGGCAATCTCATCGGGTTCTCGAGCCCCGGTAGACCTACACGATGGCGTACCGAAAACATACAGCAGCATCTTGAGCCACCACCGACTGCGTAGGAGGACTCTACCCACCCCCGCATCCCAAGCTGACTAGCGAAGATGCGGTGGCCTTCCGCAAACTACAAACCAGCACATTCTCGTACGGTACACTGCTGCGCGCCATGTATCCTGCGAACTACACGTACAACTGCGCCTTCTACTCTGCGCCCAATGCCCTCTACCACATGGTATAGGAGTGTGGGCACAACCGAGCGATACCACACATAACCGGACCAACCGTCGAGCAGTGGGAGGCCCAGCTGACAAGCCCGAGGCCTGAGGACCAGCATTGTCTGGTGAGCAGGGCCAAGCTATCGGCTCAGACCTACGGCATCCTGGACTAGGGAAGCCGCCCACTTCGGACAACTCCACCGTCAGCTCATTTTTACAAAGAAAGTTTATTCCTCCTTTACTTTGCGAGATCCTTAGCAACATTGCAGCTGCCAGAGCAGCATGAGGCGAAGTCCCCTGATATGATAGCCACACGAATTTTTCATTTTTGTTTTTTTAATTATTGGGTTTCCCGTGCCAGAACCATGATCTGATTATGAGTCATGCGGTAGTGGGGAAGTCCATAAATTTGTACCACCTTGGATTCCTTAACGTGGACCTAAATCTAAGTACATGGGTGTTTTCGCATTTAGCCCCATCGAAATGCGGCCGCCATGGCCGGGATTTGATCCCGCGACCTCGTGCTCAGCAGCCCAACACCATAGCCACTAGGTAAACACGACGGGTAGAAAAACAGTTCCCGCTGTAAAGAAAATTTCAAAAACAACTTGTTAATGATGTCCAGTTAACAAAAGTTCGGCTTGAGAGAGATGTCTTTCAAGGAAGGCTGAGAGATTTGCCCGTGCCACATCACACTAGCATGGAACTCAGACGAGCTTACCGAAGCTCAGCGTATTAGCCAATACGAATGACTCGCCAATTCCACCACGGAGAGGCACATTCTAGGCACCCTAGGCATAACCTACACCACCCAATTCGGACCAAAAGTACCCGTCCCTCCGAACATTCGCGCTCAGCTAATTATCCCGCCCATACCTCACAATGTGCTCCCTGAACACAATCAGGAGCGACGTGAAAACAGAGCTAAACAACTACAAAAGTGCTACGACCAAGCCGCTAGCGTAGCCTACGTGGACACAGTGGAATACCCCAACCAGAACGCCATGGCGGTCGTCGTAGTCGCGGGCTTGCAGTACCGCCTCGCCGCGACCGCATCAATACTCACAAATCAACACGAAGAAGGAGAAGAAACGGCCATCGCTTTGGCCTACGCCTCTACCAATGCACATTGTATCATCAGCGATTCAAAAACGGCCATTCGTAATTACACAAGAGGACTGATAGCGCCCCAAGCGCAGAAGATACTCTCCGGCACTCCTCCCTCAAGGCAACGCCGCGTCCAGATCACCTGTGCCCCCGGTCACTCAGGTCTGGCTGTAAAACGAAGCCCCCCACGATCCCACCCGAGCTCTCGCACACCGGGCGCATCATCATCCTTCTCCTGCGTCCTCAGATCCTGACCAGCCCTCTGTTCTGCATCGCGGTCACGCGCGGGACTGAAATGTCACGTTCAGAGAAATCCTTCTCCACTACCGCGGAGAGCACTTACACTACCCCCCAGCACACAAAACACTGAACAAATCTCAATACACCACTTGGCGACTACTTCAGACGCGAACTTTCCCAAACCCCGTTCTATACAATCGCATGTACACCGATGCATACTCCCCACTCTGCAAAGCGTGCGAGGCCCGCGCTGACCTCGATCACATTATCTGGCAATGCCCCAAAGCCTCAACCACCAACACCCACCGCACGAACACCACACGTATCATAACTACGCCCGAGCAGTGGGAGCCTTTGTTGCTCATCTTGGACCCAGAAGAGCAGCTCTGGGCCGTCCTGATGGGCGAAGACGCCGCCAGAAAGCCAGGACTGGCTGCCGTCTGAGGAAGGGGGGGGGACTGGGGGTTAGCCTCCCAACCCCCGCCACCCCTGGACCAAATCACGGACACAATTAACTTTTATCGCTGCTCTGATCACTCTGAAAAAGTGATTATAGATAATAATAATCCTACTACAAGGCAATATTGTAAAGAAAAAAATTGAAACAATGTTTTTAAGATGTCTTTGGCAGCCACGAGCTCCGCACTTCTGAAGCTTAGATAGGCCGTGCTTTATTACAGCGCACCGAGACTGGCCCTGACGGCTCTTTTAAATCTCAGACCTCGATGGAATGGGAACATGGGCTCCGATATTTGCGCGAGCGGCTATTTTTGTTTCCTTCACACGACCTTTAATACTGCGCCAGAAATTTAAAAGAACGTGCATGATTATCTCAGGTTCTTTTGTGACAGTGTATATGAGGATGTATACGGCGGCACGCTGCTCATCAATCCGTTGTGAGCTGCCTCGTACAAGAACAAACAAAAAAATAGGTGGTGGTACCGACTGGTTAGTCGTTTTGCCTCCTTATTTCCGTCTATCTCGTCTAGCGAACTTCTTCCCCCGATGTTCCTCTTGATGCACGTTGTCTGACGGCCTTCGTGAGAGGAATTGTGGCGGTGCAACAAAAAGACGTCCAGACGCGTAGCGTTCCGTTGAGGCCCGCACCGCCGGAAGTGCGGCACGACAGCTGCCAGTGGGACACCGCAATCGCTGACCGGAAATAACAGCCCGGTTCGGCTCAGACTACGTCCACCGTCAAAGAAACCTTCGTCGCTGATGGAGGCGACTTCCGTCCGCGCAAATATGCCGCGTGTGTCCCGTTGGCTGCTGTTCACGTGTTTTCTTATCGTCGCCACTTTTTTTTCTATTTTTTCTTCCTTTCTTGGCGCGCTTTTGAGAAAAACTGCCTAAGTTGGTCTCGAAAGAGGATTTGGTCTTCAGCGCCTGAGGCTTCGCTGCGTTCTGTCCCCCACCTTCCCGCCAAATTCTCCGCGCAGCTTTGTCTCTTGTAAAAGCAATAGGGGCTGCTCGGCTGAAGTGACCGCCGTTTCGACGCAAGATGGTTACCCGAGTGTTTGCCATTGACTTCTTTGTAATTCTACTAAGAAAAATAGCCAGGAGGCACTCATGGCTTTGTTTGTTATTATAATTTTCTATTAGAGAAAGAAAATTGCTGCCTAAAATTTTTTTCAAGGTAACCGGACTGTAAGCGCTGTAGACCATTTGTCCATCAAATGTTATATAAAGCCCCGAGAGAGACCAGTTCTCTCTCACTCTCCTTTTTCTTTGTTTGCTTTTCGTTAGCCCGGCTAGGATTTTTTGATTGCGCGGGGATTATTAAAGACTTTTCTTGAACTGTTCTTTTCTTAACATCATGTATCAACTAGACCAACAGCGAACTCTCTTGAATATATGAATGACGCCGCAGTGAAGAACGTCGTAACAATTTTTATCACCAGCAATCCTGAAAAACGAGCAAAATTGTTGAGCGGTTATTAAGAGAACTGTAAATAAGAATTGTAAAATATGCAAGAAAGAACAGATTGTTTCTATTTTTACAGCAAAAAGGTCCCTTGAACGGCAGCTACAGATAGCGTTTAAAAGTTCTTTTTCTCTCTGTAATTTTGAAAAACTGGTTTCTTGATTTTAACTAAGCACTAAACTGTGTCAAGTGAAACATGATCAACATACGATGTGAATAGGGTATACGTATACGTATAGCGAACCAAGCGAGTTTTCTAGAAACCCGCAAACAGGAGATGAGTTTATGAGAGGAAGGATGGCCGTTCAAATGAGGACAACATAAACATGCGAATAGTTGTAGCCACGTTTACACAACCGATGTCTGTTCTTTTGGACAGCTGGGCACGTCTCAGAAAGCCGATAGTGCAGGATTTATCCCGGGTCTATAGGACAAGTTTAGCAGCGAAGCTGTATATGGCTAGCCGATTCGTCCGTCCGTCCGTCTGTCGGTCGACTGTACGCGGAAAACTCCTCCGGCGCAACCCCATGCGTATCCTCAAAAAATGAAGGAGAAAGAGAAGCCCGTGATTAACCAACACCATCTTGATAGAACAAGGCCTGTTTACTCCGATCTATGACGTCACGCTACCTGGCACGGAATTTCCATTGGCAAGGCTGGCGAGATAGAAGCGGTAACGTCAAAATCACCGCTGCCTACTCGGGAGCATCCTCATTAGAATATATGGCAGTCGGGCCATGTAATATGGCGTCATGAATGGGCGTGGAAAGGCCTTGTGCTATCTAGGTGGTGTCGGATTAGCTGTGCCAGTAGAGACGTCGCTGCCCTCCGAAATAAGAACAGCCTCGTGCAGCCGAGCGCAAGCAGCAACTGCATACCGAGGATCCGGCAGCCTACAAAGCCGTCGTTGAATGAACCGTCGCGATTAAACCAGTGATAAACACCGGGGCCGTACGTTTCAACTTCGCTGGTTAACCATCTGTACGGGGTGCTTGGGTGGTGATTTTGTTTTTCCAAACGACATTTTCGTTTCAAGGGAACCTTGTGGGCTCTCTTGTTAATAGACAGTTTTAGTACTGCGCACGTTGCGTGCGTAAGATCGCTACGTTCTGCAAAGTGCGCATGCGTACGCGTCCGCCGCATACGCACGCATCCGGTTCTTGCGCGAGTACGTGGGGAGGCTCGCGTGCTGCTCTCGTGGTTCTCGTTTGTTCGGGAGAGCACGAGACCAGAGTTTCCCAAGATGGCGGCGTCAAAGGCGAACAGCACAAGGCTGTATTTCTCATTGGCCTACGGTTTGGCCTATGCTGCGTGAAGTGAGCGCGCAAAACGCATTTCAGGATTCTGCACGGTGGGAACCCATGGCAAAAATATGAACCTTGTTTTTTGGAAAGTGTTCAGTGTGCGCTGTTTGCGTGAAAGGCTCGACCTACTGTTGGCGCAGTTCGTCGCAAATGACCATGCCAGCCTCGGAAAGTGAGTACTCAGTTTTTATTTTTCTCGATATGACTCGTGTATTGCATCCGTATGAAATGTAGCGCCTTTTAAAGGCTTAAATGCACTCCGACGTAGCGTCAACGTGCGCACACGTTACGTCACGTTGGCGAGAACAACAGCGTCTATAATTCGACTGATGGTTCGACGCACTGGCGGACGCGGCCAACGCGCTCCGACGCGCCCGGCGTCTACCGACGCTCGCCCGCTTACGTACGTATACGCATTTCCCAGGGTCAAAAGCCCTGCTACTTTACGCAGAGCGCTTGCGTGCTGCGTATGTATCGTTATGGCGCAGAACTAAAACTGTCTAATATTATTCGCTGACGATATGTGCGCCTAATTTTCTTTTCAAGCCTGTCAGCATCAGAGAATGCAACGTCAAACTGCGGAAACGTTTTCATTCCTCATTTTGTCCTTTTTCTCATTCATCAGGAACCGTCGAAATGAAAAGCAATAACTAGTTGCTATAATTTATTTAAGAAACAAAAAAATAATAAATAAATTATTTTTTGCGATGCTGCTGCAAAAGTGGAAACAGAATAAAACCAAGTACGTCAAGAATTGCCGTGCTTCTGTATCTTTTTTTTTTTACACAAATTGTCTTACTGTATAGTACTTACTTAGGTCACAGTATTCACCTGTATGTATTACAAAGTTTGCGGCGCTGGTTGTACCCCGTACGTGCACGCGTATGTGTGTTTACCGGCGTTGTGTGTTTACATTTTCCTTTTTCTATCCTCTCCTTCCTAAAGAATAGGCAGGCTTTGTGCCCCTTTCTGTGGCAGTTGCCAACCCGCCGTGGTTGCTCAGTGGCTATGGTGTTGGGCTGCTGAGCACGAGGTCGCGGAATCGAATCCCGGCCGCGGCGGCCGCATTTTGATGGGGGCGGAATGCGAAAACACCCGTGTGCTTAGATTTAGGTGCAGGTTAAAGAACCCCAGGTGGTCGAAAATTCCGGAGTCCTCCACTACGTCGTGCCTCATAATCAGAAAGTGGTTTTGGTACGTAAAACCCCAGAATTTAATATTGAACAAATGTACGAACATATTTATTGTCCTAATCTGTGATCATCGCGGTGATATAGGTACACACACAAATTCGCGTATCAGCTCTCTTGTTAAATGTGTCCGTCACGTAAGACAATGAATGGCTCATGCCCCCTTAAGCAATAGCTCATGCCCCCGTAAATGCGGCCTCCCCATTACGACGACCGAAGTCAAATTCTACGCTGGAATGATGAGCGTCAACGGAGCCAGTTGTCGAAGACAACGACGACGATCGAACGCGTGAGCAGTGGCAATAGCGCTGTTGCGCGGTTGGCACCGATAATTTTTTAACAGTCCCTTTTAAGAAAGTTGTACAAAACATTTTTTCAGAAACATCTATTCTGACCCTAGTGCCTGGGATCTCTTTGGGTCCCACGTGTGACAAAGTAGTTTTCTTGTAGGGTTTTACGTGCCAAAACGACTTTCTGATTATGAGCCACGCCGTAGTGGTGGACTCCGGAAATTTCGACCACCTGGGGTTCTTTAACGTGCACCCAAATCTAAGCACACGGGTGTTTTCGCATTTCGCCTGCATTGAAATGCGGCAGCGTGGACGGGATTAGATCCCGCGACCTCGTGCTCAGCAGCCCAACACCATAGCCACTGAGCAACCACGGCGGATACAAAGCAGTTCAAGGGCACGTTACAGGCCCCGAGCCCACAGGGGTATGTGCCATTGAGCTTGGACTTTTCTGCACTATTACCAGGATAGGCCCACATGATGATTTTTTGTCAAAATCTCGGGACATATTTTTTTCCAAGATCCAACCAAAAAAAAAAAAAGAAGAAGAACCAGTTACCGCCGGGATTGAACCGGGGCAAACTTCGGGGGAGTCAACTACTCTACCGCTCCGCCACATCAGCATCTATTTTTTTATTACATGGGAGAAGAATTTTCAGCAAAACAAGAAAAACGAAGCGCTACAGAAATTTAAGGTGATTGAAAACACATTCAAAAGTCAGGCAAGCACGTTCAAGCGTCCAATAAAGGCATGCAGTCCGGTGCTGTTTGTTGCGCAGAGTACACACTACGAAAGTAGGCAGCAGATTCCCGAAAAAACGACCGAGTGTTTCGCGGTGGTTGAACGTGCCTCTCGAACATTCTACTGCGCCAAAGGCAGCGTAGGTCAAGTACCATGAACATGTCATATCGTGGGTCACAGAAATCTTTAAAAGACAGGAAACGAATTTTGTATGGGGTGATATCCAAATCCTCTTTTAAGCGTTCCTTGCAGAGTGTCCCAGAAGACCACGGCATCCCTACAATCTACAAAACAGTGATCAATCATTTCAGCATGGGGGCACAAGAGCCAGTTTGTCGACCACGGCATGAAACAGCCTATTTTTTCAGCCGTGTTTTGACAGGAAGAGTTTGTGAATGTAAATTAAAGAAAAAAGTTTTGGTGCCTGGAGAAATGATCATTCGACAGACACGCTTAAGTACATCTAGCTGTTACGAGGACTCATTACGTTACGAGTACGCCTGTCACATTACAAATAAGGTGCACGGTAATGAGTAACTGCAAAAAATGTAACTATGAGTGCAGCAGAAATTTCTTTGCGGGAGGCAGTGAAAATATCATCCTTACGAAAGCGAGCCTTTAGGAAGTGAAGGCCTTAAACAACCTCCTTCAAGAAGGCCAAGCATGGAGCTCACGACCGCTGGAGCCGTTGGTGTATTTCTGACAGATAGCGACACAACTATTTCTGGATGAAAACTGATTAATCGAAGTTGTAACATCTCTCTTAGAAATGGACTGTTTAAATCATAAAAGAAGAGCAACCGGGAAACAAGTTGCACCTTACAGAAAGGACAACTAGGCCAAGACCCCCACTCTGAAGAAGAAAGAAAGGTTATTACGGCCGCAAGACCTCAGCACGTGAACTCCATACATATGTGCAAACACACGATGCGCTTGCTAGCTGCTGCGCAAACATGCCGTGTACACGCGTCCTAGCGCACGAGGAGTCACGCAATGTGAGAAGGGCGCCGCGTAGCGTTGATACCTGCATACTTTGGATTGCAGTTACAAATTGTTGCATCAAGCGGCGCGCCATGTGGCAGTTGCTTGGGTAGCGGTACAAGGAAGGAAGGAAAAAAGTGGAGAAGGAAAGGCAGGGAGGTTAACCAGTTTAGGTTAACCGGTTTGCTACCCTACACATGGGAGCGGGATGGGGGGATGAAACATGGGGAGAAGAGATAGAGAGAGCACATAACATGGCACACACATCGTTAGTTACAGTCCGTCACTCTTGCGCGGTATGTGACATCCCTGTCACAGCCGCTTGACCAAGCCCGTCTCCTTCATAAACCGAAGTAGTCCCTTCGTCGCCTTCCGCTGCGATGTCTTCTGTCGGCGATATGTGAAAATAGTTGCAACTGACAATGGTCTATTGTCAAGGTGCGCTAGAACGGACACCAGGGACTGTCTCAGAACGTTATATTCAGGACAGTCACACTGAATGTGTTCCAGCGTCTCCTCGCAAAGACAGGCATTGCAGAGAGCGTTGTCGACCATCCCAATGCGAAATGAGTAAGATTTCGTGAAGGCCGCCCCTAGCCATAAGCGATAAAGTAAGGTGACCTCACTTCGGCGGAGTCCAGTTGGCATACAGAGATGCATCAAAGAGGGCAGGTCGTATTGACAATTGCTCCGGTTGGTCTGGCTGCTTGGTGTGCAACGTAGACAGTGCGTTATCTCCCGTGCAAGCACTCGAAGTCTGCTGGCTGCGTCGGACCATGAAAGTGGTATGGCCTCTTCATGTGTGTCTTCAAGAGCTTCCCGAGCGGCTTTATCGGCGTCTTCATTTCCTATGATGCCGCAGTGACTTGGCAACCAGTGAAATGTCATGTGATGTCCTTTCTCATGTGATGTAGGGAGTAGGTATCTAATATCGAACACGAGCTGTTCGAATGGCCCGCGACGCAGAGCTGATAGCGCAGATTGTAGGGCTGCCTTGGAGTCACTGAAGATTGACCATTGTTGAGGTGGTTCCCGATTGATGAAACAAAGTGCAGCGCGAATAGCAGTTGGTTCCGCAGATGTCGATGTCGTTGGGTGGTCAGTCGTAAAGCTGAGGGTAATAGCTCTTGCTGGGGGACGACCACAGCACCGGACGAACACTGGATGTTTGTGGAACCATCAGTATAAATATGTACACTGTCCACGTACCTCTCGTGCAGAAGAAGCAGAGGCAGTTGTTTCAGCACAGGCGACGACAGCTCAGACTTTTTCCCGATTCCTAGTACGCTGACATGGACTGTGGGGCTTATAAGACACCAAGGGGGTATCGATGGTTTAGATGCAGCGGTGAAGCCCGAGGGAAGTTTCTCGTTGTACTTGACGATAGTTTTAGAGAATGATGCTTGGTGCCTGTTTGAAGGTAGTGTTGCAAGGTGGTGATAGGGGGCACGTGCTAAATGTCTGATGTGAGTTCTCAGGGCTTCCACCGTAATGTGAGTTTGCATTGGATGGTCCCGAGCAATCGCAATAGTTGCCTCAGTTGACTTGCATCTGAGCAAACCAAGGCAAACTCTGAGTGCTGGAGCTTGTGCTGCCTGCAGAACACGAGTATTTGTCTTGCAGGTGTTGTTCAGTACAGGTAGACTATATCTTAAAAAACCGAGAAAGAGAGCTCTGTAGAGTTTCAGCATTGCGTCTACTGACATCCCCCACGCCTTTCCTGTCAAGTATCTAAACAACTAGGAAGTTGCTGTCAGGCGCCGTTTCATGTAGGCCATGTGCGGGCTCCAACAGAGGTCTCGGTCGATAATTACGCCAAGAAATCTGTGGCTTCTAACATAGGAAATGGTCCACCCACTGATTGAGATGACATAAGGCATCATTGGTTTGCGAGTAAATTCCACTAGTGCGCATTTTTCTGGTGAGGTAGCAGTACAAGATATATAGAGAAGATTCTAGGAAGAACAATAAGGAGATGTATACAAAAATGCTAGAATGAAAAACATGTATAGCATACCTGATTAAATCAAGGGCGGTAGGTGACTATTTGTCATGGCTACGTTCCAAAGCGGATACCGATAAATCATCATCATCACCATCATCATCATTATCATCATCAGCAGCAGTAGCAGCAGCAGCGTACCGTGCCACTTGTCACGCGATGTGAAATGCGCGCCGCGTAGCTTCAGTACGTGAAAAATTCGCATTGCAGTTGCGTTGTATCCCACCAGGTGTCACAACATGCAGCAGTTGAATCGCATCGTGCCACGTGTCAAGGGCTGTAACATGTGCGCCGCGTAGTCTCTATTCTTGTGTTTACTCTTCGGTACACATTATGGCGCCTTGCCGCAAGGTGCGAACCGCTGCTGAAGAAGCGAATCGTAGATCTACGCGCGTGGCAGCAACCAAGCAACGCCGGGTTCAGCAGACTTACGCTGCGACTGTGCTGCGTGTTCCGCCCAGGCCTGCGACTTTTTTAGGTGAAACTGACAAAGGCGAGTTGAGTCGGTTCGCGGGCCTGTAGAATATTACTGTCCTGCTCGCGGAAAGCAAAGAGACTGCATTGAGTCAATACGTGGAACAGAGTAGGTCGATTCAGCCGGACATCAAAGCTAAACGCAAAGCAAAGCGAGTGTGAATGCGGCAACACATAGAACCCTCATTATGCAGTTAGCGAAAAGGGGAAGCGAAGTCGCTTCGAGTCCAAAATATGTGCCGCCAAAGTTTCCGACAGAAACGAGCACGCCTGAATGTGCGAACTGTTGAGCCGGTGTCAACTAAACTTGTGACCCGGTTCGTTGGCGTAAAAGAACCTCTGTGTGTGTTCGTATTCTGTAAGGATTATTTTCATCTGATTCTGCCACCCTCAGCACCGAGAGGCCGCTCCCGGCGATAACGGGTAACGAGTGCGTTGGTTTGTGCTAGCCAACGATGAATGGTTTACTAGATGAATGGAAGACAGCAAGAATTTTTATAAATGTGGACCTTTATATTCAATAAGTTCGTTCAGCGCACCTGCACGGGTCTGACGGATCACGTTAGAAGTCGGACTGACACAACTAGACTTCTGATATGTCAACATGTAGGAACAAAATAAAACGAGGAGTACGCGAAAGCACGACCGATAGATTCGCATGAAAATGTGGGGTAGAAAGCTTACGCATCTGGGGCTGGGTTTTACTTGACAAAAAAAAAAGAAGAAAGAGTAAGCGTGCACACAGAAATATGAGCCCTTAGCTCGGCCTAAGTAAGCGAGCCTTAAGTGCTTATAAGCGCCGACTTGACTGGGGTCGTTTGCTCTTTTCTGCGTTTTTTCCCCTGCTCCTTCTTGTTCGTTTTTCTTCTTGTTATATTTTGTTTTTGTTATCGTAGTCTATAAGAGGAAGCTTTAATTAGCTCAAGTGCTCCTATCTAAATACATGTAAAAGCAGAATTCGTTTTACTCGGAAACCACTGCACCAAATTTGACGAGGTTTCTTGCATTTAAAAGAAAAACTGAAAATCTAGTGACTATTTGTTTTCAATTTTTAATTTAGATTGTCAATTTTTTATTAAAGATTGGCAAAATCGAAAACATTCAGAAAACGAAACTATCAAGTTTGCAAGTCTTTAACTCAGCAAGGAAATACGATAACATAATTTTGTGAATTGCATCTGATAGTACATTTAAAGCGGACAAAATCAATATGTTACACATGGATATAAAAAAATTCAGTGATATGAAAATACAGCTTTTGCAGAACCCTTGTACAGAACGTAACAAATTCATGTAAGCTTTAAATTGGCATATCGAATTTGTTCGCTTTGAATGATCTAATGGATGCCGTTTACAGAACCGCGATATCTGTTTTTGATGCACAGCTATTACCTTGTAAGCTTCATGCCCTCTATTTTTTTGGAACTTTCGAATTTTTTGAAAATCTGTTTCACAAAATGCGCACCCTAAATCAAAATTCCGCTTCCCACAGTCACTAGAATTTGTCTTTCTCTCTCAAATGCAACAAATTTCATTGAAATCGGTGCAGGGGTTATCTCAGAAAAGCGTTTTCGCCTTTTGCGTGTATTTGAATAGGCCGCGTCGGAGTTTGGCCCGAGCTAAAGCTTCCTCTTAAGGGCTGCTGTCACGACCGCTTCAGTGCCACTGGCGTCTCTAATGACTTCTTTGCTACGCGTTGAAAGAGGGCCGACATTGTTAGCGACACTTGACGGTCTTTGTTGAGGACTCCTTAAAGAGGGGAAATAATAAATTTGAGAAGTAGACGGGACGCGCTCGCGTTGGCGGATTACTCCGAGCATATATGAGCTTCCGTTCTCTTGCTTGTTCCTCCTCGCGTGAACAACCACGTTCTAGCGCATCATTCCGTCCACAGATTATATATTCATTTTCTCCTTGTGCTTCTTTTTCATTTTTTTATTTTTTTTTAAAGCGGAGTAAGCCTTTAGCAGGAAAGAAGATGGCTTCGTGAAAATGAAAACGACGATACCATGCAGAGCCAGGAGGCTAGACATGGCGGCATGAAAGGTTTTAGTGTGAATTGATAAATAATACCGGCCGTGAAAAAAAAAATTTATCAAAAGAAAGATGTAGTTTTGGATGAACCTCTTTTAGTAGCGTCTTGTTCAGCCATTTGCACAAAAGAAAAAAAAACTTTCTGATGTCACTGTTTCAGTTTCACTGATTTCACTGTTTTCTCTTCTCGACTGACGTTTTTCTTTGTCATTTTATTTTCTCACAGAGTTGGGAAGTGTTATAGATTGGTTAGCCACTGTAAGTACTAGAACTGTAAGAGCGCGAAAAATGAAATGTTGAATGGGTGGGGTAAAGAAAATACCCAAATTCGTGACGAGAACCTGTACAGAATGTAAGAGTGAAGGCTGAAAGCAGATATACGATTCCGCGATGGCAATAACACCGTGTGTATATTTGCAACCATGTCGCGGCAGCTGCGGGCAGTGAATTCATGCTCACGAAAACTGAAAAAGAATATATATATATATATATATATATATATATATATATATATATATATATATATATAGTTATTTCATAATTGTCTGGCCATAGGCGATGTTCTCAACCGCTGTTTAGCTCTTACTTCACCAATATTAAACGTAATAGTACGTGTACTTTGGCATACCGAACATCGAAAGCATGCGCCCAGTCTAACGCTTTGGAGGAGCCGCCATTGTTGAGGTATTAAATCAGTGAGTTAATTTCCGTTCAAAGGCGTTGTCAGTAAGCAGCGGCCAAGTACAAGGCTGCAGGATTATTTAGACCGCCTGTTTTCCCCAAGCGTGAGTTTCACGTGGTCGCTGCTGCATTTGGCTCTCACCCAATTCAATGCGATTGCTCCGGCTGGAAGTACACTGCGTGACTTCGTGCTTAGCATCACAACGCCACATTCCATGAGCGTTCACATTGCCACCGGTCACCTAGGAATCTTAATTCCGCGTATCCCTCGTTACGTGGCTCAAAATCGGGATGTGCGCGCTACCTGGACCCGATACGCTTCGCATGCTGTGCAGGAACAGGCGTCGCATCATGCTTGCCGTCTATCCTCAGGCGGGGTTGCCGATTGCACGGCAAGCGTAAGCCTTTAAGCCATGGCTCACCAACGAGGTTTAGCACAAGGCGCTTTAAGCCTGGGCACTTCAGAGATTACCGTACCAAAGAATGGCAGTGGCCATAAATATCGCACTGGATAATTATTATAAGAGGGAGCAGTGTGGCTGGGCTTTTCTTTTTTTTCCCTACACATGCGAACACACACACGCATGCACACACGCACGCACACGCGCGCACGTACTTACATGCACGCACACACACACGCACACGCACGCTTCCACACATGAACACACGCGCGCGCACACAGTTACATACACGCACACAAACACGCATGCACACACGCGCGCGCATGCAGACAGGCACACACACGCATACGCACGCATGTACATACATGCACACACACGCAATTACATGTACACGCACACATACACACGCGCGCGCGCATATACGTACGCACACACCCACAAACACACGCACACGCACTTACTTACATGCACACACGCACATACACGCGCACGCACGCACGCAAGCAAGTATGCATGCATGCGCGCGAACACACAAACACACACACACACACACACACACACACACACACACACACACACACACACACACATGCACCCACACACACACATGCACACACACACAAACCCACGCACGCACGCGCAATTTTTTTACATGTGCGGTTGGTAGTGTCAGAAAGGTGGCGGCAAAGTGTCGTTCCCCATAAGCTTCCCGTGAGATTTAGAAACTTCACTGTAAACGTCTAATCGAGGTTAGTTGTATGTTCATTAATGCGTGAGAAAAATTAAATTAAATTATGGAGTTTTACTTGCCAACACTATGATCTGATTATGAGGCATGCCGTAGGGAGGGACTCCAGAAGTTCGGAACACCTGGGGTAAATAGAAAGTAAATCTAGCAAGCCCCGATGCCGGGGTGCAACTATGGGCTGTCCAGAGGGCCCACGATGCGGCGGTCGGGCATGGCCTGACTGTCCCAACGTGGGAGCGGCCCGCAGCGCGCTGAGTCGCGTACCTCAGGACCTTTATTAAAGTTTTGCATCCATCCAGCTATCCGCGCAAGTAATACCTACATATGCAAAAAGATCGCGGAATTATACGGAATTCAAGAAGGAAATTATAGTCTTTGCCTTTCTTTGTTTTACTAGCACAGCCATTTAACTTTCGTCGAAGAAATGCAGAAATAACTTCTAAAGAGTAATTTGCCAATATAGAGTGATTTAGTGTATCGCGTGAGCGCGTCTCTTTGAACTTTCTTTCTCTCTGTCTCTTTGTGCCCCAGCCCAGGGCAGCCAAGAAGATTCAGCGTTTTCAGCCTGTTTGCCTTGCCCTTCTCACTTACATCACTACCCTTTTAGTGCCTATTTAAATATTGCGAATTTTGAAATGGCAACGTATGTTAATACATGCGGATGTTTCTAAGAAAGACGTATTCCAGGTGCTTTGATTCTTAGTAGTGACCTTACTCACGAATGATGCCTCAACCATGAATCATACAATATTTTACGCGATTCCTGTATTAACAATTAAACAAATTAAATTATGGGGTTTTACGTGCTAAAACCAGGATCTGATTATGAGACACGCCGTAGTAAGGGACTCCGGAAGTGTGGCACACCTGGGGTTCTTTAAGGTGCACCTAAATCTAAGCGCCACTGATGTTTTCGCATTTCGCCCCCATTGCGATTCCTGTGTTGTAGCGTGGTATCTGTGCACGGGGTCTGCGCACAAGGAAATGTAAAGATCTTTCATTTGTTGCCGTTCTACGAGAAATTTGCGATAAATACACGCACAGCTTCAGGAGACTTGTGTACATGGGTCATACAATAGAAATAATTTAGCGTGTGCCTAAGGGAACAATAACGGTTCAAAGTATATCGCTCAACGTCACCAAGTATACTTCAGAGGGATATGCTATAGTAGGAGCAGTTTTCTTCGTTGTAGCTGCAGACGATTGGGCGAAAACAAGCTACGGTGATGGGAATCGAAGTATGCGATGAAACATCTGTGTAATGTCTAACATATGAGCGTATAATCATGCAATTTTAATGGCATATATTGCTCACAGTGTACACTCTAAAACAGTTGCACCCTTTGGGGTGTATATTTGCCGCACAGCGATAATCGTCATCTGACTTGCCCGCATTTCCTCGCCTTAACGCTGCGAGCCCGGTACTTCCAAGTCATGAACGGCATGCGCGTTATCAGCACAACAGAGCATTCTCGACATGAAGGTAGCGAGCGCAGCGCTTTCAAGAAAGGAAACGGAAGCAAGACAGATGACGATTATATCGTTGTGTGGCAAATATACACCCCAAAGTGAGCAGATGTTTTGAAAGTGTCGGATCTCGAAGTCACGAAAAATGTTTGTGTGGATGCTACGGCGGGCTTCCAGCGCAGTCGGTTATACAATGAAAGCGGGACTGACGCGGACAAATCTGTCTACAGAGTTGTTGGTGCTTGAGGTTTGAAAACGCTATTTGTATATACTGATGAAGGTTTTCTGTACACGCTCAATTAACGGGCTATTCGAATCGATTGTGTTATTCCACGCCATTAAGGCGTATTCGAGTAATGGGAGGCAGATGGATAAGAACAATTTGAGGAAGAAAAGTAAGAACGTAAAATTCTCTTGTATAGGCCTGCAGATGGAACCGAGCGAGCGCAGGCTCCGTGATGCTACGTGCTTAGAGTGGGCGGAGAAACTTAACATACTGTCATAAAGCACACCCAAATCAATTACTTCAACAGCCCGCCTGGTCTACACTGCACGACCCACAGTATAAGCGAAGACGATATTATGGGTTTTTCCGCGAATACGAGAAAATTCAGGTTTTAGATTAATTTAAAGCAAGCCCGTTTAACTGGCGCCATTCAGAGAATGAGGATAGGTTGAACTGCAGAGTGTGGCAGTCCTCACTATTGTGTATATCCTTAAATATGTTGTTGTCGCCAGCATACAGAAGAAATGAAGACTTCTAGATTTTCGAGGAAACGTCATCGATGAAAACTAAGAAGAGAGCCGACCTAACACGGAACCTTGGGGCACCTCACTAGATACCGTATATACAAAAGAAGAGTAATCATTGACGCTCAGGAAGCAGTACCAATTGAGGAGATGGCTGCGTAGTAGAGCTAGACTACCAGCTTCAGCAGCGTGGGGCGCAATCTTCTCGAGCAGTAGGGGATGATTCACTACGTCAATGACTTTGCTAAGGACGCTGTACACAGCATCAACTTTCCGCCTTTGCGTGATGGGCATGGAACCTGCATCATAAAGCTGAGAAGGTTGGTGGTTGTTGAGCAGCCAGAAAGAAATCCATGCTGATTTGGAACATTTGTTTTTTACACGGAACAACAATACACTGTGAATAGTTAATTCGAAAAGCTTGGAAATGGCAGATAGAAGAGACAAATGCCGGGAGTATGAGGCATCCGTTTTGGGGCGAGCTTTAAGACAGGAAAATCGCGAGTGGTTTTACAAGCACGCGGGAAAATGGAATTATTCAAAGAGTTACTAAAAATTGATGTCAGAACGGATACAAAGATACTGCCGTTGTCATCTGGGCTGCAGGACAAAGATAGCCTGGGAAGCCTGAGGCATTCGCTGATTATATTCTCGTCAAAGAGTACCGAGCTGTATGTTCCAGCAGAAGAGCTCGGCTGATGGACAGTGTTGTGAGGTTACGGTTTATATAGAGAGGAAAAATGAACAGCGAAAGAATTAGTGACTGCTTGCACTTCACTTCATGAGTCGAGCAGACGGATACGATCTCCACGCTTGCTGGCTCCAAAAGTCCGCCGGCTAATTAGAGGCGCTGTTCTCCAATGAGTCATTGGAATAATTGTGATCCCGCTTATACAGCTGATTACAAAGTGACTGCGAGAGGTGGAATTCTTCTATCTATTTTTAGGTTCAGGACTGTTGGCTTTTCTGTGGGTACCCTCTTTACACTTTAGAGCTGTTCTAAGTTCGACAGAGAACCAACGGGGAAATTTACAACGTTTGGGCTTGTACTGGGGTACGTTTAGTCATGCACGTGATTCAGAACAATCTTAACTGATGGACCTGTTCGTCGACGTCGCATGTACTAGTAGCGAGAGACCAATCAACTGTAGAGAAAAACTTGAAAAGACCAACATAGTCAACAGATTTTAAAGCAAAGTGGGGGAATTTACCGACACCACCGAAGTGTTATCGCGTAAGGCCGACAAGTACACGGATATCTTAAGCGTTGGGGAGGGGGGGGGGGAGGGGAGGGGTAGATTTATGATTTATCAGGAGTAACAAGGGAACTGTCAGAGTGCGACATTGTTACATTTGACAAGAACAAGCCTAAATTATTAGGTGACCGTTCACAGCTAAACCATGTTGCTGAAGGGAGTTAAAAGTTAGGGAACCTAACGAGGAGCATTTCTTCAGTATGAAATTTTTGTAGGGGGGATATGTGAAGCTGCTTCACTGGATATGATGCGTGTTAAAATCACCAAGAATATGTAGCTGGTGCTCCAAATTCGTTATCACAACATGCTTAACAGATGTGTTGACCTCATCAAACGTGACAGGAGGGAAGCTAGGTGGTGCATAAAATGTTGCAATAAATAGTTTTATACAAACATACTAGATTTATTTCTAGCCAGACTCATACCTGTACAATTTAAGGGAGATATCAAGAGCAATGAGGACACGCAACCTTTTAGTTTGGATCTAAATAAGACTCTGTAACAAGCGAAAAAAACATCGTAGTTCGGCAGGAATGGGTCAGAAGACAAGATGTCGCACAACGAAGTTTCAATAAGTACAAGAATGCGGAAACAAGAGGAAACAATGTTAGAATCAGGCGCCGTGGCACGAAGACCTCGAACATTCTAAGAATAGATGTCCAAATTACACACCTTGCCCAACTTTGGGTGCAAAAAACAACGCTCTCCAACGCAAGCTTGACACACTTGACACCCATGCCCTCAATGAAAGCAGAATGCTTAGATCCTGGTCTCACCTGACGCCGTGTCGACTGGCCCTTGAAGCGCTCTTGGGCTTTTTAAGGGTATCAGGACCGCGTGACAGAGTGTGGGCATTGCCAAGCGCCTCAGTGCGTGAGGACAGTTCCTTTGTTTTGTCGTTTTCCTTTTTTACACGTTTCTTTCAACTGTCATCATATTTGCTGCCCTTCCCCCTTCTTCCAGTACAGGTTAGAGAGCGCTCCGCTTAACTTCCGGGCCGCTCATCTTACGAGGGTCGTTTACAAGTGAGTTGAAAAAAAAAAGAATACAGCTCTACGAAATGTTGGCCGATTAGTTGGGTGCCACGGTTAAAAACATTGCAGTTGCGGCCGCCTTGCCTGTGTCGCCGGCTCTCGAAATTTGAGCTGTTCTGGTCGCGGAAGTATGATGACAAGATCAGGGCACATGGAGCGCTGCCTTGCTTATACACGTATATACCAAACTATGCTTCCGAGATGCTATCCGCATAAAGATTGCAGTGCCCGGTTGCGACTTAAAGAGTGCCAGATAAAGAGAAAAAGAGTGCTGTTGGGGAAAGCAAATAGGTTTGGAAAGCGCCGGTTTTCTCGCGCTCTCTGTGCAATTCTGTGGAAGGTATCGATCCTGTGGCAACCAGGTAATGAGGCGAATTTACAAAGTTGTCATATTGCAAGAAGAGCTCGCAATTTCCCAGCGATTGGCTTACTGATTGGACGACACCAGCTCTGTATCTTCTACGGGGCTGCAGCGCTTCGGTCTGAGAAAGCATGATTCTCCAACTACACGCGGCAGAGGAAGACGTTGTCCTAGTTGTCGTTCTTATCAGGTTTCAAGGCGGCAATTCCGTATCCTTCACACTAACAGCAAAGAAACCTTATTTTCCCGCACTGCCGGGTTAAGCTCTACGAGGAATGCATGGCTTCTCGTGGTGGTTGTACCGATTTCGTTATTTTTCGAAACTTTTTCTTTTCAACAACGAGGGATCACGGCTATATGTCTTTTACTGCGGTAGATGTGAGTTGTTTATTCTTCAGTTTTGTGTTTTATCATTGTTGTCGAAATGCAATTCGACACCGCAGAACGTATGTAGCTTAGCAACCGCCAAAAGTTAAGAAGGAAGAAAAAGAGAGAGATAGAGAGAGAGAGAGATAGTGAAAGAAAATAAATCTTACATTCGCGGAACGCAACGTGTACAGTAAGGTGGGCTATTCTCAGAAATACCTCAGTTATTCTGCATTACTAGAGCCGGCTCCTGAAGAAGAAAAACACAATGGTCGAAATTCAATTCCACGCGGCAACACGTAGCAGATTAAAAGAGAGAGAGAGAGAAAGAAAGAAAGAAAGAAAGAAAGAAAGAAAGAAAGAAAGAAAGAAAGAAAATCACTTATTCGTGGAATGTCACGTAGTCAGGAGGGTCTATTCTGTACTACTGGCGCCGGCTTCTGAAGTAGAATAACCTGCGTGATAAATGGGAATAACAGGAGGTCTTGATTTTTTGTGTATTATGCGGTTCGGACTGGGCAAAGCTGTACGGAAGCAGAAGTACACGTTGCTGGGCTACTCGGTTGATATTGCTGAGTAGACCATAAGTATGACGCTTTGGCGCAAACAAGGAAGGGCGGAAAGGAACAGGGGGAGCGCCAACTTTCGACTCTTTATTCTATATTGTATCACATGCCATATATACACGCAGGAGAACGCACAACATACAACACAGCTTCAACCGCGCAACACCCTAATCACAGCCGGCTATAAAAAAACCTTCTTTCCGCATGCAAAAGTAAAACTGATGTGCTGCTAATACAAGACGAACCTCGTTCTTTAATATGAAATGCCTCTAACAATTCACGTGCTGTAGTGTCTCTGCGTGGAGTGATGTCTCTTATTAGGGTGTTGCGCGGTTGAAGTTGTTTTGTATGTTGCGCATTTGCCTGCATGTATATATTGCATGTGATACAATAGAGAATAAGCAGTCGAAAGTGGGCGCTCCCGTTGTTCCCTTCCACCCTTCCTTAATTGCATCAAAGCGATCATATTTATGGTCTACTAAGGAAGCAATTTTCACTACACTGTCCTTGAAATTTATAAAGCCACTCGCAGCAACAAGTCAAGTAACTAGCCGACGCAATGTCTAGAAGGATGCACATTCCTTATCAGCGTATATTCAGTGCTTCACAGCACACCAATTATTGAAACCAATACAACACACGAGACGAACATCATAAGGCGTGACACGATTTTAGAAAGAAACAATTATGCTATTCTAATACATCTACATAATAAACACTCTTACTAAAAATATATGGGAAGGGAAACAGAGGAGACATGGTGCCAGCTGTAGTCGAAATTCGCCACTCTGATCGTGGCGAAGTAAGCGGCCGCGGCTATAGGCATTGGCTTCACAGTGCGTCAGCACCTTTCACAGCGGCACGCGGAAAAGACGCGACGCCGCCTCTGATTGGCGAACAGTCAAGCCGCGCGGTTCTTTCGCTCGAAGCACGGTTGAGAGCGCGGCGATGCAAAAGCGCGTGAGCGCAGTCACGTGGTTTTATTTCATATTTCGCGGGCTTTCTTTAAACACCAAAAAAAATCACCACGCAGCATGTACGTTGCCACGAAAAATTGAAAGCACATGGGCCTAAAATGAATATTGAAAATTTTCCAAAATTGATCTTAGTTAATTCACTAATTAGGTGGAATATAAAAAAAATACTCTAAGGAACGCCATAAGACGGCAAACCATATGTCACTGGTTTCATTCAGCTGCTGTTTACCACTTTAAAAAAAAATGTTTGTTTCAGGTTACGTGAAACACCATGTATAAATGATTCTATAACAAAAAGCCTCAGCATTCTACTAAGGTTCTCAATACTTTGCAGTTTAGCATGCTACCTATATGCAGCTAAGAGGCTCATTCCGTACACTTCACACTCAAGTGCGAAATTAACCCTTGAACTGCAGGCTAAGTGCATAGACCGAGATGTTTTTGTGCTTTATGGCAGGTGGCGTATTCCGAAAACTTCTGCGAGATGGTGGGCAGCTCACGCAGTTGGATTCATGCACCACTCGCGACCATGCACAATGCATTCTTGTTTGCAAGATACTTCCAATATCCGATTCTTAGTCAAACTGCGCCTTCACCAGCATTCTCGATGCATTCTTCTTGCAAGATACTTCCAATACCCGATTCATAGTCAAACTGCGCTTTCACCAGCATTCTCGATGCATTCTTGTTGCAAGATACCTCCAATACACGATTCATAGTCAAACTGCGCTTTCACCAGCATTCTCGATGCATTCTTCTTGCAAGATACTTTCAATACCCGATTCATAGTCAAACTGCGCCTTCGCCAGTATTATCGATGCATTCTTGTTGCAAGATACCTCCAATACACGATCCATAGTCAAACTGCGCTTTCACCAGCATTCTCGATGCATTCTTGTTGCAAGATACCTCCAATACACGATTCATAGTCAAACTGCGCTTTCACCAGCATTCTCGATGCATTCTTCTTGCAAGATACTTTCAATACCCGATTCATAGTCAAACTGCGCCTTCGCCAGTATTATCGATGCATTCTTGTTGCAAGATACCTCCAATACACGATTCATAGTCAAACTGCGCTTTCACCAGCATTCTCGATGCATTCTTGTTGCAAGATACCTCCAATACCCGATTTATAGTCAAACTGCGCCTTCATTAGCATCCTCGATGCATTCTTGTTGCAAGATACTTTCAATACCCGATTCATAGTCAAACTGCGCCTTCGCCAGTATTATCGATGCATTCTTGTTGCAAGAGACCTCCAATACACGATTCATAGTCAAACTGCGCTTTCACCAGCATCCTCGATGCATTCTTGTTGCAAGATACCTCCAATACACGATTCATAGTCAAACTGCGCTTTCACCAGCATTCTCGATGCATTCTTCTTGCAAGATACTTTCAATACCCGATTCATAGTCAAACTGCGCCTTCGCCAGTATTATCGATGCATTCTTGTTGCAAGATACCTCCAATACACGATTCATAGTCAAACTGCGCTTTCACCAGCATTCTCGATGCATTCTTGTTGCAAGATACCTCCAATACCCGATTTATAGTCAAACTGCGCCTTCATTAGCATCCTCGATGCATTCTTGTTGCAAGATACTTCCAACACCCGATTCATAGTCAAGCTGCGCCTCCACCAGCATTCTCGATGCATTCTTGTTGCAAGATACCTCCAATACCCGATTTATAGTCAAACTGCGCCTTCACCAGCATTCTCGATGCATTCTTCTTGCAAGATACTTCCAATACCCGATTCATAGTCAAACTGCGCTTTCACCAGCATTCTCGATGCATTCTTGTTGCAAGATACCTCCAATACACGATTCATAGTCAAACTGCGCTTTCACCAGCATTCTCGATGCATTCTTCTTGCAAGATACTTTCAATACCCGATTCATAGTCAAACTGCGCCTTCGCCAGTATTATCGATGCATTCTTGTTGCAAGATACCTCCAATACACGATTCATAGTCAAACTGCGCTTTCACCAGCATTCTCGATGCATTCTTGTTGCAAGATACCTCCAATACACGATTCATAGTCAAACTGCGCTTTCACCAGCATTCTCGATGCATTCTTCTTGCAAGATACTTTCAATACCCGATTCATAGTCAAACTGCGCCTTCGCCAGTATTATCGATGCATTCTTGTTGCAAGATACCTCCAATACACGATTCATAGTCAAACTGCGCTTTCACCAGCATTCTCGATGCATTCTTGTTGCAAGATACCTCCAATACCCGATTTATAGTCAAACTGCGCCTTCATTAGCATCCTCGATGCATTCTTGTTGCAAGATACTTTCAATACCCGATTCATAGTCAAACTGCGCCTTCGCCAGTATTATCGATGCATTCTTGTTGCAAGATACCTCCAATACACGATTCATAGTCAAACTGCGCTTTCACCAGCATCCTCGATGCATTCTTGTTGCAAGATACCTCCAATACACGATTCATAGTCAAACTGCGCTTTCACCAGCATTCTCGATGCATTCTTCTTGCAAGATACTTTCAATACCCGATTCATAGTCAAACTGCGCCTTCGCCAGTATTATCGATGCATTCTTGTTGCAAGATACCTCCAATACACGATTCATAGTCAAACTGCGCTTTCACCAGCATTCTCGATGCATTCTTGTTGCAAGATACCTCCAATACCCGATTTATAGTCAAACTGCGCCTTCATTAGCATCCTCGATGCATTCTTGTTGCAAGATACTTCCAACACCCGATTCATAGTCAAGCTGCGCCTCCACCAGCATTCTCGATGCATTCTTGTTGCAAGATACCTCCAATACCCGATTTATAGTCAAACTGCGCCTTCATTAGCATCCTCGATGCATTCTTGTTGCAAGATACTTCCAATACCCGATTAATAGTCAAACTACGCCTTCACCAGTATTCTCGATGCATTCTTCTAGCAAAGTACTTCCAATACTCGATTCATAGTCAAACTGCGCCTTCGCCAGTATTATCGATGCATTCTTGTTGCAGGATACCTCCAATACACGATTCATAGTCAAACTGCGCTTTCACCAGCATTCTCGATGCATTCTTGTTGCAAGATACCTCCAATACCCGATTTATAGTCAAACTGCGCCTTCATTAGCATCCTCGATGCATTCTTGTTGCAAGATACTTCCAATACCCGATTCATAGTCAAGCTGCTCCTTCACCAGTATTCTCGATGCATTCTTCTTGCAAGATACTTCCAATACCCGATTCATAGTCAAACTACGCCTTCACCAGTATACTCGATGCATTCTTGTTGCAAGATACTCCAAAGACTTTTAGCTAGAGGACTACGCATATGTCTAGGAGTTCCACGAGCGACTTCTAGCTCTCTTGCAATAGCTGAGGCTCACCAATCACCATTTCCAGTTATGCGAACTACAGAAACATGCCGACATTATTTTCGTCTTCAAACGCAGCATATAAGTCACCCATGGCTCTAGACATAATGAAACGAGACAAAAGTTATGTTCAAATACAAATTCGAGGAAATCTTCATATATTGCCAAGAAATAAATTTTGGAACTCGGACGTCGAATATCTTCCATGGCTGCTTACACCTCCAAAAATCGAACTATCAGTAGACGGGATATTCAGAAAAATAGACATGTTCATTCAAGCTGCCCAACAGCTACCACTTTGCCAGATATATACGCGGTATTCAGGATACACACACGTCTATACAGATGGCTCCAGTACATCAACCTCTTCAACTTCATCATTCATTATACCGCACCTCAACAAACAAGAACCATTTAAGTTATCTCATGCGACTTCGCCCACAACGGCTGAACTGTTCGCAATCCTATGTGCGATAAAATTTATATTGTCAGTAAGAGATGAGCAAAAATGGGTAATTTTCAGTGATTCACAGGCGGCTCTAACATCACTCTGCCGCACAAAAGGGACAACATTCAGTGATACTATAATATATGAGACACTTAAAAACCTCACAAAGGCAAGCGCAGCGAAACATGTAATAGCATTTCAGTGGATGCCAGGGCATTGTAACATTCCTGGCAACACAGCAGCCGATGAAGCAGCACGACAAGCACACCTCAAAGATGATATGGTTCTGCTTCCAATATCAAGGAATGAGTTACGTTGCATTTTAAGGACAACGTCTTTCAAAATGGGTAGAAACACTTGGTTTGACCAGAATTACAAGAGCTCGGACTTATACCATATTGATCCGTTCATTGAATTCAAATTTTCAATATCATTAGACAGAACTATAGAAACCCTTATTCATCGTTTAAGACTAGGCACTGCCTACACAAAGCATTTCTTACACAGAATGGCCATGCGGAAACCCCCGAATGTGATTGTGGATTTCTAGACGAAGATATATATCACCTCCTTCTAGATTGCCCACGTCACGACACACCAAGATGCTGACTTAAATCAACCCTAATTAAATTAGACCGCAGACCTTTCAGTTTAAAGAAACTTTTGGGTCCATGGCCAACAACGTCTTTGCAGAAGAGCGCTTTAAGAGCACTAAAGAATTTTCTTGAATACAGCGGCATTGTTGGACGTTATTAACGCTTTTATTGTTCCTTTAATTTCATTGTCGCTGTATATATGCATATATTTGTGCATTATGTTATGTTGACTCTCTTGTTGTGACTGTACGTGATAATGCATTTACTTGATGAATGTACCACCCGCTGACTAGAGACTGTGTCATTAGGTGACAGTATCGTTTGTATTTTTGAGACTTATATCTACATAACTGTGGAGACATTTACCTTGTATATTTTATGTACCGTGTGTTTATTACGTCATAGTCTTCCTGTGAAAACGTTGCGTGATAAGTCCTGGTGTTTCTGTGACGAGATTATTTCATATGTAATCTTGAACCCTGTATGCTGTATGATGGAACCATTCAAGAGATAAGGAGTAGCCGGCGCATTAAATTATGCGTCAACATCTCCTTATATCATATCAATAAAAAATACTTCCAATACCCGATTCATAGTCAAACTGCGCCTACACCAGTATTCTAAGGCGGCTGTAAGGCAGCGGATGCAAGGATGCCAGACACGTCCTGCTTCGCGTTTCTGCACATTGTGTTTTTGCAGCAAGCGTGTATCGTTCGGCGGAGTGAGAGAGAAAATTGGAGTGAAGGCAGGGAAGTCGGCATGAGCTGGCGCACGCTTGCCTGTAAATCTGCATTAGGGGACTGGGGAAAGATAGGGTGGGAAATGGTGACACGAAAAAAAAAAAAGAATACGTAAGTGTGTATGCAGGCCAGTGCAGTATTGTGCAGATTATCCGAAGAGCGTGTTACGTCCAGAGAGTCGCATATTGCGGCTGAAGGAACCTGTTCAAATGAAAGTCTGAGACGAGGTTGAGAGTGTCTGCTATCGTTTAAGTGCGCAGGTCCGTCAATAAGGTAAGATTTCGCTGTCTGTTAATGAATAGTTGTGATAAGCGGTTACAGTACGGCCACCGTTAACACTGCTGTCTTCGCGGTGAGCGTCAGAGGGCTGCGAACAATCACACAGTTCCAACACACAGCTGATGTTCTAAACCCTTTTCTTGTCAGCGCTTTCATCCTTCTTTTTTTTAACAGTGCCATCGGTTTTATCCGCCCAGTCGTTTGCCTTTTGATGTAAGGAGCACTAGACACGGTGTCACGCCCGTGGATCTGGACGGCAGCGAAGGCCATTCCGCGTCCGAAGCACCCGGGGACGATGAATAACCGCCCTGTCGCTATCGTCGCTCTTAAAAAAATTCGCAAGAGAGGCCATTTGTGCCGCTGAAGCTCGTATTTTCTGTAGTACTGACGTCGTATGGGCTCTGTCTTGCTAAGCAAACATTCTGCAGCGGCTCATTGGCGTTGCTGTCGGGAGTGACGTTACTTGGTCGAACAGAGTGAGCAGCCTCTCTGCGGGAAGGATTGTCTCTTGCTATTTCCCGAAGGCTGTGAACTTATTTAACCTTTTAACTGGCAAGATAGGAAAGGCTTGGCCTAGAACATTTGTATTCCTTTATTTCTCCATTGTATTACTCAAATACACACCACCTGAGATATTGAAGAGTTTGTCTAAAAACTAAGCAAGTTACAGTAGGTCAAAAAAATGTTGACCAGCTGGTTGAAGGCCAATGCATGGTAAAAAACTGGTGTTTGATACTTTCTTTGGCAAGGTCAATGCGTGTTCTTGAGATGTACCTCTATGGGAAAAAAATGACAGCTTGCTTAAACAAAAGAAGAAAAAAAATCTCATTGGCCAGAGTACGACCACCATGTGCGCTAAGAAGAGGATGAACAAGTCCTCCAGTTTTGTGATCAAAACATCTGCTGCTGCTCACGATTGACATGTTTGTGAATGCCACTGTTGAGCAGGAAGATAAACAGATGTAAATTGAGAGGTGCAGACTAATATTTAGGTTTTTCTCGAATTTTCAGATGTTTTTGTTTGGTCAACAATATTGTTTAGCTACCAGTTAAAGGGTTAAGCATCTTCCGGTAATACTTTGACATCGCTTCGTGCGAGCCACAACAGTTGGTACCTTCGAAAGATGCTGCCTCAAAGTGAGCGAGTTTACGCTTTTTGCCGCAACGCGGACAGGCCACACCATTTCTGCACATTTCACTTATGTGGCTAATAATGTGACACTTTCGCTACTGTAGAGGCCTCGGCAAGTGGTCGAGCAGCGTATCGCGCCTGTTTCACTTGAACATGCGCTCGTAAATACGGAGCGCCAAGTAATACCTCTATATCGATTCATTGTTAGCGCCCGAAGCGGGTCATGCGCACTGATGCGGTCCAGACTCTTGAGTTAATCATCATTGATTTCTAGCGAGAGATTGTTCGCAGGCTGGTGCACTGCTGTGCGTTCCTCCTTGAGTCAGCAGGAAAGCAGCATACGTTATACTCCTAGCTGCAACGCCATAAGTACTTGAGAGCTCTTATTTCTACGCGTGGATTTTTCTACAACACCGACTACATAACTACTATGGCAATGTGCTGTGCGCTACTAGACCACTTTACTAGAGTGGCTGATCCTTTTACATCTTAAACTGAGGTAACTAGGACCACAGCTAAAATGTTTAAAATAAGGTATTCCTGTATTCGAAGAGAAGTTTTTCGTTGATAGGGTTAATGCGCGAGAGCGATACAGTATTGATGCTTTGGAAGTACTCGATCAAGTGCCCAAAAATGCCGTCCCTCAGCTCTGGGCCAGATCCGACTAAAGGTAGCTTTTTTGTTGCTTTTTTATTGTGCTGCTGTGAGGATACATAAGTAGCTGGTACCGTCCGTCAAGGAGGGTAACATGCTTATGAATTTTCTCCACCACTATGCATTCTATCTGCTATAATATATATTTTTTTTGCGTCTGTCCTGATTTTCTACTCACCATTTTGCTTATTCTCTTGACCTTATTAGCTTGTCAGAACTCGGAGTGTGTCTTCAAAGGATATTCATTGACACCTACGTGTGTAACACGGGATTGGAATATTTTGCTCTTCAACAAATCCGTGTATTGTTATAGCAAGCAAGGATTGAGACAAAGAAGAATGAAGTGAGAGGAAAGGTAATGTATAAAACACGACTAGATGTATGGCATATCTGTTGGGAATATGCCCTACATTAAGCATTTCTCGTTTGTCTGGCACTTGTGATCCGATTTAAGCATGTGTCATTAGGGTTGATTTATTACAGCTTTATTTGCGGCACCACTTGCAGGTAAAATGCCAACAAATTGAGCGGTAGATGCAGAAATGTCAGAAGATATGTTCTGTGTCGCGACAATCGCACAGTAATAAGCCGAGGCTCTCTATGTTAGAAGACTGTACAGGATTACCACAGTGAACAGGTTCGCATCGTAATGACTTCTGACTTCTTCCGCACTAGTGTCAATTTACTTCCTTGCTTGTTGCTCGCGTCGTTGATGTACACGTTCTCCTTTCATTCTTTCCTCGCACAGGCTAAATATTCCACTAACCGGAAGTTCCCTAACAGGTGTGTTGGTTCTGACACCCCAACCAATATCGCGAAAACCAGCGCGGTATTTATGAAAAAAAAAAACGGAGTGTTGGGATCTCGCTAGCATTGGCAAAGGGCTTGTGCGCTATGCTTGGTGTTACTTTTCGAATGTAGTTTCAGTGTTTTGAGTTTTGGCAAGCAGGAGGCATGCACCACGTAATGATTTTTAGGGTTTTTTATTTGTTGTCAACTTGCGCAGTGATGCTGGTGTATGCATCTCCGTGCAGCTATTAGTCGTTGGTGAAGTTTGTAAGAACGGTTTATTGTCACACTGCAACGAAGAAATCATATTCTAATATTTTCTTTAACGAAACTCAACTTCAACTTCAACTGGAAGTACATTTCAGCCACATTCACAGCACCAACACCAGGTTACGTTCTGAAGTGACCCTGATGTTTAAACGTATTTTATCTTTCGAACACAGCAATATTCTGACCAAGAAGTTATTGTTGTGGTAGATACCAGAAGTAGTTCCGCCGCTATTAGATGTGCTCACATGAGCGACTCGGTAATTGCTTAGCAGAGATTACGCAACACGGCTTGATCGATGCACTAAGCCTGACCAATTTACTAATCTGCTAACGTTATGGGTGGCACCGCTTCAGTATCTACTCAAGTGCGCCACCTGTTATTTGCATAATTATTACGCACAGCGTGCACTAAAACACACGGACGAAGAATAGTGACAAAACACGAGCGCTCGTATTTCGTCTCTGTTCTTCGCCCGTGTTTTTAACATAATTATGCATAATTATGCAGATGTATATCGACTCGCCCAGCTAGCTACCGCACTCCACCTGTTATTGGCATTCGAGGAGTACACTGCTGTACAAGCAGGAAACGTGCATTCCGCTACCCCGCAGCATGTAGTGTCGCGCCCTTAGGACTACCAACAATCGCTGTGTATCACCAAACCAACAGACGCGTACAACGAGGTATACATACGGCACTGGTAAAAAACAAAAAATCGACGATCACACCCGAGACAGAACGTCTTATCACTATCGTTCCCTGATGAAATCCTTCATTTTAATTCACCTAAAGGCCAGACGACACGTACGCTTGCAGGCTCGCGAAAGCTCGCGCCTGCGCGCCTACGCATGCGCAGATCATGCTGGACAGATCGTACACGACGAAGCGCGCGGCACGAGCGCATATATTTTCTCCAGACAAATATCTGTGCCCTGGCTACCTCACAGAAACACAAAACAATGTCTACCAAGGCGAAAATAGTGAGCCAGGTGGGTGCGTGCTGGCGCGCGTCTTGTAAGTTCAATACCGGCATTCTTCGCGAGGCGCGGCGAACGCAAGGTGCGCGGGCGCGTGCTTTCGCGCGCCGGCAAGCATACGTGTAGTTTAGCCTTGACGCTTTACTGTCGCTTACAACTTCTGGAGCCTTCCCTCCATCTTTTAACCTCACGCCTTCATATCTAGATGACAACTATAAAGAACCACGTAGGAAATCAATTCCACGACTTCATAAGTTATGTTTAAGGACAACGTAACATCAAGCTCCTCCCTGTACACGCCATCCTAACATCAAGCTAGCATTATGGCCGCGGTGCGGCATAGATCTTTCTGACCAACTCTGTGGCAACGTCGACGAGTTAGAGGAGCTCTAAAGACACGGAAGAGTTAAAAAAAAAATAAAACTACGTGCGGGAGCGTTAACCATCTTTTAGTATTCAATCTGCGGCCATGCACGCGGGAAATAAAACAGCAGGATATAGAATGATATCAAGCAACAGAAAAGGGGAGCAAAACACACGTGCGCGGAAGAAATCAAATCAAATGAACAGGAATTTTCGTGGGTGCTCCCACATACCGATTGGTCCAAGAAACAACGATAATATGTGCCTGCCTTTTCGATGCTATGACAAGCGAGTTTGGTGTTGCACAATCTTCCTCAGACGGAGCCCCGTCTTCTGATAGTTTGAGCCTAACGAAGAACCACGTGTCTCCCTATACGCACGGTACGTGCGGGCCAGGGTATAGAATAAAGGCAATGTCACATATGCCCTTTCAAAGCGAAGTTCTCAGAGCCAGGCAGATGCACTCCTACGCTTTCGTGTCTGTAAAGCTTCTTAAGAAAAATATATTTAGCAATAAAGCTAACCGTAAGGAGCAACGATTGCGAAAAAAAAAAGAAAGTTTCTGTTTCAAAGTGCTGGAAATAGCTTTTGATCTCATGCGTCGAGTACAACGTCAGAAGAAGACAAAAGGAGGAAAAGCGAACTTTTACCATGCTCGTGTAGCGTGAACGCACAGGAAAGCTAGAATGTCTTTCACTGGTAAGCCGAAAGCGACACGCCGGGAAAGCCCACTATCCCTCATTTATCCGCCGTTCTTTAGCAGCATGGCATCACTCGCTATCTCGATGGTCGCCGCTGTATTTACGTATGCGCAAAGGCGACCGCAATGAAAAAGTACGCGTCGGTGCCGACGTCTCATTCTGTAATGCGCCCGCACTCGACGGAAGGGCGATCCTCCCGCAACCCGTACTTTTCGAGAAGACATCGCCACTGTCTTCCAGGAGCTTTCCTTGGCAGTCACTCGGTCGCTTTAGACGTTGCTGCACGTGTTCTGCCTGGCTCCCTGTTCTTTCGCCCGTGCCCTTTATGTTGGATTACGAAACCTGCACGCGTACAGGATTTCAGCGCCGAGCGCAGAGAGAGGAAAACTGAAGGCCAGGTGGAGCAGTGAGCGCTCCTTTTTGACTTGATTTCACAACTTTGTAGCCATGGCAGGCTACCGCATTTCTAAGCTTCATGACAAGTGTTCGAGGTAAATTCACGCATGCGTTTCTAGTGTGCACTGCTCCAAAGCCGAGCGGTTCAAACAAAATGGCAGCTCTCTTTCAAGCAGGGTTTGCGGGGAAAGCTTGTAGAAGCCCCCCCCCCCCCCAAGAGGAGTCAATAAATAAATAAAAACTAAATAAAAATCAAGATAATAATAAAAACACGTCACTCCTACTGAATGAAAAAATAAAATGTCGAGATACGGCACGATTCTCAAGCTGGCGCAACTTTTTACGCCGTAGAGATGAATAGAAGTACCGTGAGATGAGCGGAAAGAAGAGCGACAGAACGGACAGGATGTTGCTCACTGTCACACGAGAGGCGCCGACCATCAATCATAGCGGCCTGAGAACTCGACTGGAAACTCTCTTATCTTTCACGATACCGGTCTGGAAAGCCTTGAAGTTTCGTTCAAGGTTTGCCCCCCCCCCTCTTTTTTTTTCACTTCGCTACGATCTTTGCTCGTGTTTCGTTTTTTTTCTTCTATTTCGTCTTAGGTTGAGAGTGAGCGATTTCCATCCTTGAATTTTTTGAACAATGTAAAACCAGCTACGCAACGTACAACGCCCGACATTATACCTTCTGTATGCATCACGCAACCCATGATGAAGTGCGCCCTCCTTGGCTGCCTGTTGGTGGATAAAAGCGGCCGTCATTTATATCTACCTCATTGAGGGATCTGAGAGCTTAGGAAACCAGAAACATCGTGGACAGGCCCAAAGGTGAGAAAGCAGTGGCCGACCCAACAGCACTCGTGCACCGGTCATGTCGTCGGCTCAGCGCCGCCAGTTTGTTCTATTTGACAGCGCACAGTTAGGCGAACGCACTGCTCTCGCTCGTCAAAAGTCCGATTTCGTCGGCACATGGATCCACTCTTCATGCGTGCGCTCCTCGCAGGAGGCGCCACCGTTGCTTGGAAGAAGGCAAGGTGCTTGTACGGTTTTAGATATTCAAACACGCTTTTCTTTTCATGTCTGCAGCAACAGCAGCAGCAGCAGCAGCAGCAGCAGCAGCAGATAATCTGCTCAAGCCAACGCTAACTTCATGGAGGAAAGCAGAAAACGGCAACATTAATAAATTAAAAGTAAATTCTGGGGTTTTACGTGCCAGAACTACGACCTGATTGTGAGGCACGCCGTAGTGGGGGATCAATATTGACCACTGTGAGGGGGGAGGGGGTTCCTTAACGTGCACCCAATGCACGGCACACGGGCGTTCTTGCATTTCGCTCTCACCGAAATGTGGCCGTTGCGCGATTTGATCCCGCAGCCTCCGGTTTAGCAGCGCAACGCCAACGCCACTATACGCCACCACGGAGAGTGCAAAATTAAGAACCTGGCAAAAAATATACTGACAAACAATCGAAAAGGAAGCAATGTATTACAGATCACTAATCGCCATTCTTCACCTTAGCCACGCAGTCGTTTTTCGCGTAAATCCGTACCGGCAGACAACGAGAAAGAGATGTAGCCGACTTATTCTCGCGAGCGAGACGGTGATTTCCACTGCAAAATTGACGAGCACGAGTTACGAGGACGCATTGAGTAGGTTTATCGCTGTTTACACTACGCTCATTATTCTATAAAGAAACACGAAGACGCGCGCGCACGTACATGCATACAGGGCGAAATGCAGAGATGTTTACTACACACAGCCAAGGGTTCGACTAGTAAGAGGAGGAGGAGGAGGAAATAAAGAGAGAAAGAGCAAATTTTAACCATAAATGCGTCTGGTTAGTGGCCCTACTCTGGGAGACGTGTAAGAGGGAATAGAAAGATGAGGTAGAGAGAGGGAGGGGTGGGGGGGAGACACGGTGAGCTCGCGCACGCATGCGGAGTGTCTGAGCAAGTCAAAGGCGTTCACATGGGCCAGTCGCCCTCAAGGAAGACGAAAGTGCCTTCACAGTGTTGTGGGCCGACGAGCGATGGGGATGGTCTTCAAGTGGCATCTGCACGGACAGCGGCCGATCGTCCAGTCGTCGCAATGCGATAGATAATGTTTGTCATTCCGACTGACACCGATGACAATGGCCCAATAAATGTTCAATGTTCTCTTCGCCGCCGCAGACGACGCACGCAGCACTGTCGATCCTACCAATCGAAGCAGTATACGCCTTCGTGAAAGCCACTCCCAACCACAGCCGGTATAGAAGCGATGCCTCATGTCGATGAAGCCCGGGGGGAGGTCGGAGTTGGAGTGGGAGTTCCTGCAACCTGGTACGCCTTATATTTGGGGTGTTTCACTCTGTTAAAGAGAGCTTGCGTGCCAGGTGACGAAGCTGCCTCGCAACGTCTGTCCTGGAAAGAGGAATGGGAACGCTGCGTTGTCTGCTTTGTCTGCTTGATCATTTCCACTGATCCCGCAAAGGCCACGTAGCCACTGGAAAATAATTTCATGGTCTTTCTGTTTGACGTCGTGATAAAGCTTGACGATTTCGTACGTTAGCTGTTCGTGAGCTTCACGACTGCATGGTGTGTAAAGCCGGTCTCGAGTCGGAAAACACAGCCCATGTACCAAGACTCTCCGTGTCAATAAATTGAACGCACTGCGCAGAGCCCTGAGTTCTGCAGCCGTGGACGTCATGACATGTGACGTCTTAAATCGCAGTGTTATTCCTCTCGTCGGTATAAACACAGCACAGCCAGAACTAGTCGGTGTAGTCGATCCGTCCGTATATATGTGTACGTAGCTAATATCAAGTAGAATAGGAGCAAGCTCAATTGTTTAGTGCGGACGGTGGTGGATCTGACTTTTTCTGAAGTCCTGGAATACTTACGTTTACTTCAGGATGGAACAAACACTACGGAAGAGACACCGGCCTGGCCGCAGGTGTGTACCCCGATGTAAGCGAGGCACGATCTTCGCTGACAGTTGAGCTAAATAACGTGCGGAGTCTTTCCAAGGTGAGTGCGGCAAAGTGGTGAAAGGAGTTCGGGCAATGTGCCTGCATGTGCACGCTTTGTCTCGACGATGATATGTGTCATGACTGAATAATCTTGAGCAATGGCAATAGTTTCAGTCGTGATAATCCAAGGGATATCCTCAGAGCTTGGGCCTGAACTCTCTGAAGTGTACGCAAATTAGTTTTGCAGGTGTTGTATATAACAGGTAGACTGCAACGGAGGAACCCAACAAACACCTTGTACAGCTGTAACATGGATTGTGCCGGACCCCCCCCCCCCCCCCCCCCAGTTTCTTTCTGCAAGGAACCTGAACAGACGACAATAGCAATCAGTCGCTTTACCTCATCGTTCCCGTGAGGAGTCCAGGACAGGTCTCTGGACAGGACAAACAAGCAAGAACCTGTGACTTCTGCTTGACGATATCATTCGCCCGTTGATTTATATGCCGTATGCACACATTGGCTTCCGGGTAAATGCCACCACTGCACACTTTTCCCACGTCACCTCCAGTTTTTTTCCTTGTTCACGAAGGTAGCATGATGTCGACGAGGCCGCTTTCTGAAGCCGAGCGCGAAGCTGAAGCTGTGTCACCCGCGACGTCCACATACAGATGTCGTTGGCGTAGATAGAAAAGTCGAACGGTGCTTGATAGGTGTTCGAGTAGTCCAATAAGGGGTAGGTTAAAAAAAATTCATGGGTAATTCCACTCTGTGAAGGTCGATGACCAACAAAGCTGATTCGATCGGCGTTGAGCTTCGGAAGATGCGCCGGCACATGCGGGTACACGTAACCGTTCGCCGTCGAGAAACATGGAACCGCATACAGCAGGGCCTCTGTACACGCGTTGTACAAGAACCGAGGCACATTACCCTTCATCAGTGCCTCCTTGCACATGCCGCAGACTCGAAACTCGCCAAAGTTGTCGCCGGGAAAGCACCGCGTCAGCACATCCACTGCCTTCTACCGTCGCTCTTCCGAACATATGCCGTTGATTTCAGAGAGGTTGTTATTGAACCATAGCGATCACATACTCGGCTTCTTGATCCGAAGTTGCGATAAAACATCTCTTTAGAACCTTACGTAGGCGCCGTTGAATCCCGGCACTGTGCCCTTGTTGCTTCGACGTCTCTTTGCGGCAATCTTGGTGTTGCGATATGCGTCGTCGGCTCTTGCTCGTCGCTTACATACCTCATCGCGGGCACGCTCTTCTTTTCGGGCCGACGGGTTGGCACGATGTTGACGGTCTCTATCCCGCCGCTGCTCTCGCTATCGCTCCTCGTATATACGTTGCTCTTCAGGAGTACGGATCACGCGTAGCTTTCCCATAGCAACGGTGGAGCGAAATCGTACCGAGAATTCCCCTTGGTCGCCTTATCAGGCACACACTACGTCACGCACTACATCATACATTCACAGAGACATAGCTGCGAGGTGCGCCGTTTTAGACACAGGTGGCCGTTAAGCCGAGCTCCGACACAAATGCCGGTATGCGTTTGCTTCTGCTGTTGCCTCTTTCACTTTCAGTTTTTGGGGGAGAGCTTTAGGGGAGAGTTTTTCCGCGCAGACACCATAAGATCGCGGATCCTAGCCATAGGCAGCTTCGCTGTAGAAGCGTTGGGCTTAGTACTCCGCGCTGAGGGTCTCCTCGGCTACTGAAATACTGGAGTATCGGGCGATCCCCGCGGTGAGCACGTAGAATGATAGTATCTGTAGGTAGCTATGAAATCAGAGATATATCTTGTCACGAAGTCCTATTGCTTCTCATGCCTGAAGGATGGCTTCATTGGTGACGTTATCGTAAGCCCCTTTAACGTCTAGAAACAAGGCAGCAGGCAAGCGTTTACAGGTGTTCTGGAATTCAACGTACCTTACCAAGTTGACAACGTTGTCTATAGATGAATGGCCACGTCTGAATCCTGTAAATGTGTCTGGATAAATTTCATACTACTCTAGCTACCACTCCAGACGCATTAGTACCATTCGTTCCATTACGTTTCCTAGAGAACTAGCAAGCGCGATCGGACGGTATGACGCAATGTCCAAAGGCAACTTGCCAGCTTTAAGGAGCGAAATCAGGCGACATGTCTTCCATTCTTGGGGAATCGTGCCGGTCTGCCACGAGCCGTTGTACAGGAGCAGGAGTACCTTTCGAGCTCGTTCACCAAGGTTAAACAGAGAGCGGTATGTGATGCCATCTACTCCTGGCGCTGAGGAACGCCTCAATAAAGAAAGCCCAGCTTCTAGTCCATCCAGAGAAAAAGGGTACGCGATACGGTTGATCACGAGAGAATGCTGAGGGGTCGGGAGTCTGCGTTCCAGTGGAACTTGCTTCCTCCTACAGTAGGATTCCGCGACTTCAATCTCTCTGCATTGTAGGTAAAGAGCCAGGGAATAAAATGCGTGGCGCTGTCCGAGGATTGCACGGAGGCCACGAACAATTCTCCATAAAGAGTCAAAGGTTCTCGGGGATCTAGAGACTTGCAGAAAGACATCAATCGTTCTGAAGCCAGCTTATTCATACGACGCTGCATTTTCTTGTTTGCGTCTGGCCAATCTAAAACCATGAATAAGCTTTGTGCGCCTATATCTTCGTTCCGCACGGGGCGAATTGCCCGAAATTTCTTGAGCTCAAGGGCGAAATCAGTGCCTGCGGAGCTTTTCAAAATCGAATGTGTGGCAACTTGTAAGGCACCTTTTATTGCGTCCCCTAGGATGTATGATACGTCTTGTCGACAGCAGTCTTCCAGGTGTGGTTTAAATTTTGGCCAATCGATGCATGGGACTGCTCCGGAGAACTGGGAGCTAGTTAGCCTCTCAATACTGAGATAAGCTGGGATGTCATCGCTTTCCCGCGTTTCCAAGTCCGAGAACCATTCAATCCTTCTGTTAAAGGAGCGCAAAACAAAGCTAACATCGAGGAAGCTACCTTACGCTGTTCCTCGCAGATAGGTAGGGCTTCAATCATTTAACAAAGTTCTCGTTCGGAGGCAGTGTACACCAATCTTCATTCCCTCGAGCTAATCTTGGAGCTTCCCCAGAGATAGTGGTGGGCATTGAAATCTCCACTGATCACCCACGGCTGTGGAGCCGTTGCCAAAACTTCCCGTAAGGGCTCGCAGTTTAGACGACTTGATGGTGATAAGTATGCTTTCAGTATTGGGAAAGTGACCTTGAACTTCTTCACAGACAAACACACGTACTGGTTTTCATTGTCATGCGACACTGGGTGATGAACACATGTCAAGTCACGACGTATGACAACAATAATCTAGCTGCATTGCCTGTGGGTGAAGGACATAATGCACTCTGATGGGAGATGACAGGTTTGGCTGACAAATGACAAAAATGGGATACTGGTTCACGAATACAGATTGCCGAAAGTTGGACATAAGCGACTTAATTCCTCTGGCGTTCCATTGAAAGACAGATACATTCTTCACTTTCTCTCGAAACGATGGCATCTGGTGGGCCATTGCTTTACCGTATATAGCTGCAACCACTGGACCCAGGGTGTCCAGCACATGCAGCGCGCTCTGCGTCGACGGAGTTTTTATGTTGGTGAGTAGAACACGCATAGCATTCATCAGTGACCACAGCATTATTACAACCTGGCGATTATCAGGCGTTGTCGCATCAGCGGCTTGTGAGGGTGTCGAATGCGGCGGTATTCGACATGTCTCCATGGCTGGTTGTGCGCTTGGAAGTGCGGGCCACTTTGCAGGATAGTCGAGTCTTGCCACTTTATTCGTGTTCGCGGTATCTTTCATGGTGGCGCTCCGCGTCGATGCAGCAGCCGCTTTAGCGGAAGACGGTGTGTTGCTTGGTGCGGCTTTTCGTTGCGCTCTTCGGTAGTGATACCGTTGCCGCCTAAGTGTAGTGGCAGCCTCGTTATGTATTGAATGATCCCTAACCGTGCGCCTGAAACCGCGAATTTCTTCCAGACGCGCAGGCAGTCCTTCGATGAGGCTTCGTGGGAACCACGGCAATTATGGTACTTCAGGACAGTCGAGCGGCAGGCGTCTTCTGAATGGGATTCGGCGCATCGCGGGCTTACTGCATTGTTGACACAGACGGTTTTTACACGGCCAATCTTGAAGCACTTGTGACATTTCAGGGACTTCGCTATGTAAAGTCGAACTCGATGGAGGACATGGCCAACTTTGACGTGAGAGGGAAGGCAGTCTACCTCAAACACAAGCTTCACGCAGCATGTGTTTTCAAGTCTGGTGAGATGCATGATGAGAGTGTCTTCTTTTGTTGACTTTATTAATATTGGCAAGTCGTCGGTCGAAATGGAAACGTCGACGTCATAAATGACGCCAACAGTGCTATTACCGCCTGTAGGGATCACTGATCGCACTTTAACTTTGTCGAATTTCGTGACATTCCGAATACTCTGTAGTGCGCTTCGATGTAAAACGTTTACAGCCAGGACATTCTTCCGTGAGTTCATTCTCACGTCTTTAATCTCATTCGGTGCGATACCCTCGAATAACAAAAAAAGAACCTGCATGTTCCGGAGCCGCATATTCTTCATAGGGTCCACGGGCAAGAAGAGAGCAGTGTGCGGCCAGCGCTGTGGTATGCCCTTCACGGTTGAGACACTTGCAGGCGATGATGCCCGCGGCAGTCTTATTTTTTGCCGTTCGGCTCATGAAAACCTTGAAGTTATCGTCCGAGGAGTCGCAGCTGTCCGAGTACAACTCGGTGGCTTCGCTGTCTCTGTCGCTTGACTCCCTCCCACATTAGCTGGACGTAGGCCGACCGGACGGCTGCGCGCCAAGAAGGTCCTCCGAAGTATCTTCGTCCACTGCCGCAACGAGGGAGCGGCAGCTCCCAGAGTTTGTAAAGAAACAAAACGAAAACGCAGAGACAACAGTGCCAGCGTTCAACTAAAGAATAACTTCATCATCTGCCAGCGTCCTACTTTATCTCCTCTGCAGAACGAAGGGCTTCCCAGCGATCTTCAATCACCCCGTTATTATTAATTAATTAATTAAATAACAAATAAATAAATAAATAAATAAATTAATTAATTAATTACATAAATAAATAATGAATACTGCGGTCTCGGAAAGAGATCATAGCAGGTGTGATACATAAAAATTGCTTAGATAAAAATTCACAAGCACGCGAAAATAGAAACAGTATATAATAGTGGATGAATACAAGAATTTGTTAAATTTGAAAAGCAGAAAACTGGTGAATAACAAAATGATTTAAATACAATACCGCAGACCCTAAATAAGACCAAAAAGGAAGAACAAAGACATATAACACTGCACACGTAACAAATCCTAAATAGCACAAAAAAGGTATACGCAAAGAGAAGTAAGACTGCTAAAAATTATTGTATTTCTCAAATGAAGACAATGAATCTCGGGTCACAACATCATCGGCAAGGCTATTCCATTTAACAATGGTTCTGGGAAGCAAAGAGTACTTAACACAGTTATTTCGTATAACTAAAGGTGTTATTGTAAAAGAATGTTGTTGTCTGGTAGCCTAGCTTTCGGAGTAAGTGATAATATGTGATGTATCTGTGTTATAATACCCTTTTACTAGCTGGTAGAAGAGAATCAGTCGACAAATTCGATTTCTATCAATAATTGAAGGTATTCCATTTCGTTTGATGAGTTCAGTAAGTCACGTACGCCCGTAAGATTTATAAATATACATCACTACTTTTTGTGAATTCCTTCCAGTTGGTTGACGTTTCTCTTTGTTCAGGGGTCCCAAATGGGTACGCATGCTCAAGCATAGGACATATGACAGGCTGATATGCAAGAAAATTTACAGCAGGCGTAGATAATCTTAAAGAGCGTCTCAAGAAATACAATTTGCATAGCGCTTTACTTGTAACCACGTCTATGTGCTTTCTCCAATACATATTATTTGTGACCCATAAGCCCGGATATATATATTCTGTTACCTCTGAGAGAGTAAATGCCGTTTGCTCCGTAATTAAAAAAGGAGTGACTTCTCCTTCCGAGTTATCTGCATAAAGACGGTTTTTCCGAAACTAATAGTCATCTGCCACCTCTCACAGCATGATACAATTTTTAGGAGGCTCTCGTTTCACGCGACTTGCTCTGCAACTGAACCAACTGTTTCATAAATCATGCAATCATCCGCATATAGGTTAATATTCGCATTATTATCAGTAATGATGTCATTTATAAAAATCATGAACAATAGGGGCCCAAGCACGGACCCCTGTGGAATACCAAAGTCAATGCCAACGCGATTTGAGGAACAGCCGTTTAGGGAAACATACTGATAGCGTTTCGAAAAGTATGCTCAAATTCATGCTAGCAGTTTGTGATTTGTTATTCCAAAACGTAATTTATGCAATAGGTTATTGTAAGCGACTTCGTGAAAGGCCTCACTAAAATCCATGTATATAAATCTGTTTGTTTTCCTTTATTTATTGCGGCTGCGAAATAGTAATTCCAATTAGTTGTGTGTTAGTTGAGCGACCGCGTCTAAAGCTGTGCTGAGCGTTTGTTAACACTTTGTGTTGTTCAAGAAAAATCAGCTATATGTTTATAAACTATGAGCTCGAAAATTTTACAAGTAGATGTTAATGAAATGGGTCGATAATTTTTTTATATTAGATTTGTCACCGGATTTGTCCAATGATTTGATTCTGGCTCTCCTCCAGTCGTCAGGCAATACACCGGCTTTAAGAGACTTATTGAACAATACAAACAAGTGCTTCGCACACCGTGACGCATACCTTTAAAAAAAAGCTTTTGGGATGTCATCCGGGCCAAGACATTTGTCACATCTAGTTCCCGCAAGAGGTTCAATTGCGCTCAGAAATTTTGACATCCAGCACAGGTGGCAAAGATATATTGAACTTTGGAAGACAATTATTACCTGCCGTAAAAACAGATTTGAAATGGTCATTGAAATCTCTGTAAACAGCAGAATCATCACCCATAATATTGCCATTAAATGAAAACCAAGTGTTAGGGCGTGAACTCGGCTTAATAGACCTCAAGAATTTTTTGATGAACGTCTTAATGAAAGAAGTGATATATTGTAGTATTTTGCCTCATCATTCTCAGTTTGTTGTTTCAATTGTGTTGATATTTTACAAATGGATTATTGTAGCAAAGGACAACCCGCATGTATATATATATTTTTTTGTCTCCTAAGTTTGCGTTGTAGCTGTAGTGTTTGTGGAGTAACCCAAACATTTGGTACGTGTAGATTTTGTGGTTATTATTGGCACAAAGCGTTCTTGAATAATGTTTTTGAAAGTTAACCATAGATCATTTATACTACACGGGCTTTCTATATAATAAAAGTCCAGCAAGTCAATTATTGATTCATCATCGACACGATTAAAGTTCCGGAACTGGCGATTTTCAGTGCGCTGATCACAAGAAACATCAATTAAGGTTAACACCACTGCTTCGTGATCAGACATACCAGGTGTGACGTCACACAAGGCATTATTTTTCCCAGTACCACCCATAAGAAATAGATCTAAGATTGAAATGGCGTTCTGAATTCCGGTGGGTTCAGATGCAATCTGTAACAAATCGACATTAAAAACAATGTCCAGCATTTTAATGTCATTCAAATCTGAAGACTGCGCGGAAAAACTGTTACAATTTATATTCGGCAAATTAGAATCACTGACTAAAATTAACCTAGCTTCTGGTTTTATATGAGAGCGCAAGTAATTATCAATATTTTCCAGGACCGAGACGGAGGAGCTTGGGCCCTTATAAATGGCTCTGAGGATGTATCACATTTTGTCAATGTATATAGTACCAAAAATTCTTTCAACGTCGGAAGTGTCGGGCATCCCGATGAGCTGTAATGACGACTTAAATAAAATAGCATCTCCGCCAAGCATTTTTCTCAATATTTACGAAAGCATATGCAATTTTTTGGAACAAATTCAATTTTGAATTTATTCTTGCACAGCCAAATCTCTGTGAGCTCAGCAATTTATGGTTTGTGAGTAAGAAACAAAGCTTCAAGCTGGAATGATTTACTTACAATGCTACGGCAAGTACTGTTTAAAATATATAGTTTCTGGATACTTGTTTACGGGGGTGATTTGTTACCTTTAGAAATTTTGTACCGCTTCCCTTGGTTTCGTCCGAACCATATAAAATGGCATTCACACTAAGCTTATCAAATAGAATCTTGACCTTAGGACCATCGGTTTTCTAATGGGTTGCAGTTTTCTAGTTATTTTTGTAGTTTCTCTAACACTGGCAGAAAAATCATCTGAAACTGAAACTGAAGATCTCTTACGCTTGCACTCTAAAAAAAGTTTACACCCTTTGGGCTGCATGTCTGCCACACAACAATAATCGTCATCAGCCTTGCTTGCGTTTCCTTTCTTGAAAACTCCGCGCCCGCTACTTTCCTGTCGGCAATGCTATGCCATGCTGACAATGCGCATACCGTTCGTTACTGGGAAGTACCGGGCTCGCAGCGTTAAAGAAAGGAAAGGCGGACAAGATTGATGACGTTTATTGTTGCGTGGCAAGATACGACTCAAAGGGTGTAAACTTTTCTCAGAGTCTGAAACACGCCTTCAGTATAGAACCTTTTTCACAAAAAGTCTACTAACATTATTATCACAGGAGGATTTTTTAGCTGCTTGCTTTCCTACTCTGTGGCATCGTTCTATGCCGTTAATAGTTACTCCAATTTTTTTTTTGTATGGAAAAAGTCATCTCTGATGGCATTGGCAAGGCTTTCAGAAGTTTCAGAGATCTCTTCTTGAATACCGTATACTATTAGGTTATTTCTCCTACTACGGTCTTCAAGTTCGTTATTCTTTTTTTTGCAAAGTAAGAAACAGTTTTTTCAAGTTGAGTCATTGTTAACTTTAATTCATCGACTTCCTTGTTTAGTAACAGTAAAGGGGCTAGCTGATATTCGAAGCCTGCAATACGCTCGTTCAAATTCGTAATATCGCTTTCGATTTTTTTCTTGCTTAGTTAAAACATAATTTGTCGATGCGGTCATGTTAGCCTGTCCTAAAAGTAACTGCGTCAGCATCTTCTGTTATGTCGGTCCCGTATTAGATTCAATGTCACCACATGCCAAGAGGCTAACTTTGAAGGCACAAATATTTGTCAAAAAATTTCGAACAATCAGTGAGCATGGTAGCAGCGGGAAGAACCGGTTATTGTTTCTAAAGGAACGAGTAGGCAAGTATCTACTTACCTGCACGACAAACCAAAAAATGTCTTAGCATTGTGCTTGATGCGCCAGATGCACTGCTGCCATTCACACGGCTCGTCGTCTGCGACACTGGTCTTCTTATAGCGTCAGGTTCGTCGACGTGATGAGATGTTCCCGAGGAAGGGGCATGCGCTGATGCCAGTGAGGGCGGTAAGATGACTTCCCAGAAAGCACATAAATTCGTGCTAGATGATGATCTGGTGCTGCCACCGAAAGTTTGTTCGAAGGTCCATCCTGCTGTTGCGCAGCCAGGCGGCACTGGCTGCGCAACACTCAAAGCTAATAGGCCATTTTTTATTCTTTCTGACGCAGGCGTTTTGCTGCGTCGTCGTGTTCTCATCACCCATGACGCGCCCGACTGTACTTCGTATATTGATTCCTCACACTAGAATAGCAGCTACCCACGTTGGCTCTCAAATTCATACCACTATTTTCCTGCTTAACGTTCTGCTTGTAGTGATGCAAAAATTGAACGTCGACTTCTTTAAACCGAGTACTCGGTTGAAATACCCGTTCAAGACATTATCTTTTTCAGGTCTAAGGGGTCACCTGCATCCGCCTTTAAATGATACTACTAAAGTGCCAAGGACCAGTGGGACTGCACTAGTTCAGGTGCAATCACATTAGGAATGCCCGCGGAACTTCAAGAGAATCTCTCGCCGGGACAGGAATTGGCCCCTCCGGCATGTATTATATCAGTAGAGCAGTAGTATAGTAAACCTAAAGCGTGACGTCGAACTCAGTAGTGTACGAACGCGACACTATGTCATGAACGTTGAACACCCTTTAACGTAAACAAATGTATCTATTGCCAGATATGGACGTTTTGAGTGTTAAGTTAACACCAAACTCCGAAAAATATACTTGGACCATCGCCAACAAAAGAGCTATAGAAAAAACGCATTTGTTGCATTTAAATACATTTTTGGAAAAACAAACAAAAACAAAACAAATATATTATATTGTCACGAGCTCCCGTAACAAAGGGCAGAAGGAGCGGGAATGACAAAAAGACGGGGGGGGGGGGGGTAGAAAGGGGACGACCATGTTCGGCGGGCTACCTTTGGACCGCTCCCGGAATAAACCCCAACCGTCTCCCTTTATCTGCCTCGCACCTTTCAGTAAACAGTTCGCGCGTAACATTTGGTGGAGGTGCGGGGTAACTCCCACTCCCGAGAACGGAGCCGTCAGTGCAAGACCTTCGTAGAAGCCGCCGCCTTGCCGGACTTTTGCCCTCGGCCGCCATAATGCCTCGAGACGAAGATGCTCTCAGTACTGCATCGGCAGGACCAGCCCCGATTCAGCACTACCGAGAGCCACGTACGTTCTCCGCAAAGGCAGGGGAAGATGTCGACGAGTGACTCACCCATTATGAGCGGGTAAGCCAGTACAATCAATGGAATGCTGCCTCCCAACTGAGGAACGTCGTTTTCTTTTTGACGGACGTGATGATGGTTTGGTATGACAACCACGCGGACGCACTAACCACATGGGCCTGTTTCGTTGAGGAGATCAAGAAGTGTTTCGGCGATTCGGATGCAAAGAAACGAGAGGAGTTAAGGCTAGCTCAGAGGGCTCAGGTCCCCGGAGAGACATGCACCACATTCATCGAGGAAGTTCTAAAACTGTGCAAGACTGTAAACTCTCGAATATCAGAAGATAAGGTGGGAAACCTTTTGAAGGGAATCGCGGAAGACGTATTTAACTTCTTCATTGGAAAAGACAATTAGGAAACTGTATCGGACGTGATACAGCACTGCCGTACCTTCGAAACACTGAAGACTCGTCGAATTACAGCGCAATTTGGACGGCTAGCTAACGTGACGACCGTGGCCAGTGTGGACACGAGTTCTCCGACAGACTTATCTTCCGCCATTTGTCAGATTGTCCGTGAGGAGCTCCTTCGACACGAAGAACAAGAACGTCGTATGGAGCCACATTACAGCTCCTGCGCTTTCCGAGGCGCCGTTTGTGCAACCCCTTCGACTCATTTGCAGCACTCGATAAACGCTGCGGATTTTGGCAGCTACAGAGACGGCCCGCATTATGACCGGAGCCAACCATCTTATAAATATTCTTTTAACCGAAGCCTTGATCAGCTACATAGCTACGTTCGTTCCCGACAACCAGCCCCTGCCTATGAACAAGGCGAGAATATTCGTTACTCTCCATGCACGGACGCGGCAGCACATTGTCACCAACATTCCGAAGTTCACCCTATGTCAGTGTGCTACAGCTGTGGCACACCAGGTCAAATAGCCAGGTACTGTAACCAACGCCGATCATCGGGCTATGGGCAATCGATGCCGTCTACGTGGCATAGTGGTCGCAGCTTGGACACGCAGCTGCCAGGGAACTCCGCTCTATGTGGCCACTTCCGAGAAGACAGGCCATGTAATTCCACCCTAGGAAGCTACTTGGGAGAAGGAAGAACCTGCAACCGTTCCCCTGCTTCCGATCGCACTCTGTCACCACCATTAATTTCCGAGCGTACCGATGACCACCTCCCCGGCGGCGCATTACGTTATCATCTCCACGGCGCCGCTTCACGTCACCCCCGCCGGAAAACTAGCCAGCGCGGCCCATGAAGGTGAGGTCGCTGTAAACCCAGTTGAAAAACACAACAGGAAATTTTCACAGTCTGTCGTATTTTGGGACGTTGTTTCTGTAGTTCTGTTGCCTGTAGTTCTGTTGCCTGTAGTTCTGTTGTCTGTAGTTCTGTAGTGTGACGTCCTGTAGTAGAAAGTTCTGTAGTTCTTGATCAATATTTAATTAAAAATTGACAGAGACCTCCTTAAGGCTATGTAAATTTGTTAGTACAAAAAAAGAAAAATATAAAAGTAAAAAAAAAAGAAAAAAATAACCGTTGCCGCCCAGGATTTGAACTTGCGACCTCACGATTCCGAGCCCGGCATCTTACCACTGCACCACTCCTGACATGCTGTTCGAGTATACATTTTGGCCATGTCAAGAGTACGACGTGCTGATGCGCTGATGTTTACATCCAAGAGCCAAGATCCGCTATCACTCCACCGCGTCAAGTGCCGCATCTCTAGAAGAGCAAGAGTGTTCGTACCATCGACAGGTACATCGTGGAGTGCTAGAACATCGATTTTGATGTACGATATCCATATTAAATAAGAAATTCAGAAATAGACAACGTTGACTTTTAGGGTTATTACTGCTAGTTTCGACAGTTGTCTCTCGTTATTTACACTTTTGAGCGCGCATATAATTCGTGTGTTCAATGCAAAATAGCTACATAAACATTCGTGGATGAGAGTTCTTTCTGACAGCATACTGGCTTCTCACGGCAGCACTGTACCAGATTAATGAGACCCGAGCGAGACAGCTTTTCACGCAACTTTGTGGAACAACCCAAATCTTCTTTTCCGCTTCGCATAAGCTTGTGAAATATTCCTGGGAAATTAACTAATGTGTCAGTGTAACAGCACATGTAAGTCCACAGGCCTGTGTGCCACATCTTACCAAAAAAATAAAACGGATACGCAGCCATTCCTGCAGATGGTATGATTTTGATCAGCGGCCGACCTTGAGGAGGCCGGTAGGGCGTTGCTGGTGCCGCGTCGTCACGGCACAATTATAACTATTCGCCACGTCGACTTTAATACCGGTGTTGGTGCCATCAGCATTGCCGGCTTCAGAAAAGCGCGATTGAATACCGCGCAAGAGAAAAGTACAGTGTACACCACCGATGCGAAACTAACATACAATTTTAAAGGGCCGCGACGGAAAGCGCTTCTGTTGCGACTTCGGAACTCTTGGCCGTCGCGACCGAATGTTTCTGCTGCGACGTCAGAATTGGTGTCGTAACGTCGGAGTCGCTGTCAGGATATAAAGTTGTTGTTCCGACTTCAGAACTCTTGTTGTCGCGACAGAACGTTTCCGTTGCGACTTCATAACTATTGGCCTTCGCGACAGAATGCTTCTGTTGCGACATCAGAATTTCTGTCGTAACGTCAGAAATGTCACTCAATTAAGAAATGTCAAGAACTGCTGTCGTACAACAGAATTTCTGTAGTTGCGACAGGAATTCCTCTTGTCTTTTTCAACTGGGCACTACAGAAGCTTGTCGCATCGCACAATTTCAGTGCACTTCTGTTGTCATCATTGGGTACATGTTGAGACGATAGGTTTCCGTTGTGGAACAGTTCTCTGTAGTACAACAGAAGTTTGTCCATTACTTCAGGAACACTTCTGTTATGACAACTGGGGGCCTGTTGCAATGATAGGTTTCTGTCGTACAACAACATTTTTCTGTAGTACACCAGAAGTTGGTCGCATTACTTCAGGAACACTTCTATTGTGACAATTGGGGGCCTGTTGCCACAATAGGTTTCTGTAGTATTTCAACAGCTCTCTGTAGCACTACAGAAGCTTTTCGGGTTACTTCAGGAACATTTCTGTTGGGACAACAGGGTGCCTGTAGTGCTGACAAATTTTTCTGTAGTACTACAAAAATCTGTTGTAGAGCTTCAGCTTTCTGTTGTAGCAACAGACATACGACAGACTGTACTTCTGTAGTCACAACAAGAAATGTCTGTTGTACATCAGAAAAGTCTGTCGCTCCATCAGGAATCTGTAGTTACTACAGAAAAATCCTGTTGTACAACAGAAATTTCTGTAGTACTGAACACAACCTCTGTTGTCATTTTCAACTGGGAAACCTTTGCTGCTGATTAATATGCCTCCAAATATTTTTATGCTGAAGAATAGGGTTCATGTGCTTATTGACGGTGTCTCCACCATGGCTTTAGTTGACACGGGCGCTATTGTTTCGGTCATGAGTCTGCTGTTTAAAAGCCTTCTGGGACGCAAGATTATGTTTTGTTGGGACCAGAGCACTAGTTTTCGTGGAGTGAGCGGTGACTCGTTATATTCGGTTTGCGTTTATTCCGAGAGCGGTCCAAAGGTAGCCCGCCGAACATCGTCGTCCTCTTTCTCTCCCTCCGTCTTTTTGTCATTCCCGCTCCTTCTGCCCTTTATTACAAGAGCTCGTGACCAGAGCACTAGTTTTCGTGGAGTTAGCGGTGATTCGTTATACCCGGTTGGTGTTTGCAATGTGGATGTGTAACACTGAGTCTATACTGCTATTCCTCGTTCCACTCACAACGTCATATTAGGGATCGATTTCTTGCAATTGCGTGGTGCCAATGTTGACTGTCGAACGGGCGAACTCAGTGTGGACGGGAGCGTTACATCCGTGATCTTGGAAGACTCGCCCAGCCAAGAAAGTGTGCTTTGTGTTTCCGAGGATGCAATTGTGCCAGCTTTATCCGCAATCCGAGTTTCTGCAATTTGATGAACTTGCAAGACGTTTGATGCTGCAGTGGATCCTGTACATGTGAACTGCCTAAAGAAAGATGTGTTGGTTCTCAGAAATTTTGCATACTGACACTTTGTGACGTTGCAGCAACCGAACAGAACGCTTATAGAACAAAGATATCCGATAGTGCCCCTGGACGACGTTGTGATCTTCGGGCGAACATTTTGTGAGCATAAGAAGAATCTGGGGTTGGTGCTGAACTGTTTGGAGAAAGCCGGCCTTGTCCTGAATTCGAAGAAGTGTCATTTTAGTGCACGACAAGCCCTTGTGCTGGGACATCAGGTCGATAAAGACGGCATACGACCAGATCTACAAAAGACAGCGGCTGTAGAGGCATTTAAGGGACCTCACGGTGTGAAGCAGCTACGAAGCTATTTAGGCTTATGCTCCTACTTTCGCCGATTCAGCCCTAGAATTGCCGACGTGGCCAATCCTCTTACGTGCCTTCTCCAGAAAGGCGTTCCTTTTGAGTGGACTACAGAGGGTGACGCTTCGTTTCGTCCATTAAAGTTCCTCTAGACGACGTAGTCTATTCTTCGTCACTTCGATCCCTCAGCACGAAGAGAGGTTCACACCGACGTGAGTGGTGTTGGCAACGGCGCTGTGATTGTTCAGTGCATAAGCGGAAGTGAGCACGTGATCTCGTACGCGAGCCACTCCTTGAGTCGCTCCAAGCGCAATCATACAGTGACGGAGCAAGAGTGCTTGGTAGTCATCTTCGCGGTGCAATGGTTTTGTTCTTACCTCTACGGGTGCCCCTTCACGGTGGTCACGGATCATCATTCACTGTGCTGGCTCGTGAATCTTCGGGACCCTTCTGGTCGACTTGCGCGTTGAGCTCTACGTCTACAAGAGTACGATTTTTGTTGTTTCGTACAAGAGTGGTCGACGACACGCTGATGCTGAATGCTTCTCTCGGATGCCTCTTCCAACGAGTGAATGCGACGCTGACAACTTCGAATAATACATCGCCTTTGTTTCTCCGGAATTTCCTGATATGGGTACCTTCATATCCGACCAGCAGAAGGACGACAGTTTGCAACCACTCTTCGCGACCGCACACGTGCCTTCAGGAACAAGCCGCTTTCGCCTACGTGACTGCGTCCTGTGTAAGAAGAGCTACATGTCCACTGGCGCGCGCTACCTTTCAGTTGTCCCAAAGAGCCTCCGTATTAAAGTACTATGCGCCATGCACGACGATCCAACCTCGCGCCATCTTGGCTTTACAAGAACGCTCTATCGTGCTCAAGAGCGCTTTTACTGGCCCAAGATGCGTCACGATACCGAGAGGTGCGTCGCCAGCTGCACCGAGTGCCAGCGTTACAAGCGACCCCCAAACACACCGCATGGTCGACTTCAGCCAGTTCCGCCTTCCAGCGTCCCTTTCGAACAACTTGGTAAAGATCTCCTGGGCCCCTTCCCGCGATCCTCGAACGGCAATCGTTGGATTACTGTGTGTGTAGACCAGCTCACCCGTTATTGTGAAACGGCAGCGCTGCCATCGGCAACAGCAGCTGAAGTCTCTCTTTTCCTATTATATTCCATCATTCTCCGACACGGGCCTCCTCGCATTATAATCAGCGATCGTGGGAGACAATTTACCACACACGTTGTTGAAGAGACCCTTCGTCTGTGTTCAGCTAGCAAGCTTCCGGCATTCGACGCCATACTATCCACAAACTAATGGTCTGGTTGAACGTACAAACAGAACGCTTGCCAACATGCTATCAGTGTATATCGATTCCGCTCATAAGAACTGGGACAGTGTCTTGCCTTTTATCACCTATGCATTAAACACCGCAAGACACGAGACCACCGGTTACTCACCGTTGTTTCTTCATTATGCTCGTCTACCTCGCTACACGCTCAACACCATGTTTCCGTACTTCGCTCATGACAATGACTCTATTACCAAGATCCTCTGTCGAGCAGAAGAAGCGCGACGGCCCACTCGGCTACGCACCCTGGCTTCGCAGGACCGATCAAAGATCCGCTACGACGGCTGTCGGCCATATGTATATTTTAATCCTGGTGACCTTGTGTGGCTCTGGACACCATTACGGAAGCGCGGCTTCTGCCAGAAGTTCTTGGCCCACTGTGTTGGACCTTATGTTGTACTCGAACGCCTCAGCGAGGTCCACTATCGCATTGCACGCCTCACAAACAGTGGACGACACTCGGCCAAAACCGAAGTCACGCACGTTGCCGGCCTGAAGCCTTACAATCATCCACGGGCGACTGACTGACTTGCCCGGCGGGCTTCGTCTGCCAACGGGGAAATGTCGCGAGCTGTCGTAACAAAGGACAGAAGGAGCAGGAATGACAAAAAGAGGGAGGGGGAGAAAGAGGACGATGACGTTCGGCGGGGTACCTTTGGACCGCTCCAGGAATAAACGCCAACCGTCTCCCTTTTTCTGCCTTGCATTTTTAAGTAAACGATTCGCGTGTAACCACATGTTATTACTAAACGCATGGTGTTTGACCCCACAATTACATTTTCCTAGAATATCATGAGTTGAATATTTAGAAAGATTGGATGCGCTTTCTAGACGATCACAAGGAAGAAGACAGGACAGGCGCAAACTAGCAACTGAGGTTTATTCGAGGGAAACACTTAAATATCAAACCATGCCAGCGCAGGCGCATCAGGGTATGCCAGCGCAGGCGCATCAGGGTATCAGCAACAGAAAAGGAGAGAAAAAACACAAAATCAGAAAAACCAATGGCGTGGCTCAGCTAATCATATTATCTAGGAAAAGTGCCTTCCTATTGTAAAGCATGACCGATGTGTCACTGATGCATGCTTGTCCCTTCTTTCTTATATAATATGCCTCTAGAAGTTCTCATGCATTTTAGTTACTGCACTTGCGCAGGATCTTAACCTGGTTGAGCAGAGGCCTGCATTTATGATCTAGGCAATGCATGGGTAAATGACGTTGCTCCCGGTTTTTAGTTGACCTTTCGTGTTCTCGGATTCGCACGTTCAAACAACGGCCCGTCTGGCCTATGTAGGTTTTGCCGCATGTCAGGGGAATCTGATAAATAATGCCAACTTGGCAATGTACATGGGTTGTATAGTATGTTACATGTGTGTAGCCCACGTCTGACGTTCGTGTACGCTTTTTGTATGTCTTGCTGCGCAGATATGAACTGACCTTATCATGGGTTGTATAGTATGTTATATGTGTGTAGCCCACGTCTGACGTTAGTGTACATTTTTTGTGTGTCTTGCTGTGCAGATATGAACTTACCTTATGTACATGTTTTCAGGCTCTTTTGTGCCAGTTCATTCTTTAACGGAACTGCGTATGTCTTTTGGTTTTCTTTCTACTTTCTTCTGTGGATATAACTTTGTAAATGTGAGCACTATTTGACTGTCACCAGCGCATATCGCACTTTTTTCGCTTCTGTTTTGCTTGCGCTGCGAAAAGTAGTAGCCGGCGCCAATTATGGTGCCAACATTTCTTTTCAGTTCATATTAATAATACAGAAAAGTAAAATAAACTCAGGTCTCTCAAGAACTTAAACGATCCATACGCATAAATCATACTATCATATATTTTATTCTAATTACGCACCCTATTCTTTATGGCAATATTTACTAATTGACCATGCAGGGTTAAAAAATGTATTAGCTATTGCGAAAGCTAACACAAAATTTCTTGCCAGGCAACCTGAGGGTGTGAATAATTTGTTTAGGGTATATATAGAGGGAGATACAAACTAATGACATATGCTGGAGATTTTAGCTTGGCTGTTCACCTGACATGCTACTCCAGATGCTTTAGAATACAGACTTCTGTGTGGTTTCTATGCTAAATTTTGTGAACTACATCGCCACCACACGCGTTCACTCTCCGCCTAGAAACGCTATGGCCTGGGAACTTTTGCGACATAGGTGGTGGTAAGATTTTTTGTGGTGGCTATATGCAGCTTGAATGGCGCGTGAAAAAGAGCTATAAATGAACCGTACCAAACTACTCTCACGAAAGCAGTGTGGCCGCACATACAGACGACACAAAGCAGTTTTAACGTAGACTGTCATTCTAGCTGCCTGTAACGCCGGTGCTTCCCAAATGTAGTCGCGGTAACTCAACATCAAATATCGCAACGCATAGACCTCCTTTATGCACACATAACAGGTCAGCGCGTAAAAATAAAGAGAAAGAAAGGTCCAAGGACAGAAACAGTCCAAGAACAAGAAAGGCTCTGTTACCGTATAAAAGGGCGCATTCCAAGGTAACAAAAAGAGCCATTGTGATGCTTTGTTGTCGTTCGGCACTAGAGAAATGGTGCTAACATAGGGTTGATGAAAGCTTTGTTGACCAGGCTGAGCGCCTGAGCAATGCTGGCCACTCATCACATCTAAACTTAAATTCCTGCAAACGTGTTTTGCAGAACTTGAACACGAACAGAAAGAAAAAGAAGCTCAGTGCTGAAAAAGGCAACTTCATGTAATGCCCTACATCCACCGTGTGTCACACAGTGTGAAGAAAGTTGCCAGTTGGTTTGGGGTAAGAATGGTTTTTACCGCTCCATGCAAGTTGGCCAACGTCTGCACAATGATGCATAAATAAAAGCGCATTGTGTTTGTGAAACAGCATGCCAAACGCTTCACAGAGTATCATTCGGGTGTCGTATACAATATCCCCTTGTCTTGTCGAAGAGTATACATAGGGCCGACGGGGCGCTGTTTTAATGAAAGCTTTGGCCCTAGAGCATAGCTTGGCTGTACGCCGCAAAACTGAGAGCCACCTTGATATTCATTGTGGGCGTAGTAGGTGCACGCCGAACTTTGGAAACAGTCTTCCTTTCCAGATCAAAGGAGAAGCTGCAAAAGGAAGTCATAGAAGCTAATTTTATCGCTAAGAGTACTGAAAATTGCGTAAGCACGCCTTCTGTGAATTTGCTTGCTAAGGAGCTGCATTTCTATATGGTTGTATTTATTTGACACACAGTTTTCAGTTCTCTAATAGCATCTTGTTTTGTCAAGTCACACGATGGATTGATCCACGTATCTACGCATGCCATGCAGTGACGCGATTCAGTCGGTATACAAGCTTACTATGGGGGTTGTGTCTCAGATAGGGATAACATGGAAGCGCTTTAAGTCGTTGTCAAAGTTGTGTGGCACGTGTTGACCTGATGTGTATTCATACAGGCTCGCTTTCATGTTCTGAAATGTACTCGTAGTTGGAAGTTTGCGCCCGCCCTGTGTAACTACTTTTCTCCGTCCTTGTTTTTTCGCGCTGCCCTGTTATGTGTTCGAGAATGCACCAACTAGCCCAAACAAGAGCTTTATTGCTCCTTTATGCATTTTCCCTGTCTTTTCAATGCGCTTACTAATTTTAATGGAGAAGCAGTAATATCCTCAATTGTTTGCTCAAACATTGTTTGCAACCCGCCGTGGTTGCTTAGTGGCTATGGTGTTGGGCTACTGAGTACCAGGGAAAGGATAGAACCACCCTGGACATTCGAGGACATCACATGCAACTTAAGTATATCACGATTGCAGTCAAAGAGCTGCATTCGATCTGCAGAAGCCAAGTCATTAGTCCTGGAACATTTGAACACGACTTACCCGAATCACCTACAAATATACACAGATGGTTCTGTCAAAGCAGACGCAGACCACGGCGCAGCTGCATTCTATATTCCCTCTCTAAGATATACGTGGTGTAGCCGTCTGCACTGTATAGCCTCGTCGACAGTTGTGGAAGGCGTAGCAATAGCTTCTGCTCTGCGCAAACTAAAGACTTTGCCTCCGCAGAATGTGATTGCCCTTACGGACTCAAAGGCCGCGTTACAATAAGTATACCGTGTTCTGCCATCCCTCAAGTTCCCACGCAAACCACTAGCCATCGTGAAATAACTCAACAACAAAGGCTTCACAGTAAAGCTTCAGTGGATTCCCTCCCACATTGGTATTCCTGCCAACGAAAAAGCTGATACGCTTGCATACGCAGCGCTCTATCATCCTCCCAAAATCAAGGCTCCAAAGAGTAATCAATTGCAAAAATCTGACATTCGAAATCACTTTGCCTCGCTTTGGGTTCCACCGCATATGCCCTGCGTAACCAAGAGATTGCACCGAGAGGAAGCCTCACTTCTATATCGAATAAGGACAGGATCTGCTAATACACCGGCCTGGTTATTTAAAATTGGGCGAATCGATTCTCCGAACTGTACGGCATGCAACGAAACAGGAGACATTGAGCACTTTTTGTGGTCCTGCCAGAAATTCCAAGATGAAATGGACGCTCTCTTGAAGAATCTGCAAAAAAAAAAAGTACCTTCCGCATGCATGCCTGCAACACCTTATATTTCCCGAGGTATGAGTTATAGCCCGCAAAGAAAGTTCCTGTCTCCTTATCGAATTCTTAAGAGAGACTGATTTGATGGACATATGGTGAAACCATTCAGCGGTATTGTCAGAGACGCTCGGGCGGAGCAATTGCCGGCCTTGATCGCCAGGCTAAACCCGCCTGTTGGTACAATTCACCACCACCACCACCACCACCACCAACACGAGGTCGCGGGATCGAATCCCGGCCACGGCGGCCGCATTTCGATGGGGGCGAAATGCGAAAATACCCGTGTACTAAGATTTAGGTGCACGTTAAAGAACCCCAGGTGGTAAAAATTTCCGGAATCTCCCGCTGTATACGGCGTGCCTCATAATCAGAAAGTGGTTTTGACACGTAAAACCCCATAATTTAATATTGTTTGCCAGACTACTTTGCCAAACCACATTGCAGAGTTGCCAAGGCAAAGTCAGCTTGCCTTGGGAACTCGGTCCTTGTCTGCATTGCGAGAAAAGCCGTGGCGATGATACGCAAAGTTTTTCTTTGCCCTATGGCGAGGGTGAAGTTGAGGATGAGAAGGCTGCCTGAGGACGACACAGCAACGACCACAACTTGATGATGACAACTATTACGGCCGCCGACGTCGGCGCGTTACCGGAAATGATGGACGGACGGACACAGCAAACCCAGTTTCGAGCTTTTAACAGCTGTAGCAATATAATGAAAAAGACGAGTAGTTAAGGCAGAAAGGCGGGGCTAATTGGTTCGAGTGTTCTGAAACATTTACAGTGCTGAAAAAACGAAAGTGCACAGTATGAAAAAGACAGGATGGGCGCTGAGTATAGATGGAAGGAAAAATACAAAGACAAGAACTCGTGTGACGTTAAGCCTATGAATAAGTTTATGAGCGGATGCGAATCCGTTTACGGAATGCCGCGGAAGCAATTACATCGGCTGAAAAGGAAGATGTCAAAGTGTAACATTACTGGGGGCATCTGTATTGTCACGCGGTAGTGAAGACTATTGCACGGCAGGCAGGCAAGCAATCAACCCCAACTTGGAAGAAAAATCTTTGGTGGGCGAACGTACTGGTGTTCTTCGAATCAAGGTATATGTAAATCGGCTGCGACGATAGCAATAGGCGTGGTTGGTGGTCATCGTATTCAATGGCGGGGCTAATACGTACGCGTGTATACTCTCCCCTATTTATAGAGGCGTTATATGGTACATTCTAGCTTATTTATTTCTTTATTTATTTACAGTACTCTCAGGTAATTGAATCCTGGGCATTTACGTGCAAGAACCACGATTTGATTATGAGGCTCGCCGTAATGGTGGACTCCAGAATAATTTTATCATCAAGGGATCTTTAACGTGCCCCCAAAGCACGGACACGGGCGTTTCTTGCATTTCGCCCCCATCTAAATGTGGCCGCCACGGCTGGCATTTGATCCCGCGACCACGTGCTTGTCAGTGTTGCGGCGCTAGGTTATGTCTCGAAGCTGGCTCCATATGGTAACGCGGCGGAGGCTTCGGGTTGAAAAAAATCAGAAGCTCGGAAGTTGGGAAAACGATAACCAACAGGTTTACTGGCACTTGACAAAGTTATTTACATCCTTGAATAGAAAAAAAAATAAAGTGTTTAGTAAAGAGCGTCTGGGTGAGCCTCGTTTCCGTGGCCCAGATCCCTCGTTTTCTCTACTCACAGTCATTTAACACCTCTGTTCCAACACTCCCTCCTGGCGCTAGCCAATCCCACAGCTCACCACCCACCAGGGCTGCAGCCAATGAAGAAGCCGATACAACACTGTTGCAGACGGAATATCGGGCCAGCGACCCCTCCGCCCCCCCAAAAAAAGTTTCAGCGGGCGCAAAGGAGGAGAGAGGGTCTGGCTGTAGGAATGGGAGAGATCTTTTACTCCCTACTGGTCTTTTCCGCTGCTTCTCAGTAGAGGGCAGGCAGCAGGCAGTTCGTGTAAAACCCCTCAATTTTCCAAAAGTAGCGCCATTCTTAGATCTTTCCGCCACCCGGCTCTCCCCAGCGTTTCCTCCTCCACGCCTCCATTGGCCAATTTGTGTCACGTGGAAGCACGCGACGCGCTTTTATATATATATATATATATATATATATATATATATATATATATATATATATATATATATATTTTCTTTCAAGCGCGCTCCAACCGCCATTGCCGGCATATTGCGACAAAAGTACGCGCAGACGGATTGAATTCGCCGGATGAAATCGCGGCCGCGTCGGCCGCATTTCGATGGGGGCGATATTCAAAGAGGCCGATGTCCCGTGCATTGGAGGCACGTTAAAGAACTCCAGCTGGTCAAAATTAATACGGAGTCCCCCATTACGGAGTGCTTTATAATCAGATCATGGTTTTGGCACGTAAAACCCAAGAATCAATTTCTTTCTCTGTCTTGTGTGCCTTGAGTGTTCCAGTTAAAACGACACTGCTTCCCTGCGAAAACTTACAACACAAAAGAATACAGACGCACGCAGTATACAGATATAAAATTTGCACTTCAACAAAAGTGTTACTGGTGCTAATGAGGGGCGGGGGATAATTATTTTCGGAATCTCTTTCCAGTTGTCCCATCAAGTTCGTTCTTGCTTACAAATTCCAACCACTTGCACTGTAATAAATAAATAAAAAGCTACGCAATGTGCTGGTACGTTGCTCAAATTATCAATACTGTCTACGTGTGTAAACGTTGGTCATGGCTGCCACAACCCGTGCATGTGCTACACACATTGCGACCCTGTTGCTAGGCATTGCTGACCCCAGACAGTTGAAATCTCTCACACGCCAGCCGAACAAAAGTATCTTGCAGGTGCGTAAATGAACCTACGAAACCACGTACACATTCTTTCACGCCGTCAAAACCCGGAACTGAGGTAATTACGCGCGTGTTTAAGCACACAGTGTGCATGCGTCGTGTTACAGCCACACGAACTCTCAACGTGCGGGCGCTTTACGCCTTAAATAATGTTTTTTCCCCTACTTTTATGCGGAATTCCAACACGACATTATTAAGGCCAGTTACCGCCTGACGAAGCAAAATCGCTCCTTAAAAACTGTTCCTTAGGGCTCGAGCGAACTTTTCCGCGGATGTCCTCCGGTAGCGCGTTAGCCGTCGTCTTCTACGGCAGGGCCAGCATAGGCGACACCACCGCCCAGGCAGCGCCGAGCGCGGGTATGGGGCGGAGGAGGAGGGAAGTGGTTGGTGCTACTTTTGGAGATTGAGGGGCTTTAAGTTCGTGGCGGCTTTCTTCCGGGAAATGTCCAAGACTCATTCGCGTAGTCCCGGCCTCCCTTGGAGTGGCAACTACTTTTTTACTTTCGTCGCGCTTCTTCTCTGCCAAGGGGAGCTCGTTACGGGAAAATTAGCAGCACCCAGCCTCTCGTGGGAACTATCCTCCGAGTATCTTCCCAGCGTGGCTCTCGCATGCTACTCTTGCGCGTGACAAACAGCATGTTGCCTACTGCAGTCATAACAGCAGCGCCACACCATAGCCGCTATAGGCCACCGCGACGGGTCACCTCCCGGTACAAGAACCATCGAGGAGACGGGTTACATAGACAAAGGCCACAATTGTCCTCACGATTATAGACACAAACAGATTATAAGTAGCAGTTAAAGCCCAATGGTAGTTGACTAATCACATTTCTTCATCAACACATTTAGAATGCTTAAGTGGAAGAATGGTATATTTATATAATTTGCAAGCATCCTGCTCACAGTAATAAAAAAACTGAAGTGTTTTGTTCAACAACATGGTTCTAATATTACGTGTGGCTAACTTTAAGCAGAGCGACATTACTTATCCTAACGACCCACCGCGGTGCCTCAATGGTTACGGCGTTACAATGCCCGAGCACGAGGTCTTGGTTTCAAATCCAAGCCGCGGAGGCCGCGTTCCAACGGGGGCGGAACTCAAAAACGCTCATGTGCCGTGCTTTAGGTCACCATTAAAATAACCCAGTGACCAAAATTAAACCGAACCTTTCCACTACGGCGTCCCTCATATGTTTCAATTTTACTTAGACTAACTACTGTGCCGACACTGTTCCAGTAATTATATGGTTCATGGAAGCATGATTGTGAGCGTATGAATGCGTTAGAATGAGGCACGCGTACTTTGTGCAGGCAATCTCGAAGGGAAGCAATGAATAGCGCTGGATTAATTCATTTTGACTAAAGCGTTGTATTCTAGTAGCATGTTTTACCTTTCGATAACCGCACAGGTTCGAGAACGTGCTACAGTAATCGGTTTTGTTGTGCCCATTCTGATAGGACGGGCTTATTTTTCTAGACATGGCTACAACACTCAAATATCGCGAGCGCAGCTAAAGCGACGACCTAAATGTGATAACTCGTAATCACGTTTCATCGGAGCAAACGTACGCGGCAGTATGCATGCAAGAAGCAGGAAGCTTCTGGCCATCTTGCTCATCCCTGCAAAGTCATTTGTTGCACCCAACTATTTGGGAAATCTGAAGTGAGAGACAATTCACTCTTGCAAATCAATGCAAAAATTATGGAAGTCTTCAGCGAGCTGCCTGGCAGATTTGCTTTCTGTATTGGTGCTCTGTCCGTTACCTTATATAAAAAGAAAATATATTTTGTAAAGGGGAAAATGAATTGCTTTCGGACCTGCGCAGTCACTATTAAGAAGTATGTGCTCATACGCATTAACTTTTAGCAGCATATCTTAAAATCTTTTTGTGGCTTCAATGTTTGTGCCCCTGCATGTTTGCATTGTCTGATTGATTCTACGTTTGTTGTGTAGCGCTTCAGTTGGTGGTTTGTGGTTGTGTCGTGTCAGGTTTGAGGACTATTATTTCGGGCAGTTGGGTCGGAGTGTGAGTGCATATAACCAAGCACGGTTTGTCCGAAAGAACGAGCATTAATAGAAAAAAAAACATCAGAGGAATTAAAAAAGAAACAGTGCATGCAAAGCCCAAAGAACGTTACAGATCACAGGTAGCTAATTAAATTTTCTAGACGAGTCAAATATATATGCCTGCAGTTGCTCAAGAAAGCCTCGACGAGGCCGTGTGGCCGTGGCGATGCACTGGCGCAGGAAACGGTGGATGCAGTAGGCGAGAGGCTTGACCAAGTATGAAGCCCCGCCGTGGGCTGCTTTGATCAGAGTAAAGGGGAGCTTTCTTCGGCGTTACAGAGAGAGAGAGAGAGAGAGAGAGAGAGAAAACTTTATTGTGTCCTTGATAGGGTCCAAGGGTGGCGGGGGTTGGGAGACTAACTCACAGTACCCCCCTTCCTCAGACGGCGGCCAGTCCTTGCTTTCTGGCGGCGTCTTCGGCCATCCGGACGGCCCAGAGCTGCTCTCCTGGGTGCAAGCTGAGCAGCAAAGTCTTCCGCTGCTCGGCCGTAGTTATGATGCGTGGGGTGGGTGTTGGTGGGTGAAGCTTTGGGGCATGCCCCGATAATGTGATCGAAGTGAGCGCGGGCCACGTACGCTTCGCAGAGTGGGGAGTGTGCATCGGGGTAAATGCGGTTGTATAGCACCGGGTTTGGGAATGTTCGCGTCTGAAGTAGTCGCTAAGTGGTGGATTGAGATTTATTGCGTGTTTCGTGAGCTGGGGGTAGGGGTAGCGTCTCACTCCTCGTTCTCTTCCTTCACATCACGCCTCTCGTGCTCAATGTGAGCCACCGCGGACAGCGTACGTGGCACCCACGATGTTTACACTGCGAACTTCGGCCACTCCCATGGTTATACACGCGCCATGCGGTGGATGCAACAACCGCAGCGAGAAGGACAGCGTTAACTGACCCACATTTCTCCCTTGCGCAGCTGCTTGCGCCACAAACCACCGTTACGATAGCACGTTTTTGTCGGGCTACTCCTCTAAGTCAAATACAACACAAGAGTTCACGTTGTCGGCATGGTACGCCATCATCGCAGCTTGTACACGCCGCCTAGTTATTCTATGAATCGTATTGTCTTTGTGAAAGTCCGTGCAGCGCAACAGTTTATCTAAGACTTCCACGCGCTCACCATTTCGGTAAAATTATCGCTTGTGTTTTGACACCCAGATATGATTATGTTTTGCTCTGTAGGATGAGGTTTCAGAATTTCAAACTCTCAGGACGCGTTCGTCTTTCTTTCCTCTTGTTTTGCTATGCTCAAATGTACCCCTTTATGAAGGTGATTTCTGCTGGCAATTTACTCCGCGTGCGAAGGCCCGTAGTTAAAATACGTAATGAATTATCGCCTTTTTAGGTTCGCGTGTGAATTTGTGCATTTTTTCCATTATTAAGAACTGCGTTTATTCATGATTAAAACCCTCTTACATTTTTTTTAAAGCTTTGTGCTCCCATTTCTTGTATTTCTGTCTTACGTAGTGTGATGTGGCATGTTAAGGTAGCGAAAATCTCGGCTACTGCATTCGGCTATTTTAGACAACAAAAGAAAAAGGGCAAGAAAGAAACTTCAAGTAAGGATTCAACCGCAAAGCAGCTGCCATTTTTGCACTTTCCTTTAATTTTGATTAATTCTTTATATTCGCGATTTTTTTCATTATCAGCAATGTCTTCCCTAAAATTGTAGCTATTTTTGTGTATTACTAATTATTGTTTGCCTCATTAGTAACTTCCGACGCAGCACGTTTATCGTAGGACTGAGTTTTAATGTTTCCAAAAAGTCAGCTTTTTTTTCTAACTATAGAATAAGCACCCTTAGACACGCATACCAGCTCGAAGACAAGCCAATGAATAAGTAGTCGAAGTTTATTCTCTCGCATCAGAAAAACAAAACCACAAAGAACAGGAAAGGCGTCATCGCTGAGTCTTGATTGGCGACAACATTTCGCCGAGTACTCTCGCCAGCGCTGAACTGCCGAAGATTATTTCGCGGGCCGAGAGGTTGACAGTTCTGTGCTGCATTTTTTGAGCTTGCGTGTCCTGGCATCAAAGTCAGGGCGCCATCCTGTAGTACTTCCATCTGAGTTTACACAGCAATGGCACAAATTAAAGTGCCGAACTTATTCCGTCAGTACATGTTCTCTGTAAAGGGACAGCTTGGTTTGGCTTTCTGTCTCGCTCGAACACGGAAAGCCTACGCCCATTCCTTCTTTTCATTGGTTCTCAGTCTCGACGCAAGGCAAGCCGCCAAGGTGGCGGGCTTTGCTAGCTGGGCAACTTGAACTGACGCACTTCTAGTGCAGTATTTCGAAGGCGTTGTTTGTGACAGATTATTTCATTCACTAGATTTGATGTAAAGCGGCCGATTCTTACTCTGAAAATAACACTAAAAAAAAGAAAATTTTAAATTAAGCCCTATTAACATATTACTCTTCACAAGTGGCAAAAAGCTCCCTACACCGTGAGGAGGACGCTTGGTGACGCAGACAACACGCAAGAAGGAAATCCGGACGGTGCCCCTGCGAAGAAGTTTCCTGCACCGGTTCGTCAACACGTCATCGATTTTGACAGTATTTTCATGGTCCTATACATAACATTTTTCGTAATTAAAGGTCTACACTGCGTTCTCAGCGAACAAAAGGCTCAACCTGACAAGTTATGCGTACGTATCTCGTTCCGAAATGTCTCAAATACAAAAAAAGTAATTCATAACATCACATATATGTGGCGGCAAGTCGGGTTGAGACAAAAAAAATAGACAAAAAATGTTTTGTGTTTATTTCTTCACCACCAGCATGTTCAAAGAATAGTTCACCATCGTTAACCGGTTTACAGAAGGTTGCAGTAGAGAATTTATGCACACTTATGACTGCTCTTTTGCATCTATTCCGCACGTCTAAAGGCACCTACATGTTTGGCCTAGTTTATAACGTGGCGAACCCACGACGTGTATATTGACCACATGGCAAACCCACTCCATCCGCAATCTAAAAAAAGAAACAACTAAAGTCCGGAAGTGTGCAGACCGTACACCAACCTCCTCTCACTAACAGAACAAAAGAGCGCCGCTTTCATGGTTGGTAGACAAATATTCAGAAAAGTAACAAGAATCTCCTAACGTGGGTTATTTTACAAAAATGCGTTATTATATAATCAGCACATCTAGCCAAAACGTTTAGAAACATGTGTTTGTATGTACCCTCGTCTCTTGTTTTTACTTCCCTGTGATAAGAAAGGTGAGGATATTTTTCCAATGTTCCCAAAATTTCAGGGAAGAAAAGCTGCCTTGCTCATGGTTTTCTTTGTCACGGCTTCAAAATTTGCGGAAATTTCACATGACTAATAATATATGCGTAGTCACGAAGTCTTGAGATTATATATGACATGTTATTTTGCATTCTTTTTGGCTTTTACCATTAGTATCCGCTACCTCCCGGTTGGCCATTCGTCCCAATGAGTGATAAGAAATTTATAAAATCAACAGGAGTAGAAACCTTCCCAAATACGTTCCGTCGCGTTCACCCTAACTTAACTTCGTCGTACTGATAATGCGTTGCCGTTGCATGGTATTTGGCTGGCCGTTGAAACTGGTTTTTGTTGCTGTGTTTTTTTTTCATTGAACTTCTGTCTCTCTTGTCGGCCTGTAGCGGCAGTGAAGTGCAACAAAATACATTCGACCGCTTCCTTGCTTACGGATCAACGTATGTTTTCCTCGCTTCTGCTAGGCCTGCGTTACCCGCAGGCTCACAGTTGTCCGACGTACACCATGCCAACGGGGAAACTCGCTCACTTGACCTTTTGCCCTCGGCAACTCTCCCGAGGGCCAAACTGAGGGATGTGGTGGGTCGGCGTTGCCGCCGCCGGTCCATCCCTGTAGGATTTTGCGAAATCTACCCCATTTACCACAGCGCGCAGTTCCGAGGGAGCCTTACTGTGTCAAGCGGAGTCGGATCTCCGTAGCAGGTGCTCGCTGCCCCGTTGACTTCATCTTCATTTGATGTATTTCTCCCTAGCTGCGGCGGCACCCGATTCCAGTTACAAAGTTGTGCGGCTTTTTTTTTTTTTTAGTGTTCTAGGCGAGCCATTCAACGAAGAAACCGGTAGACCGCGTCTAAAGCCTGTCCTCTCCAACTGTCTCCTGCGTGGCGCCGGGGTATTCGTTTAAAGCAGAGCGGTGAAACGTTGACCTGAAATGACTCCTTGGGTTTCTCCATGGGAATAGAAACAATTCAATCGCACATTTAACGAATCAACTGTCCCGGGTCGTTTTTCTTTTTTGGTGCTATACCAACGAAGCCAAAATGTTTTTTTCCCTTCACACACACGCTGGGTGAAGCCAACGACATAAGCTTTGCGGTGAGGTGGCGATCCTCAAAATATTTGTTATATACCGCTTTAATAGTTAATTAACTGAGATCAATTATTCAAAATTAATAATAGTCACTTTAGTGCCAGGTGCGTTGTATGTGCGGAACAACCGATCCAATTTTTCGTGACAACGCGTACATGATTCTTTTCGGCGTGAATGTGCTCACATTCACTAAAACCACGTGAATGTGCTCATACGCTGTCGTGTTGCAGCGCTCTCGACCGCAGTTCAAACGTATCTTTCATCAGGGACGATGACGCTTCCTTTCCGTGTGCCATTGTCAAAGATGCTGACGCACTGTGAAGCCGAAGCCTAGAACCGCGGCTGCCCATTTCAGCAATAATAGCCCAGGAATATTTAGGTTTAGATTAAATTACAAAAAAAGAGCGGCAGAAACTAATCAAACAGTGCACATTTCAGCAGAACATTTATTCCTGTAGAAGTATTAAGGAACGAATAGAAATAATAAAAATATGACAGGCAGCCGTTGTAATCTGCGTGAAGGGAAGCTTTAGTGAGGCGTTTAATTAGACGTGTGACAACTAACGCCGATGCGTGCAATTTCGTTTAATTTCATCCTATACAATGCCTAACCCCATTCAATGTTTATATTTTTTCAAGACAACAATCACAACTTTTTTGTGGCGCAATTTTTATGTTTTCTTGTGTCGCCTCTGATGTCACCGCGGTACAGGTCTTCCCTGGAGGATTGGGCAGGAATGGGCACATAGCCACGTACCGAATGGCTATAAGTAGACGAAGAGCAAGCAAATAAAATAATGTTTTAAACTTAATTCACCATTTTATCAACAGGTCACCGTGCGTTAGAGACAGCTGTGAGGCGACATTATGTGTTCCGGGCGGATATTGCAATATATATTTTGTTACGCCGAACAGACATGCGCTTATTTACACCGCATTGTCAGTCAGCATACAAGGGTTACTTATATAAGCCCGTTCGCTGGTACTTGCATTCGGCGCATACATAACCTTCGTACCTATATCGACAAACATATCAGCCGACATACAGACCAACCCAGCGGCAGGAGCAGCAGCAGCTACACCAAAACCGGAAAGGTAGGCAAAGAACACTTCGCTTTAATATAAGCATAACATAAACCTTTGCCACTGCGAAGCTTTCTACCTGAGACACCCGTATTGAATTTTTTTGGAAGCTTCATGCTACAGTCGAGTTGACGACAATTTTCCCATTTCTTCTTAAAATTCTACATTTTCTCTTTTTTCGGAACCACAAGCCCGACACACAGTTACTGGCCTATCTCATTTCCCGCTTCTGTTTTATACTTGTGTACCTTCTATATATGTAATCACCCATCAAATGTTGTTTGTCACTCACTGACAATATTACTTATAACGCGCCTCTCCCCCCAGCTTCGCGAATCATTACCACTAGCCATGTTAAGCGATGTCGCAGGAGCAGTGTACAAGCGATTTAAATTTAGGCTCTACAAAAAAAAAATACTAATGTAGAGTTTAAATTCAGCAGCTGCACGAAATTCACTTTTTAACCGTATTATTTCTCCAGTTATAGACTCACATATTTTAGGTATAAGTTTACACAGTACAATTAATTATTAATTTACAGTAACAGACAGAGTACATATATCATTCACAAGCGTTGAATGTGCCCATTATTCAAGATATATACATCTTGTATAGTTGCTATAATGTGTGCTTCAAAACCTTATGCATCGAATTAGAACCTTAACGCCCAAGTATAAACATATTGTGCAGCTGAACGCTGGTACCAGGCGCGAGGCCTCCAACTCTGATTGATCTGATTTACATCAGCTGTGAGCTTCTGCCATGTGTGAGCGATTCCGCTGATAACTCTGTACGGGCTCGTGCACACTGCGAAATGCGGTTCTGCATCGCTGACCGCATTGCTTCTAGCAACAGCGTATTGCGTCACGCAGCTGAAGTGCTCGCAAATAAAATATGAAATAGGTACGAGTTTCACAATTGCCTTCAACATTGTAATAAACCAACACAGACCAAGACTGAATAAGGACGCCGAAGGGCTGCTGACCGTGTCGTAACCTTCTAGCTCGACGATAACAGCTGGCTATCGCGGTCGCCGAAGCACGTCGAGGTAGCGTGCCATACCTTGGAGGCGAAAGTAATAACGTACGATGTGACGCACACAAAAGACACCATACCGGCACATCCAAACCTAATAAGATTTTTTTCTATTATATGGTATTTAGGAGACGTTGTCGCCTTTAATGGGCGCCGGCTACTCCTTTCCCTTTAGGGATTAAAAACAGAATAAATCATAATAAAAAAGAATGAAATCATAATAAGACAAATCCCAGCCACATAAGTACACTAATGCCACACTATAACTGAATATCAATTCCAAATCGTAAAAACACAAAGACCAGTCAAGTAAGTATACTAATGCCATACTAAAACTGAAAATCAACTAAGGCACATAGCAACACAAATTTCAGACACGTATGTGCACTAAGGTAAAGACAAAGTCGGGTCACTTAGCTAAACTAAAATCAGGGCACATAAGAAATCACGGATTGAATTCATATGAAGGTACAAAAAACCAGGCATTGGATTGGCCAAAGTGGGGTAAAAGAAAACACGGAATGCGCTTATCCCATTTAAATACACGACTCAATACTTTCCGAGAATATTGCTCGCTTCTGTAAAGCTTTGAAGGGCCAGTAACGCTCGTCTTTGCAATGAGTATGTTGGCCAAGGACCTAAGACCTTCCTGATGCTGAAGGGCCTGCGATATAATGTCACTGAATCAAGTGGTAAGCGTTGTCTGTGTTTGTCCTGTTGCGCAAATTCTACCAGAAGTTGCTATACATCCTCATCCGCGTGGCCACCAGTGCATTTCGCACTATGAGCTGTTGAAATTTTATGTAGAAAGTGCTTTGTGTACGCAGTACCGAGCCGCAGACGGTGAATCAGCGTTTCAAAGGCTCTGGTTGTATTTAATGTGGACGGGATTTGAAATTGAAGTGATAGGTCAATGTGGAATAAATCTGAAAAGTTCGAGTTCTGATCAAACCATGTCGCTTTGCAACCACGGGCTGAGATCTGTCTTAGCATGTGCTGTAGTTTGTCTTGCGTTAAAGGGAGACCGTATATGGCGTTATTAACATGCGCTTTTGCAGCTGCCTTGTCTGCTGCAACATTCCCAGGGATATTGCAGTGGTCAGGTATCCATTGGAACATTACTGTGCGATTTCTTTCAGTTGCTTTTGCCTGTTCCTTTAGTGTGTCGTAAACTAACGCCATGTTTTGCGAATGGCTGATGTCACTATGAAGACAAAGCGACCTGCGAGTCATAAAGGATGACCCATCGTTCCTCTTCTTGCATTGAATTTATGTAGCTTAACAAAGACAATATTGTAAAAAGCTCTGCTGTTGTTGATGACGTCGTCTTAGATAGTTTAAACGTCTGTATTTGGTTCCATTCTGGAATGAGAAAGGCAGCTGTAGAAGAATTTGTTTGGCACGAACCATCTGTATACGCCTGGATAGAGCCAAGGTATCGAAAGTATATCTGGTACAACGCTAGTTGTTGTGCTGTTAACATAAACATATCTCGTTTGCGAATAATTCCTTCAACCGAAAGTCCAATTTTTGAAGCTACGAGTCGCCACGGAGGATAGGAGATACCTAATAACCGAAATTCGTGATGCGGTAGTAGATTTTTGTGCACCCGAATCATCGAAGTGATGGTCACCCTGTCTCTCTGAATAAGTGCACTTGCTAGTGGGTGCTTTTTGTGCTCCACTGAAACGCGAAAGTAGTGTCGACAGGTTTCAACCGTCCTCATAATAGGAAATGGAGAATGACGTTCCTCTGCAACTACTAAGGAACTTGAGGTTGTTCGAGGAACGCCAAACCATGCTCTACGGCTCCTACCTATTAATCATTCGAGTCTCTCTTCAGATGAACGGGAGATCCCATGCAGAACTGGTGAATATGCTCTTTTTCTTTATAAGTGCGTTATGTATTTTCAGTAAAGATGAACCCCCCCCCTCCCCATGTCGTCCCTGCTACGCGGTGAAGAACATTTATTATTGAGTTTATTTGTTTTTCGAGTGCTTTAATGTGAGAATTCTAAGAAAGTTGCCTTTCTAGTATAACCCCTAGGAATTTGCGTTGTTTCACTACGCCTAAAATTTGTTCCTCAAGACACAGCTGAAAATCCTTTAGATATCCTCTGGTGAAAGGCAACACAGCCGTCTTGTAGTAAGACAGTTCCATTCCTCTTTCCTTTAAGAATTTGTCCACAATATTTAGCCCTTCCTGCAAAGTTGATTGAACAAGGCTAGTACTTGAACCAAAGGCCCAAATACAAACATCATCCGCATATATATAGAGTATAGTTTAGCGCAGTTGGGAATCTCCACCGTAAATCCGTCATCACACAATTAAAGAGAAACGGACTTAAGACACCTTGTGGGACTCCTCGAATAATATTATGAGAGGAACTTTTTCCTTTGATTGGTTTAATAAATACTGATCTGCCATTCAAGAAGCTGGATATCCACCGCAGCGCCCATCAAGAAGTCTCAGTTTTAGCAGGCCACACGGTACATGAGCATGGCTGACTGTGTCGAAGGCTCGTTTAATATCTAAAAAAACGGTATTGTGGCATTTCCCCTAGCTCGTTCGTGTTCAACGTAAGTAATGATATCCAAAATTGCATCCATGGTGCTTCGCCGCCTTCGAAATCCTGTTATGTGATCGGGAAGTGCTTCTGTTTGTTCACACCACCATTGCAGCGTAGTGTCAATCATTTTCTCCATGACCTTGCATAAACAGCTCGTCAGATTCACAGGACGCAAAGGCTCAAAAGAAAGAGGTGTTTTACCACGCTTCAATATAGGTGTCACACGTGCCGTTTTCGAAGAGTCAGGGACAGTCTCCTTTTTCCACAAGTCATTGAGTAAGTCCAAAAGTGCCAATCGACCATTAGGTCCCATATTTTGCAACATGCCATATGTAATGAAATATGTACCTGCAGCAGCTTTTATTTTTCCGATTGATTTGATTATCTCGTTGAGATACGCGTCACGGAGGTAGCGTATCATGACAAATGTGAATAGTTTACGCAATCCTATTTTTTTGACCAAATGGACACTGCAGAAACCTTTGCGTCGGCCTTGTATGCCGTCCGTTGAATTACGTCTTGCGGTTATGTATATACTCAAGAAATGTTATAGCTTGCAGTCATTAAATTTATCATCGACTGATGCCGTCAGAGCTGCAGGTCACCTTGCCGAACGATTCTGCGGGAAATCTTTTGCAGCGTCAATTATGCCGACGAGGCCCGTGGAGGCACGTGCGTTGTTCTTAATTTCGCGCTGCGCCAAACGACAATTCCAGTCGAAAGTTTTAGCTGCGGATCTCGTTACACACAACTTCACGGAAGCTAGAGCTCGGCATAAATGCGCGCTCAAGAAAGTTTATTGCGAATTTCGTATTTTATTCGCTAACTGGTCGAGGTGCTCTGCCGTGGAAGTTATGTCCTCTGTACCCATATTACCCGGCTCAATGTGCGAAACTGCAGCACCTACAACACGTAGGCTTTATTTCTTATCATTTATTTGTCTGTTCAGTAATAGGTGAAAGAAAAAAAGGAACAAAGAAAATCTTCCCGCGCATATAGTTATGCAATAGAAGCCACACGTTGGGCGGTTGCTTCAATTTTCCGGCAGAATCGATAATATAATCCAGCCTTGTTACTTCCGTATCGGCTTTACTTGAGATTTAAATAATCAGTAGCACATTTACTGATATCCGTATCAGCGCACATGCGTGGCGCGTTTCACACTTGAACACCGAGGCGGAGGCGCATTACTGGAATTACTGTGCCAAGCGTAACGACGGAAGCCCACGCTGTCAGGTTATGGAGAGTCGACGCACGACGCACCATGCAGTGTCCAGCGCCTTCGCAGCCGGAGGGGTTTTCCTTGTTTTCGATGCTCGCGCCGGAATGGACATCCATGAAAAATGGGTCCCCATGCATTGCGCGCCCACTGAATCCCAGAATCCGGAAAAAGGCTTTGCGTACAGCACTTGCGAGCAAACGGAACCCGAGCGTAGCACAGCGGCTTCTCGAGCCTGCTCCCGTCATTTCACAAAATTTAAATCCCACACGCATTTTCGCAAGACCTTCATTCGAGCGTGCCGAAAGGGCCTACATAAAATTGGGCAGGGTGACACCGGCCCTTTGTTTTCCCGTGCAAAATACGAAGGCTCTGTATTCCGGCATTATGCCCCACCTAAAAGCCAATATCGCGGAGCCTAAAATAGTATTGGCTGTTCTGTAGCTTTGAGAAAGAAAGAAAGAAAGAAAAAAAGAAAGAAAGAAGGAAAGAAAGAAAGAACGAATGAAGAAATAAAAATAAAGAGATAGTTCCACTTGTCCAAAGAACGGTAATAACGATATACGACTTGGCTCAAAACGAATGTATATAGGCACACCGTTTACGCTTTCGTACCGTCGTTGTATATTGTATTTTTGTTACTTTTTGCGAGGAAATGATAGAACACGGTGAACAAAGTAAGCAACGTGCATGGTTTGTAAAGCTCAATAAAATGCATGGTATTCTGCGCAGGATTTCTCCTGTTTCGCCTACGTTGTTGCGGTCATTAAAAAATTTAGGAGCGCGAGTTAAAACAGCCTCACGCTGGCACTTTCCCCGTTTACGACAAGCTTGGTATGGACTCTCTTGTGTTCGCCACAACTGAGCGCTTCCGCTGGAGCGAGACCACGTTGTTCTGCTGTATAGGGGCAGTTACATCATACGTCACGTTCACTTTAGTGCTCAGTTTGAGCGTTTACCTCTGAATACATAAATATGCGGCAGTGATGGAGACGAAAGAAACAACGACGACGCGAGCGATGTACTTTGTTCAATTAAGGGAGGTCCAAGTTGTATATCGTTAGTAATGGGGGTTATATAGAGCTTCGATGTGATGAACAAACACGTGAAAATGGTTATACAACAAAGTGAGGCAGTTGTTCGAGGAAGATAAATTATATTTCCAAGTTGAAAGACAATGTTCCCAACGATTGACCTGATGAGTTGGCGGCCACAGAGGGAGAAAGAGGGGCTTTTTCAACGAAAACTTTGAGGTTTGCCTGGCTCGCCCATCATGCTAGTCGAGGCCCCTGTAATCACGTGAGAAGTGATGTGCACATGACATTCCGCACTAACCGACCAAACACATTCTGACAGTGTGCACTCATAGGTTGAGGGAGGATAGAAAAAATTAGATGACGGGATGATCGTCTGTCATCAGATCGTCTGTGAACCGATGTTTAATGACTGCTGCGTGCTGTACAAGAGCGGAGATGACGACACGCGGGAAATAGTGGAAGCGATCTTGATGGAAAGAAAAAACCGACGACACCTAAGCAGTACGTGTGAGTTGTGAATGCGAAAGCATTAATGGCCAATTGAACGCCGCTGAGTGGTTCTTTGAGTTATGAACTCTTCGTGAGCAAACGAGCGTGCTTAGACGCTGGGCCATTGCCTCCTAGATAGCACAAGGCCGGTGCACATCGATCTGTGACGCCATGCTACCTTGCCCGACTGCCGTAGAGTCTAATGAAGACTTTCCCGAGTGATTTTTGACGTCACCGCTTTCGTCCCGTCGGGCTTGGCAATGGAAATTTCAGCCCACGTAGCGTAACGTCATAAAGAGGAGCGTACAGGCCTGCTATCCAAGAGGCGCTGAATTTACGCGTTTTATTTGACCTTACTGAGGCGCAGTTGGAACGCAGGAGAGGGCTTGAGCGTACAAGGAACGCGCGGATAACACAGGCTTCCGAAATCGAGAGCAAGAGTGATGTGGCATCGCGGCGATGCCCTCTCCCCTCACGCAACACCTGGCGCGCTATGGGGGCAGCAGGTTTTTCTTTTCACCCGCTATGCTCCGTTGAGGCGCGCTCGTGACGTGACTTCACAGCCAATGGGAATCTAGGTGCCGTTTTTCGTTTGTCCAGACGACAGACGCCGGCTGTTTAGCTCAATGGGCCATTTGACGCCTTCACACCAAATAGCGGATGCTAGCTCTGTCATAGCTCCATTTCGTGTCACTGAGCAAAAAGGGAATTTATGGGGCCGCTGATTCTGTGTTCTCCGGTTCCCGTGGATTGTTTCTGTTGGGGAACTCACGTACGAATACGACACTTTTCGGAATAAAATTCCAGTCATAGGTAGCGCCCTGTCCCCGTCTGTCTTCCAGTCTCCGCGTCGATTAAATGCTGTAGTTCCAATGCTGCGCTACAGAATGTACGATGTTCGTCGTTTCAACACGGAACACCATTACCATGACATGCACCTCTGAATACATGATGTAAATCAGGTTTACTAATCTGAACATGTTCTTTTTTCTAATGAAACAGAATTCAATCTGATTAATCATTGAGAAACAAATATCGTGGTATCATAAAGCGAAAAAAAATATCCCAGGACACCTAAGCACTTCTTAGGAGTTGTGAATGCGAAAGCATTAATGTCCAATTGAACGACACTGAGAGTTTCTTCGAGTTTCGCGCTGCAAGTAATGTTTTCGAGCTCTGCTGCGGGATGTGTTTCGAGTTTTGCGAATAAATTGGATTGGGTTATTGCTTTTTTTTCACATTTTCTACGTTCGCACCGTACTACGTGGTCGAGTACTTTAAGCGCATCGAATTCCAACACAGGGGCAATGCGCATGCACACGTTCTGCTATGGCTGAATGCGGCGCCTGATGAAGAACTCGGCCCGCCCATGCAAACCTCGACGGAGCAGAGCGAGCCGAACGGAACACCTGCTGCCGCGATAGTGCGCCAGGTGTTTCCCCGCCAGCGCTTTGTTTACATACTTGGTATCGGTGGATGCGCTCGGCGCATGCCTTAGTAAAGACGTCATCGGTGACCGGGCGACGGCGCACGCCACTATGACGCCGTCTCGTAGCAGGTCGCCGCCTTGGAGCACACGTCTCGTGCGGCACTCCACTTTCATCTACACGCTTTCGCCGTGCCCTTCTCCGCTTTGCTCCTCATGTTTCCGCTGAGCCCTCCTCCTCCGCTTTCTCCTCGCTCTCTCTTTGTTATCTCCGCATTTCATCCCCCGCTGCACTCCGTGTTCGTTTTGCACTCCGTGCCGACGCCCAACGCAGCAACGGGCGGCCCAACCATATATACGCCGGTAAGCGGAGGAGCCTGGATTCGCGTCACGCGTCTGCGACGCCGTGCGTGCTCGTCCTACACGTATACAGATGGGAGACGCGCAGGCCGTGCGCGCATCAGGCAGTGCTTGATTTTGAACGTCATTAGACAGTTTTTAGTTACACGTACGTAGAGGCTTTGCGTACGTAGAGCGTCTACGTGTAAGCAGTGCGCATGCGTAGAACGTAGCGGGAGCGCGCGCGTCTCACGGAAGTACGTCAGATTCAATTCTTTGCGTGCGTTTCTTGCGCACGTAGACAGCTACGCGCGGGAATTTCGCAAGGTCACGAAGATGCGATAGCGGGCCGCGCGCGCGCAGACGGCTCGCATCGAAACACGGCGACAGGATTGAATTGGCTACCGCCGGGTTCACATTTCCCGATAGATGGAGCTACGGGGTCCCTCTTCGCGTGCGTCGCGTACGTGTAGCTAAAAGCGTTTCAGATGGCGTGCACGTAAGGTACGTAGGCTTTTCACGTTTGCGTACGTGAAGCCTCTACGTACGTGTAACTAAAACTGTCTATTCTGAGCGTACGCGACGGACGTACCAGCCTGTGCGCCGTCTTTACGTGGGCGGCATATAAACTTTGTGGCGTTGGAAACAGGTAGTGGTGGTTTCGGAATAGTGCTGGTACGCCGGGAGTCACCGCTAGTTCCGCGTGTCGCACAAGCACGATGGACGCTATCACTAATGAGCCGCTGGGCGCCTGCGTTAGGGCTCGGCCTGCACTTTGGCCCGCGAAGCACAAGCACCGAAGAATGACCACGTCAGGAAGTGCTTGTGGGCAGAGGTGGAGAGAAATGTGATGCCTAACGCTGCCATAACAAGCAAGTGCTTAAAATATTATATGGGCGTCATAGATGGGGCACTTTCAATTGCAATCGAGCACAATCGGGCTCAGATTGATCGATCGCGACTACTTTCTTACAGCGGAGCTGTTATACGCTAGGTTCTGGTGGTTTGTGTACGTAGGCAAAAACGATGGCGGCCACCACAGAGCTAAAAGAGCTAAAGCATAAAACAAAACTGTATCGCCGGGTATGCTCCAGCTGCGTTTAATCGCGATAAGTGCCAAAACTTATTGTGATAAAAAATATCGCAATAAAAAAAGTAAAACCGGAATAGACACTGTTTAGTATGGATTGCGGTTTGACGTGCCTTTCCTCCTCTCTGGCTTCTGCGATCCGGCAGGGACGCTGGTTGGAAGTATTGCTGTCACGTGCTGCGGAACGATTTAGAGATGTTTTAGTTCATAATTTGTGAAATTAACGCAATGTCCGTTCATACAAGGTTGTCAGGGAAGCAGTGTGCACCCTTACGGTGCATCGGTAGCTGCAATATGCAGAAATATCTCTTGGGGGCGCAAACATGTGACGCGCATTATCAGCTGCGGTGTGCGTATGTGCTGTGAACTATTTTGGGTGTATCAGTTTTAATTCAACGAAGAGAACTGGCGTCTGTGTATTGTCAGGAAATGGAGAATCTGCTCAATATCTGACCGCATGCTCGTGTATGGCCAACCTAAGGCAACCCCGAAACATCTAAGCGTCAAGCGCTATCAAATGTTTCTGATACACTCGCATCGTTCTCACAGATTACAAGTTTAGTGGACTTGAAATTACTGTGGTAGGTCTAGGCTACCCACCTGTATGAGGCCGATGGCGCTGCTCAACACAGCGATCAGTGTGGTTAGTGAAGCACCACGATACATAAATAAGCTATGTGCTTCGGCGTTGCCTTTTTTGCCATGTAAAGCCGTAATGTCCGAGAGGCATCGTATAAAAAAATGCGATGTCTATTTGTGAGAACAAGATTTCCGTTATACGGGTGAGTGCGTTGTAGAGAACGGGAGGAACAAAACCAAAAAAAAAAAAAAAGAAATCGGTTGTCGTCCTTTTTCTCAAAAAAAAAAAAATAAAAGAAAGAGAAGACAGGCTAACGCCACAATAAGACCTCGCATGGTCATACCGCACAACGTTTATAGATCTATAAACGCTGATGTCCCATGCTTGGACAATGCGCTATATCGAGCAAAGATATCTGCAAACAAGCATCTACCACTGCTTCGGACGCTCGCGAAGTTCGTAAACGGTCGCTTTGTTGGACAAGCGTAATTAAAACTGTAAGGTATACTGTTATTACTAACCGAAACTATTTTATTCATTGGTACAAACCACGTCCACCAAACCAAGTAGTCAGGCAGTGCAATCTACAGCTCACAGTTTGAACGCGTCTCAAATTATAACAGCACAACTTCTACCGTAGCAGAACGGTACCCACGCTGTTATGATCGCCGCGTATGTTTCATTGCTCCTAAACCGCAGCTTAGAACTAAAGAAGAATACTGCTATAAGGTCACATTAGTGAATGGAATTGTCAGAAATACACATTGATCGCCGAGGATGATTGTAGGCTCAAACACACGCGCACAAATCGCACTGCGTGCTCCCTCTGCCTCAACGCCCGCAGAAAGTCCGGCCATTCCGACTTAAACCACTTCAGTACGCCTCACAGAACCGTTTTCCACGTAGAAGACGCCACTTCACACTAAATAGACCGCGCGAGCGCGAAAACAAACACAACAACCAGCGCCGAGAGTATACCTTACATACAAGACAGAGCACCCGGCCAAGCCAGCATGCCGACTGCCCATAGACGGCGCCACTGCGCGCGCAATATGGTGGCGCCCATGAAAAAACGGTCTATGGGCAAACCACGTAACCTTATCTCAGTTCCCTTCCACTCGTGCAATGGGTAGCCCGCGTGCGGCGACGTCTGCGGAATAACAGTGCGCCTATACGAAGAACACCGTCGTGAACAGAAGCGCGAATGTGCGCGGCGACGGCGGGCGGCACGTAAAAAAATTAAATTAAATTACATTATGGGGTTTTACGTGCCAAAACCACTTTCTGATTATGAGGCACGCCGTAGTGGAGGACCCCGGAGATTTTGACCACCTGGGGTTCTTTAGCGTGCACCTAAATCTAAGTACACGGGTGTTTTCGCATTTCGCCGCCATCGAATTGCGGCCGCCGTGGGGCGGCACGTAATACGGACGAAGATCGTGCCGCAAACGCCACGCGTATGCACCTTTGGTTGGATCACCCCTAGCGACTCCACTACCATCGTATATAATTGTGGGCGATTGCAACACAGACGTGTCTCGGCCAGACGGAAAGTGGTTCGTGGCGTTTCTCTTGGAAAGGTTCGGCATTCAATGTTACACAAACATCAGTGTGCCCACGACGCGTCATCCGTTGTGTTTAGACCTCACATTGGCCAAGAACATTCGCAATGTCGCCACAAAGCCACTGGCCGTATATCACAGCGTTCATAAAGCGATAGTCACTTTCGTGACCAAATAATAAATCCAAAAAAGCAAACGAAAGAACGTTAAAATTCGGGAAAAGCATTGAGTATGCAATATTAATAAAGCAACAAAAAGTTGTGAAAGAAAACGAAATTCACTGTCGTATGTGTCTTTTATTTTCAATCGACACATGTATCACCATATATACAGCTCTGCTGGCCATCCACCTTCACAGAGTGGATTGGCTCTGAATTTTTTGCACAAGTTAAGAATAAACTTTCCTCAATCTCAACCGTTTCCGCCAAAGGTGATCTAGCAGCAGTTTCGTACGCTCAAAGTGCCCAGTTGTTAACGTATCGTGTGGCTGCTCACCCTTGCCTTCATCACACGCGTACGGACTCGGAGACGCGTACGCTCACGTACACACTTAGCGAGACACGTATCCCGTACCCCGTGTTGGCGGGATTTTAAGACCTGCGGTCTAAAACAACATTTCTCCCTTTCAGCACGGAGCACTTTAGTGCATCATTCATGGTTCAGCACGCGCTGTCGTATATTTCGCAAGTATCTTTTCCTTATCCTTTAACCAGGAAAGTTTTGTAGCAATGACAAATCAAATTTTTAATAATTTGACTTGGCGGCGTATCTTTACCTTGACGGTGACGTAGACATTTTTGGACAAAAGTTTTGGAAACGTGCTACACTGCCAACATTTATTGAAACAGAAGCAGGAGTGTTCAAGTAATTAGCGTAGCTCGGCGGGGCTGAAATGATCGAGCTTTGAAGGCGACCTAAGAAAAAACACATAGGTATTTCCACTCTCACTTATGGAACTGATGTGGCACGAAAGCGGCACAATTTTCAACTTATACGTCACGACGTTTCGCTGTGCGTTTCGATGACTGCAAATCTCGCTTATCTTCCGCTTTCTATTGTCACGCACAAGTTCTACACACGCGACGCCTTCCTCAGCATATTGAAGTTTACGGAAGAACAGTTGCCGGAGGAGTGCAACTGCAGTGACTGAGCCTCAAACTTTTCAGAGCGTACAAATGGCACTGCGATACAGGCGTCAGGTACTCTTTTGTTTCTTCTTTGCACGAACTGGCTCGGTGTGAATGCGGAAAGAGACGATCTCACACTGCGGGGGACGGCGGGCGGGCGGCCGGCCGACCAACACACACACACACACACACACCTATATATATATATATATATATATATATATATATATATGGCATAAAGATGGCCTCCGGCACGCGGGGCCGCACAAGCACCCGGGTTAGGCTTTCCTGCAAAACTTATTGTGCGCAGCTGCCTGTTGCTTGCCGTCGCCGCTCTAAACAAGGAGGCGATGGGCGGTAGCGAAATCTAGTTTGTGCTTCGTGGCCTCCGTCGCCACCGTGACTTAGCAAAGAGGCTGGACGTGTGCATTCTGAGCGCGGCCAGGAGGCTAAGGCGCCATCTGGGAGTTTTGTAAGGCGCTCAGATCTTCGCCTCCCTTGTTTTTTGTCACGCGCAGCAGCGCCAATATTTTTGCCTTCGTTGGAGCTCTAACGGCGGCTCTTGTATATGTGTATGTCTCCTGCTGCGTGCACCGGGAGGTGTGCTCTTTAGAGCTTCCCCATTCTTGTGCCACCCTCTTCCTGCTTTCCTTCGTGCTCCTACGGCGGGAACCTCGGTGGCACGTAGTTTATCGCTGCTGTGGGCCTCCCGCAGCCGTAGGGCAAAGAAGTTCTTCGGTGCCCTTGCGAGGCCCGCTTCCTTTGTGCAGTCTGTATGAAAAGAAGGGCGCTATGGTTAGCACCTTGAACTATCGATCCCACTCTTTTCGGTCTTTACGTTCGACGGAACACTGTTGCTTCGGCAACAGTGAAGGCTGTCGCTTCGGCAGCCACAGGTCGACGGTACACGCGTGCGCGGATTAGACGGCCTTTGTTCGGCGACAATCTTCTTTAGGTGGTGGCGAGCGTAACATTCAGAGGGTGTCGCTACGACGAAGACTGGCTGCGTCAGCATTTATTGAGGCATTGGATAAAGTGCCACAGCGCGAAGCATTTTAGTAAAGGTGTCCAAGTTTACTCTAACTGCCGGCCTGAACAATACTATAAGACTCACGAACGCCGTCGTATAGTACCAGCTGCTTTCTTCTTGCGAGTATCGCTGTATTGTCGCACTCAGGTGATATATGGAGAGACTATTTGCACTCCCGGAGACGTTGCGGGTGTACGAAAGTAATATGACGCAATAGCGATAAAAAAAATACAGCTTACGTAGAGTGCCACTGGGACGAAGGAAAAGAGCAAGATAGAATAGTTAAGAAAAGAAAAAGAACTTGTTCTTCCGCGGAAGGGAATGCGCCGAAAGAACGACGGTCGCGTCCACTCGCAGCACTGCACTGATTCGGCGGGCAAGAAGAACCGTTCATTGCAGTGGCAAAATTTTTTTTTCGGACAGGAAGAGGCCGCAAGTTTCTTGGTACAATGAAGCATGACAGCAGAATTGGAGGACCTTGTGTCTGTTCCTATACAGAAAATCCGCTTCAGCCAAGAAAGGTCGTAGTTCTTTCTCTTCGCAGTCTTCTCAATGATCGTGCTGTGTGTGCTATGTATTTCTCTCTTTTCCTCCATCTATCCTTTTTTATTTAACTGTTGAGGGCGCGCAGATGCTAATGGCGCGTGTGAAAAAAAGCCTTTTCGTGAAGTATGCTCACTGCTGAGACTTAAGCGTGCGAGAGAGATTTAGATAGAGCAACGACCCTTGGAAGCGGAGTTGTAGAGGAGAAGCAGCAATCTTGAATTTCTTTTCTGCTTTGCCTCGGCCTATTACAAGTGCCTCGGTGAAAAATGTTGGGCACACACAGGGGCAAAGTAAAGGTGTACATTCTACGCAACCTTTTAGAGTTAATGGTAACAGTAACAAGTGCCGAGAGCAAGTGAAAATCGGTGTTTAAGGAAAATACCCTGCTTCGGCCAGTTATACCTGTGCAGCTGTATTCGCCTTATTACCTTGGGATTGCTCGGCAGCTGTTTATATGTATTTAGGGTACAATACACATGACCTTGTGAGGCGTTACCTACGGTAGCCTGGGAAGAAAACAGCGAATAACCCTGTTATTAGCGTTTGAGGTATCTGAAGTTCACTGTCCCATGGCTGCGCAATCAAACCTAGATGGAAGTTCTGATCTCTTTATCGAGCGTAGTCGAGAAAAAAATTGAGAAGCGATTATATATGCATTTTTTATTTAAGTGCGAATAAAGCATTCGAACAGCTGATTTAGGGTAACGAGCGGCATTTTCTGCATAGCGGTATTATCTCTTATAAATTGGGTGGCTATTCCTGCAATGAAAAAGGCCAGCTACTTTGGAAGCCGCGCCTTAAACTTCGTGAATCGTGTTCTTAGTTGGAATGCGGTTTACGAAATTTTGAACAAGGGTATCATATTCGTGCTGTTTTAGGTATCGTTGTTCTTTTGATTGGAACATTGTCTTCTTACTCGAACTGCCAGGATTTCACCACCAGCAAATCATACGACGACATCGATCAGCGTCTCTGCGCTCATACGTTTATTTCCCGCTGTTCGCATGAATTCGTGAAGTGTTCTTACTTTACTGCGTTGGTTAAATTGTTGTACTTACCATTACAGAGACTTGATCTTCTCTCCCACCATTGTCGCTGCACATACAAAGGAAAACAAAATATGATCATAAAGAGTAACTCTAAAAGCCTCAGCAGTACAAATAACGCCTGCCTGTGAACAGCGTCTTAAATAAAAAGAGCTTTTCGTTCGTAAAAGTTGCTGGTTGATCGCCGATCACCTTTTCATACTAAACGTTCGCTATAACGATTGGTTTGCGTTTCTCCTCACGAGACACTGAAGCGTACGAACTGCTTTGCAACCATGGGACGAGATCTTACACAACAAAGACGCTCTTATCCGCGAATGATTTGCAAGAACTGTGCGGGCCAACTATGGCGTCAGACAATGGGATAACTAAAGCACTGGCCGGTGACAAAGAGATGCTATGGAAACAAATTCTGCTTAAAGGCTGCGGCTGATGAAAAAAAATGGGTCTTGATTCACAAAGATTTTGGAACAACAACCAATTCATCAGAAATGACGCTGACCAACTATGATAGCGAACGGAAAAGTAGCGAAGGTGGCTAGCCGATAATTAGCAGTCTTTTCGGATGAAAACCCTCGCGAATCTGTCTGCTGCGCCGTGTTTGTCTCCTTTTGTCACCGTCCTGTATTTAACGCTGTTTCGTTCCAGATATGCACATGAAACACGATCGAATTCTTACCACTCAAGCTATAGCATTTCTCAAGATCCGGGAGTATATCTTGCGCAACCTCTGACATACATCTCCTGAAAGGAGAGGAACAAGGCAGGGCCCCGGCTATGCCACGCACCATGCAAGCGAGGTTATCATCGACTTTATTTTCGAGAATGTTACTACGAATTGGAATACACCCGATTAAGATTTCACGGCGAAGTTCTGCGCCTTTGTCCAGGCCTTTCGCACATGTGCAAGAAAGCATCTAACGCGCTTTGTCGTGCGCAATAACAGGAGTGGCATGCTGCATACTTCTCTGACGTGAAAATGTTACGTCGTCAAGCACGCGCGGCATTCCCTCATATATGGTCAGAGGAACTACTAGTATTGCAGATGTACCCTTTGGTAGTGCCAGGCGATCGCATAATTAACTGCGGAAGATACGAGAGCACACTAGTTTTTGAGAGCACAAGTGTGGCTGACATTCACTATACCGAAAACAACAATAGTTGATTCGTCAGCTGCGTTCAAAAGGAACGAGGAAACTGCGTGAGCGGCTCTTCTATCGCTCTGGCTGAAAAAAAAAAGTAATTTGGCGAGGTCTGTGCGGAGGAGGGCATGCAGGATGAGTGAATATATATCTGTTAATTATCACTTTTTTCCTCGCTCTGTGTTGCTCGATTCTAGTTTGGTAAAGCAGTTGATGTCCTGTACCCTTCCTGTCTATTTCATAGCGTCGTTCCATCTTTAGCACTGCAGATATGCCGCGGCCGGCATCCACCTAGTTCAGCGTTCTACTTTATTTTCTGCACTTTTTGTAGCAAGGAATGATTGGTTTTGCTCAGTTATGACAGCGTATCGCGCTGTGTTTAGCAGTAAGCAGCTTTTCAGAAGAGCACTTTCTCTATCGTTGTGCAGAATGTCTGCTTAGACGAATTTTTCTCGCTCCATATTATATTACTTCATTGTGCTCGTAGGATCATGAGAAACCGAGTCGGACACTGCCTTTTCCAGAGAGACAGAATCAGTCAGCGACAGTGACGTTTGTGACTGATGTGTGTTGCCAGATTAATGAGGCGACATATACGTCCTGGTCGATGCTTCAATAACAGCAGTGTTTGCAGCTGCAGCTTAAGAAAGCGAGCTAACGATGTTCTGCGTCTTCGAAAGCTGTTGCGCATTATGGGTGCGTTCATCGGAAAAATCGTGCGCGGAAACTGCGCACTGAGTCGGCAGATCTATTTTGTTAGTATTCTTCTTCTCCGTTTCTATTTTTTTTTCATCTGCTCCGCCGAATAGCCATTCCAATCGTGCGAGCCAATTACGAAGGAAAAGAATAAAAGAAAGAAAATGACAATTATAAAATATGGCCCCAGGAGATGATCACCACGCATTGTTTAGCAGGCAGCTTAAAAATAATTAGGCAGGTCCTGAGGAAAATTTCAGAAACGATTCCCCATCAAGTCGAAAGCGGACCAAGCTGGTCGAAGCAATCATGGTAAAAAAAAGTTACTGGTCATAATGGTTTATACAAATGAGCCCATGAACGGAAGCTGTCTGGTTCCGCGGCTGCCGCGACTCCCAAACGATATAGGGGGTCCGTATGGAAAATTCAAAGTGGTTGACATGTCCGGTCAGAAATATTTGTCTTAGGGCAACTGAGCACCTTTGACTGTTTCTTTACTAGCAGTTCCACCAGATCAAGTTCGTATAGGCCAAGTCAATCACAGTGACATGCTATATATTTAAGAGATATAAGAACTAGGTTGTGATTAATTTTATGACAGCGCGATAAAACTAAACGAGTAGAATCCTTGCACGAGACAGTACCGACTGTAATTAGAAATAGGAGTGTTTGCCTCCTTTACATTTTCAGCTCATCAAAGATTCCGCATCAAAGATTGTAAACAAGGCTTACGTGCAGAATCCTGAACGTCTTTTGTGAAGTTGAGCGAATTTTATATCCAAAGGACAACTTTTACAAATACATAATTTTGAGGGTTATAGGAGGTCCGAAGGTAAAAATAACCGCCAGAAGGATTTCCCTACGTAAAGCGCGCGCAATGTAGTGTAGTCAGTGACGAGCTGGCTATAGTAAATACATACGTGACAAAAACACAAGGGTCAAATAAACTTTAAACGAGTTATACAATAGCTAAACTGCAGCAAGAGAAAATGCTTATACTAGGCACAATGCACTTACAACTCCTGAAAAAACATACAGTTCTAGTATATAAACCTATATTAACTACGAATGATTGTCAGCAATTCTCTTAGATATGAAAGATAAGTCAGATATTATTATTTCTGCGTGTATTTGTTTCCCAGAATGATATACCCGCGAACATGCTACTGAATTTTCCATAATTAGTGCTCACTTTAGGAAGAGGGAGGTTTTGATTCACCGCGAATTTTGTGCTGTTGTTATTGATGACATGAGTCTCATATATAGCCTAATAATCAATAACTTTCGGCGATATAGTTTCAACATAATGAATGATAATTTTATAAATAATAACTGACCCAGAGGGAGTGCGCTAAGTCCTTGATGAAGGGGGACATTTGGCAAAGAAATCAGATAAACGTCATGAGACGCATTGACTGGCTATGGAGTCGTTGAAGGTGCTCCACAGGAAAATGATCAGTTCCCCAATATGGACACGCACTAAGAAAGGCAAATATGCGTATATGCATAATACTACGAAACGAGATCGAATTTATAGTTGAAAACTCTAAGGACAAAATGGATACCGAACGCAATTTTCTGAATTCGAGACCGATTATAATGAAGTAAATTAGGGGGCTTATCTAGTGCAATATGCAAACATTTTGCACTGTCTGAAGCTGGTATAATATAATTACCAAACGTTGATGAGACAGCAATCCTTATATCACATTTCCCAGAGCAAAACACCATGAATTGAGTTTTTTTTAGGCTTCATATGCAATATTTTACTTAAGCACAATGAATGAGTTGATATAGTATGCGTTTAGGGTTAGATGGGCTCGGCGTTTTATATGAATGCACAGAAACAGGCAACGGCCGAGCGGAGCGAGCGCGAGCACCAAGAGGAACCAGCGTCTTCTTCTTCGTCTTCTGCTGGCTCCCGTATTTGTCACTACAATCACTCCCCGGCGAAAAAGGAGCCATCCTGGCGGCCTGTGGTACAGGGAGCACTGGTGGGTCGTGGTGCGGCTTCAGTCGGTCGACATGAAGAGTTTAGCGTGCGCGACGCCGTTGGTCCGTAGATGGCTGAATGGGCTCAATGGCGCAGTTGACCGGGCACGTCTGTCGTAGAACCCGGTAAGGGCCGTCATACTTTCAGCTGAACTTTGCAGGAAGGCCGGGAGTAGAGGACGGAACGCGGAGTCATACCAACGTTCCAGGTGAATATGATGGAAAAGACAAGCTTGAGTCACGACCATGTTTCTGGCTGGCCTGGTCTTGCGCGGTAAGTGAGCGTGCAATCTGACGACATTCTTCGGCATAAGTGGCGGCTTCGGATAGAGTCGTAGATTCGGAGGCGTCGGGGCAATATAAAAGAATCGTATCCATAAACGAGGAAAGTTCGCGACCACAAGGAAGATAGAAGGGAGAGAATCCCGTGGTAGACTGAGTGGAGCTATAGTAAGCACACGTAACAAATGGAAGGATGCGGTCCCAGTTAGTGTGGTCAACGGAAACGTGCATGGCGAGCATGTCGCCGAGAGTACGGTTAAAGCGTTCAGTCATACCATTGGTTTGCGGATGATAGGCGCTTGTAGTTCTATGAACAGTGTTGCATTCGCGAAGGAGGGCTTCTACAGCTTCGAAGAGAAATGAACGACCACGGTCACTCAGTAGCTCGCCACGCGCACCGTGTCGATGAACAATGTTGCGAAGGATGGACAAGCTGACTTCACGTGCTGTGGTCGCCGGGAGCGCTGAAGTTTCGGCGTAGAGCGTGAGGTGGTCTACGGCAACGATTACCCTGCAGTTGCCATCTGGGATGTACTGTAGAGGGCCGTACAAATCAATGCCGATATGGTTGCTGTGGCGTTACTTTGCTGGCATGTCGGCGAATATAAGAGACGGAAAATCGTAACTGGAGAACGACGGAACGCCATACTCACCGGGCAGTGGGGAGCACGAAATAGCTTCGGCATCCGAATGCTTACGGCCTGACCGGTAGACAACATGGATGTCCTAGTCATGTAGACGAAGCGCCCAATGAGCTAGGCGACCAGAGGGGTCTTTTAATGACGACAACCGGCACAGGGCGTGGTGATCAGTCCCGACGTCGAATGGACGCCCATATACGTAAGGTCGAAAATTGGTGATTGCCCAAACGAGCGCAAGACCTTCTTTTTCAGTGACCGAATAGTTCGTTTCCGCTTTGGTGAGAGTGCGGCTAGTGTAAGAGACGGCGTACTCTTCGAAGCCATACTTGCGCTGGGCAAGAATAAGGCCTACTCAACTAGCGTCCGTGTGGATTTCTGTAGGAGCATCCGGGTCAAAGTGGCGTAGGATAGGTCGGGATATCACAAGATGGCGTAATGTGGCTAACGCGTTTTCGCAAGCGATAGGCCATGCCGAAATGGCTTGGCTGTTGGCAAGTAGCTGCGTTAAGGGGGCGATTATGGACGCAAAATTACCCGCGAATCGGCTAAAGTACGAACACAGGCCTAAAAAGCTACCGAGTTCTTTCAGCGTAGACGGCCTGGGGAACTCGGTGATGGCGCGAAGCTTGGTAGGGTCGGGAAGAACACCGTCCTTGCTGACAACATGTCCTAAGATGGTAAGCTGGCGGGCGGCAAAGTGGCACTTTTCCAAATTAAGCTGCAGTCCAGCGTCTGAAAGGCAAGTTAGGACGCTTGCGAGGCGGGTCAGATGGTAGCCAATGTCCTTCGAAAAGACTACGACGCCGTCTAGGTAGCAAAGATGCGTGTGCCATTTGAGATTCTAAGAATGTCGTCCATGAGACGTTCGAAGGTGGCAGGCGCATTACACAGGCCGAACGGCATTACCTTAAACTCACATAGACCATCTGGGGTTACGAACGCAGTCTTGGGACAGTCAGCCGCATTTATAGGGACCTACAAGTTCGAAGATCCAAAGAGGAAAATAACTCTGCTTCTTGCAAGCACTCGAGAGCATCGTCGATTCTGGGCAGCCGATAAACATCTTTTCGTAGGATCTTCTTAAGGCGCCTATAATCAAAGCGAAATCGCATGCTACCACCTTTTTTCTTCACCAGCATAAGCGGGGAGGACCAAGGGCTGTGTGATGGCTGAATAACGCCACGATGAATCACGTCGTTGACTTGTTCGTCAATGACACGGCGTTCGGCGTAATAAACTCAGTGTGAACGCTGGCGTAGGGATGCATGGGTGCGGATATCAATGTGGTGAACGATGGCGGATGTGCGGCCTAAGAAAGATTGCTTATGATCGAACGACATCCGAAATCGACCGAGGAGCTCCAAGAGTTCCAGGAGCTCCAACCAGCACTTCCACCAATTGACAGTGCGCGTTTAAGGTTTGATGCGCTCGGGTTTTATATGAATGCACAGAAACAGGCAACGGCCGAGCGGAGCCAGCGCGAGCACCAGCAACCACCGTCTTCTTCATCGGCTTCTGCTGGCGCCCGTACTTGTCACTACAGGGCATTATTTAAGTCAGCGAGCTAATTCGTAGCAGAAATATATCTATGCTTTCGTGAGAGACATAGATGGTCATATCGTTAGCGAATAAGAGACATCTGGTATGATATGGGTATCTAGGAAGGTCGTTAGTAAAAAGTAAAAACAATAAAGGTCTCAAGACAGAGCCTTGGGGGACACCTTGGTTGATGGTTTGAGATGACTAGTATTTACCATTTAGTCCAACAGTATGTAGTTAGTTATATAGATAACTACGAATGAATTATAAAGGCGGACCAGCATATGCCAAAAGCATTGTTTATGCAGGAGAATATTATGATTGATGGTGTCGAATGCTTTGGTTAGGTAAATAAAAATGGTTCCTGTATCAAGCCTGCATTACCAGATTTGTTAATTTGTTCTGTGAAATGAATGATTGCAAGTTCAATTTAGTAATCATGTCGAAACCTGAATTGATTTTAACTTTCGGAAACTAATAGGTGAGCCAAATACAGAAAATTTTGTCAACTACTTAGAGAGTGTAGTTGGAAACATGGCAATAGTAGACCGTTTCGCGGTCACCTTTCCTATACTATACGGGAACTATTTTACCACTCTTAGAACTTCGTTGAAATACTCCACTTTGAAATATCTTAGCAATGAGATTACCTAGGCTGGGCGAGATATCACGATTTACGAGCAACCAGATGAACTCCTGAGACATGAATACCAGCGGCTGTTCTTTTAAGTGATGAAATAATACAAATAACTTGAGCGTACGTGGTTCGTAGCTATAAAAGGGGTGAAAACAGCGAAGTGAATTGATAAAGCGAAGACTATCATGCAAACTACTGGAAACACTAGAACGATTGCTGTAAACATATATTCAGGAATAGTAAAAGTGTCTGTTCCAGATGCTATTCTCATTAAGTGCGATTAATTGCTTTTCATGTTTAGGAATTACGTCATCAGCTGCCAGTTTCGTTTAGTATCATTTTGATCGGTCATAATTTTATGTTAAGGTTAAGTCCACTTTACATGTATTAAGACACCAGCCAGCCCATTAGAATGAGCACGGTGTATCGGTTCATCAATGCAACATTAATTTCTTGAGTCTATCTTCTTAAGATTTGCTTGCAGCCCTTATTTTCTTTCTTCTAAACGTGTGGTGTTTTCATGTGGGCGGTGTTTTACACAACTGTGCCACAGATAACGACATGACACGGTGCATAGTGGCACAAGAACCAGCGCGTGCACGCCCCTGATATTCTAGCGACGTCATTGTGAAAACACAAATGTCATCCAACTTTCTATGGCATAGTGCTCGGTCCTACTCGACGCAATTACTCAAGTTAATCACACTACGAGTCATTCGTTTTGCTGATTACACCTTTATGAATGTCTCCTACCGACCTGCAGCTCGCGCGGTAGAATAAAAGAACAGTCGGCCCAGATCGCTGCGCGGAGCTACAGCTTCTTGATAAAGGAGGATAAGTACAAGAGAGGATCTTCATCGCAATATTTGTGTGCATGTGTGCGTGTGCGAGTGTGCGTTTTATCAAATTATTTTCAGTTCATGGCACGTTCGGGGGGCGTTGTGATCTTCCGAATTTAATTCATTAGGTTAATGCTACATATGGTTCATTGTTTTTTTTGTGTCGTTCCATGTATACTCGTTACATTTGAACTTGAAAACTACTACAGGTATACACATCGTTGAAAATGTGGCGAAAAAAAAAGGTTGAGGACGCTCAATGCAAGGACTCCTTCCAGCGCCACATTAGTCGCCATCAGGCCAAGGAATAAACGGCATCCGAGAGACGCCCGTCTCTTCTCTCTGCAACGTTGAGTTTCTTGCTAATGGCTTTTTAAGAGGAAAACACTGAGGCTTGATGCCCAATATGTTCCGAATATGCCACGCTTTCTTCAGTATAGTAGTGGCACATAATCAATAAAAAACCGGGTCCTCGTGGTCCTCAGGCAGAGCCAAAGGTATGCCAAGAAGCCGAATTGAGGTGTGAAAAATTTACCTTTACAGTAGAGCTGTTGAATTGTTGCTCAGTTTTGCTGCAGTAGCAGTTAGCGGCTCGAAATTGCATTTGTTGTGTCCGTACCTTTCGTTACACAGATCACGACGGCGTTGTCATGAGCTCGCCTCTACAACCTCAGTCTCACCAACGGCATAGGCTGCTACTACGCCAATGAGATTGCAACTCATGCTCCTGCGCAGTTGGGAGCTGTACGCGCTAATCACTGCGCTATCGGACAGCTCCTAGGAGTTTAGTAGTTTTTGCGAGACTTTGTGCCCCATGCATATTCTGAGACTTGTGGCCTCTATGCGTGTGCTTCGGAGGCCAGAATACACAATAATGCCGCGGGTAAGGATGACGCTGTGTGCATCCCAAGATTCTTCGTGAGAAGATGGCAATGTCTGCTGCGGGAGCATGCTTCTGTCATAGTCAATAAGCTCACAGCCAAAAAAGTTTTTTTTCTTCCTCCCCCCTCCCCTTTCTTTTTGCGTAGTGGGTCTGTTGCACTATAAAACTTCCCGACTGGAGGGAAGGCGTAGTGCCAGTTCCAGCCTAAAGTTTTAACCGCCAAGACTCTCAAGAAGCGGACATGGAATGTACGAAAGGAATAAAAAAAATTGCTACAGTTCATTGAACCGTATGCGACCGCGCGATAACCTTCTAAGTCTTTCGTCGTATGGTCACGTTCACTCCTCGCGTTCGAGTGGAAGAAACAAAAACAGAGAAGCTACCCCTTTGGCGACTTTTCCCTTTCGCTGCTGCGTCTCTTGCCTGGGCCCAGCGTGAACGCTGAACTGGAGCTGCGAGGCCCTGTCAGGCAGGAATTGGGAAGAAGGGCAGAATAGAGCCTATCCGCAGGATGGGACACACACGCGAACAAACGAAGCAAACGGCGAGCTGAAAAAGAACGTGGGGCGGGGGTATATACGGGATTGAGCTCCACGCCGAGTGGTGTAGTCAGTTTGCCTGAACGGAAGCGGCGGCGGCAGAAAGCGTACAACCGGCAGCAGTCAGTGCAGCTGGTAGCCCAGAAGTTATGCAATCTGTTCGACGGTGAAAATGCACTCGGGGAAATAGGACACTTTATTTATCAGAGTGCGTGTTTTTAAACGCTTTAAATAGAAGCGGTCATAAATCTTGTGTCTCCCGCACTTTGCTGTACCCGGTCACGAAAAATCCAAGGAATAAATAAATAAATAAATAAATAACTAAATAAATAAATAAATAAATAAATAAATAAATTATGGACGGCGTTGAACATGAAAGAAGACATACCAGTTCAGATAAGTCTGGCTCTCACGCGCAACGGGAACGAATGGTCGAAGCCGAGATTGCGTAAGGATGTCTTCATGTCGTCGTCGCCTTTGGATGTCCAAGTATTGTCTCAGTATTATATGTAAAAAAAGAAATTACACGCGATCGGAGAGTAAAAATTATCCAAGCTATTATGGTAGCTGATCGTATACAACTTCGCTTCGTTCGCGGGGCGCTGATGTGTTATCACCCTGAGCACTATATTCCTGCAGCGCTGCACTGGATTTTATATGCTTACAGCCAAAAAGAAGGGAAAATTACCATCTTCTCTCTACAGTTACTTGTCCGCTAAGTCAAGACCAAAGATGTACAGCAGCCGCTGTCATATACTTTAGCCTGATGGGCTTTAAGCGTCGTCTTTCTTCTACGGGTGGTGCTAGATTAGTTGTTAAGAAACACTGCCACGTATAACTGAGCTGAAAGGGGTTTTGTTTTCAATACCTCAGAATATTTGCTTCTCACGGACTGATATTTACCGATAACATGTACACGTGCTGCCAATACTGTACGAAGGTATACGGCACGAGCACGTATACAGGAACAGATAATGTCCCAACAAAGTGAATAAATGATGCATCAGTAACTATATGTAACAGAATAGTGAACGTGCTGAACACAACACAAGCTCAACGTAAAGGAATATTTCGAGTTTATGAAATTTACGATTAGAAGCAAATAAAGAATTAAGGCATCAATCGAGCTTAGGGGCAGTTCAAATATAAAATAACGAATGTACGAGCTGGATGAACATATCAAGAAACTTGCATAGTATAAGTACCGCACATTATCTTGAATTCCGGACAAAATACCTATTTTATAACCTGCGTTTAGTATGACAGAAGTGACTAAGCAGTTCGGTTGAATTGTGGTAAGCAAAAAAAAGAAAAGAATCCTGAAACACCCAGTATGAACGTAAACATATTTATTTATTTATTTGTTTATTTATTTATTTATTTATTTATTTATTTATTTATTTATTTATTTATTTATTTATTCATTCAGTCAAATACCCTTAAGGCCCGGCAGGCACTACATAGGGGGTAGGGGGAACAACAGTAAGTACAAAGCAACGCAGTACTACGATGTATACAGAAGTCGCTGACCATTACGAGCATGTTGAAAAGAAAAACTTAAAATATAAAGACACATAGCAACAATCATCAACAAACATTCAATTGTTACATAGAGTAGCGTTATATATACACACATATGTAAAATGGGGAGAGGGGAATAGAGAAGCCCGATGATAGTGTTTGTGTTTTAGGCATTTTCCTTCTCAGATTCAGAGGCGTATTTCGACGTTTCAGTGTTTACCTGGTGTTGATTATTTGGTTCGCAAATTTTAGACGCTCTGTTTTTGTTTCACAAGCTATAGGAATAAGGTCCGTCTATTTCTTAGAAGCTGCGTTGATGAGTCAGTTTGTCTGTATTTCATATAATTAACCCTAACCGCCTTCCTCTCTATGACTTCTATAGTTTGTTAACATTGCGTTTGGTACACGAACACTATACAATGTTCCCACACACACACACACACACACACGCACACGCACACGCACACACACACGCACACGCACACGCACACACACGCACACACACACACACGCGCACACACGCGCACACACGCGCACGCACGCGCACGCACGCGCACACGCACGCACGCACGCACGCACACATGTTTTTTTGGACGACCACTTTCGGGGATACCACTTTTAGTGCACACTGTTTGGCTGGTTGAGCAAAAGCGCTCGGATCGTCCAACATGCGTACTACGTCAGGCGAAAGAAGTATTGCCGGATGTGATGCTTCGAAAATACGTCCCTTGATGCTGCGATCATTTGTGTTCGCGAAGCTTATTCGACCTTATGCTCTTGTCGGCAGGCGCGAAGTGTCACGGTGTCGGCCTGACTGTTCTTTGGGTGTTCGTCGTCATGTGCTAGCAAAAAGGCCATTTGTTCACTCCTTCATCACGCAAAGAAAAAGGTAACCCAGCTGTAATCAAACCAATGGTCTTGCGTTTTCAAGCCCACCTACTGAATCACGATGCCATGACCGTTGTTTAAACCTTTATATAAAATACTATCAGCAGCAAATAAATCCGCCGCCATCGTCAGGCTCATGGGTGCACATGAAGAGCGTTTTGTTTTTACATGGTCATTCAACTGGACCCAATATGGTGGCTGTCCTTGCGCCACCCGAAACTTGTGCTTTCTTCTAGAACGCGTGTGTGAATGCATTGCGAATGGACGAGAGAACTACCGAGTGATTGGTTATTGAGCGGTCACCGGTGAAATACCTTGGCGTATACCCATGGACCACTGCAAAGAAACAAACAGATATTGACGGAATGGAACGAGGTAACGTGACATAGAAAAGGGCGAAGTGGTGCGAGAGAAAAATTTGCATGTTTTCGGATACCAGAGTTCGCAGCATGATTCTTACCGCGAAACGTTGATGTTTATTTGATGGTACGCATACATGCATGCAAATGCGCAGAGTTGATAGATTGTTCGGGACTTGTTTATGTTATAAAAGTTGCAGATGACACATGAAAATGTGCGGAGTATTCAGAGATTGTTCACGGTGTTTTTTTTTTTTTGAACTCACAATGAGCGAGAACGAGTAGTTTTAACCTCTTTTGGCTTCCTTCTAATAATGACTCGGTTTTGCTCAGTTCTTTCTTTTTGCAAGTGGTGTTGAGAAATGTCAGGCGAACGGGTTTCTCAATACTGCCACTCAGATTAGGTTGCTAAATTGTCTTCCTGACTTGTTGCTCCATCAGCTGACCGCGTTTGCGGGAACGTTAAACAACTTAAGATAATTTGCGAGTGGGCCTATAGCATGCCCGGAGGCCTGGACGCGCTGATCTCTGAATTATCTTGCTATACCGTGGCATGAAATTGAGAGTGGCCGTCAATCTTAAGTTACGCTTCGTCAATCTAGGTAGATGTGATTAACATACGGGTCACGCTCACCCTGGATTAAACATTACAGTGGCTTTAAATTATGGTGAACCTTATAGGCTTAGGCAAAGTGACAGCGCAGACTGCGCATGGTGTTCCAACAGAAGTAGGGGAAAAGCGTAACTTTCTCGTACTCAAAGTATTCATCAACGCCGGTGTACACACAATCGGTGAAAAGCATAAAGAGCAGCTTACCTTCCGATCGCTGCGTGCCTTTTAACCAGAACGACTAGCAGAAATAAAGCACGATTGCCTTTATTCACAAACCTTACACCAAAAGCCAGTAGGTCAGCGTTGTGCCTATTGCAGCGGTGCCTCACAGACGGCGATTGATCGCTTGGTCACACAATACGAGCCAATGAGAAGGTATTTCACAGCACTACCATGTTCTGCGTCCAGGTAATAATTATCCTGCTTTGAAATTATTTACGCCTTCTGTGGCGTTGCACGCTCCAGGAATTGAAAATAAATTGGCTTAGCATAACCTAGAGGAAAAATGTCTCAGGCACTAGCAAATGCACCGGTTCCAAGAGATTTGCACATTCCTCTTCACGGATGAATCTGCATCAAATGACCGTTCGAGTGCGGCTTTAAATTCCTTCATATCAAATGGAAAGAAGTTACCGACTATCCCGCAAGACATCGTTCCCAGCGGACCACTACGGCGCGGTGTCACGCCCGTGGGTCTCGAGTCTCTGGACAGCAGCGAAGACTGTATCCGCGTCTGCAATTTCCGGGTCGACGACGATGGAATGCCGCGCACGTGGGGATACCCCTGTGTGCTTGCGTTATTCTCTTAAGCGGAAAAATAACTGGGCTAGCTTATAAATCCAAACGCGCCGAAATGAAAACAGTGTTATCGCTACCACCATATAATGAATGAATGACTGATCCTTTGGTGGGGTTTAATATGCCAAAACAAGAGAGGAGCTGCTAAAGACCACGTCGCGAGGTCTACCGGGTAAAGTTTGATCCCCTAGGGCCCCTTCACGTGCAAATGAGCCTAAGTGCCCGAGCGTTTTCTGCGCACCACATATCGTGCCGCCATGACCGGGAATCGAACGATGAATCATACTGTGTAAAAATGCAATCTGGCAGCTGCGTAAGCAGCTCTTGAGTATCACTGAGTGAAAAAGAGTTAAATTATTTACATAGAAATTTGTGCCACTCACGCCCGCATGCCGATATCGTGGGATGGTTGTCCGATGATTATCAAGTGTGATTATGATACATGTATAAATTTGTGGCTTTCCTGGAGTAAATCTGAGTTGAAGTTCCACGCTTGTCCAGTGTGTTTCCGCCTTCGTCCCTTGTCGTTTGCGCGGTTACATTATGAATTCAAATTGAACGACATGGTGCTCAGCTGGAAAATGCTATAGCTATTGAGATACCGTAGACATTCCATAACAAATGGAATGGTAGAATTACTGAACCCTTCTTTTTTTTTTTCGTGGGTCATTGCTATCGCGATGTGACCAAACAGTTACATACCACCTCATAATAGCTGACAACTCGTTATGGGAAGCAATGAAACAATATTGTTTCAGTACGCTATGAATACTGATAGCGCAATTCGCGGCGAATATGTCGTACACACTATCGTAGTGCCGTTGTTACCACCCTTAAATCACCCTAGAAAACTTGATGATGAAGAAAATAAGTTTTCGAAGCAAAAAGCTCTAAAGAGACAATAGAGATATCTATTATGATAGAAAAGCTGAGAGGTCGCCCTTACAAAAATTTTTATAGAAAGTCCATAGACAGTCTATAGACATTTGTCTATGAAGTCTATAGACTGTCTATAGACATTTCTTTAGACTAGTCTATAGACAGTCTATAGACTTATGGCCATACACTTTTTATAGGCTAGTCTATAAAAAGTCTGAGTCTATAGACTGTCTATAGACATTTCTTTAGACTAGTCTATAGACAGTCTATAGACTTATGGCCATACACTTTTTATAGACTAGTCTATAAAAAGTCTGAGTCTATAGACTGTCTATACACAGTCTATAGACAGTCTAGAAACTTATGGCCATACTTTTCATAGACTAGTCTATAAAAAGTCTGAGTCTATAGATTGTCTATAGACTGTCCATAGACTTATGGCCATACACTTTTTATAGACTAGTCTATAAGAAGTCTGAGTCTATAGACTGTCTATAGACGGTCTATAGACTTATGCCCATACACTTTTTATAGACTAGTCTATAAAAAGTCTGAGTCTATAGACTGTCTATACACTGCCTATAGACAGTCTAGAGACTTATGGCCATACTTTTTATAGACTAGTCTATAAGAAGTCTGAGTCTATAGACTGTCTATAGACTGTCTATAGACAAGTATATAGGCTTACAGTTCTACTTTTGTAGACTGAAGTCTATAGAATGTCTACAGATGAGATTTGTCCGTAGACATTTTATACACTTCAGTCTACAAAAGTAGAACTATGTATACAGTTCTACTTTTGTTGACTGAAGTCTATGGAATGTCTATATACAAATGTATATAGATAGTCTATAGACATTCTATAGACTTCAGTCTACAAAAACAGAACTTTATAGTCCGATACACTTTTTTTCTATGACATTCTGCAGACATTTGTTAACAAATATGAATTTCTTTTTAATCTATAGGCACTCTATATACACAGACATCTTATAGACAAGTCTACAAAGAGTGTATAAGGCCATAGCTCCATAGCGGCTATCTACAAGAAAGTTTTGAATGTATTTATGCATGTGCACCTGTTCCTTTTCATCTGCACTTATGCATTACCGTTAGTAGATTAATAATGCTTCTGAACCAGCTGTACTTTCATATATGTTGCATAAACAGAAAGAATTTATATAGTGCTGAATCATGCAGTGCGAAAAATAAAACAAATGCACCAGCAATGCATTCACCGTTTTTATTGCTCGATATAATAGATGAATTCCTTAAATTCATGTCGTATGCTATTATGGAAACAGATTAAATATTTACACTACTCCTTGGCAAGCATGGTCGCCAGGCTGGCCTTGACCTTTGTGTCATTAGTCCCAAAGGTGCTGCAGGTGTATGCTGCAAATAAGTAGATGCAGCAATATGAGGCAAAAATAACAAGTGTATTTTCTTTGTGTGTTCATTAAGCAGCTTAATATATTTGCTCAAACCATCTAAGTCAATACTTAATGCGGTTTAACTATGACTAATGGCTGCTTGTCAATACAAATCAGCACCTTTATACAATGTTTTATTGCATGGTATGGTGAACAATTAAACAGTCACAACTGCTGCTCGTGCCAGCAACAGAATGTTCCCTTTTATGACAAGTTCATATATGATGCATTATTGTACTTATCCCAAATGGTCTCTATATTTATTGCTGAAACGTTACCCAGTTGGGCTGTCTGTACATTTTTTTGGGCTGGTAGTTAAGTATGCCCGTGCAGAGGGATATTTTCAGAAGACGTGACTGGAATATTCACAGTATCATGCCTAAGATTGTAATTTATTTTGCTTAATACACATTTAAATGTCTTTCTCATACTTTTAAATGAATGGGTGATTGGCCATAACTTCAACGGAAGGCAGATGGGCTGATTGTATCGATATGGTCACTTAATTTGTTACAGGTAATGAGGCCTCTTGGGCGTGCTAACAGGTTTCCAAGTTAGGTATACCACATGAGCACCCGAAATACCACACGAGCACTTTGTGTCATGGCACGACAGATATGCACCTACTAGGAAACAGAACTGATAGTATAGTTGGAATGAATTCTATTACAGTAAATTATTTAAGGTGCTTTGAAAGATGAATATTTTTTCTAGGCTATCGAGGTTCAGGACGTTTAGTTAACGCAAAAAAAAAACACATATTGAGTAAGAAATGCCTTGTCAGTAAGCTTGACTTTCTTTTATTTTTCAATAAATGGAACCAATTTCCTTCAATTTTTATCAGGTGAAACGTTTTAAAAATATATTTAACTCAGAGATTCTCTGGAAACTTTCTATGACATATAACAAGACAGCATACCTATGTGGCGATTTTAAAATTTCCCAATCTTTTTCCAAGCCTTCCCTGGCTGTTTTCATGAAAATTTTCTGGCAATCTATGACGCCTGCAGCTTAAGTGTAATAAAAAAAATATTGTGGTTTAATGCTTGCCAAGTACTGCCAGTCCATAATATTTAGATAAAACGAATAACACGTCAGTCACTTGACATGCAGTATTAGATTCAACTGACTTGAATCCCTTAATTAATAAAGCTGACAAGGGCTTCGGCAAGTTCGTAATTGATGGCCACACGAGTACAGCACGGAAGACACAGAGACACACGTAAAGCAAATGCAACAATGTGAGGAAAAACTATACAATGAGTTATACAATTAGTTATTTTTACGGTTCAATAGTAGTTTTCAATATAATTTGCTCTCATCACTTATGCCTCTAGTTAACTTTGTTTACCTCTGACTAAAGAGTACATGGCAATATTAATCAGTACCATTATGATGTTTCGTTATACTACAGTATGATAAGCAGTTAGACAACCGTAATGGTCGCCGGTGCCAGCAACGGTACGTTTCGTTTTAAGACAGGTTCATGTGACACACAGTGTACTTATAAAAATAAAAGAAATGCGAGAATCCCAAACGATTCCTATAATAATACTTGTTGAAACAAAGATACCCGGCTGGACTGTGCACATTTTTCAGGTGTTAATGCAATATGCCCGTGCCGAACGAACATGCTCAGCATACTGACTGCAGTTTTGAACAATCACGTTAAGATTTGCAATTTATTTCCGCTTAGAACAGTCTGCAATGTCTCTTTTCTCATACTTCGAGATGAATACATTTGCCACACTTTCAGTAGAATGCACATGAATGGGGGCTTACTGATCAGGTTACTTATCAACTAAAACATGTTACGATCTCTTAGGTGTGTTGATAAGGGTAGAAAAAATGCAATGTCCACTGAATTATTTGAATAATCTGTGCGTTATCTACTTAGAAAAGTCCACCAAATTGATAATCTGGCTCTTTTTTCTTTTGTACAGCGCATATTGTATGCAGTCTGTCCAAGACGACGGCACTACATGCAACAGTAATGAAAACCGGAACACTTATTACGCACGACAATGGCTTCATACCATGCACGATTAGCACAATGCGAATCTGCGCCAGCAGCTGCCTTGTGATTAAGAGCACGTAAACTGCAGAACGCCGAAGCATCGGAAGCCGCTTAACGCTTTTCATATAGCTCGAAAGATAACTTCTGCTGCTAAATTGTTTAAAAAAGAGACAAAAAACAAATCTTCCAACTACCGTCAAACGCAATGCCTTCAGTTTGAAACGTGTAAAGGTGTTCCCGGAGCGACTAATTTATTGTTCTCTAATTTTTTCGGCTAAGTTGCGAAGCTGCAAGTGACTGAGCTTATCGCAGGTTTCATGCTCCAAAAGCGTTTGTGGTTGCATATAAATAGATTGGGTGAATCTAGAGATTTCTACTAGATATTTCTTCAAGTCTCGTGTTTTGCTTGCTGTAACTTCCCAAAATTATTTAGATTGGTTGCCAGGAACCTTAAAAATACTGCTACTTTTAAACTATGCGAAAACGGCAGCGCACACACTGCTGATGCATGCCCCGCAAACACGGCCTTTCATCCGATTACGCTAGCAGTTATTCAACTATGCCTGTCTGTTTGAAAATTCTTGATGCTAACACAATTTCGAGATATATACGTAAAGCGTATCACGAGAATTTCACTACACATACGGTGCAGCATTCATCGCGGCCGGATCAAGCGCCACTAAATGAGATCTACCACACTGGCTGCCCAACACACACAATCCGCTTAGTGGTAGCTCAGTATCAAGTTAAAACATGGTGTACTTCCTTTTTTACGCACCTAAGCTATAATGATAAAATCAACAAGCACGAGCGATCGCTCGCCGTAAAACATTCCGCATAGTAGAAGCGAGAACAAGAGCGCGTTATCAAACCATGTCAACGACAAACCGACACTATACCCGAGTCGCCTGCACTACATGCAGCCGGTTCGCGCAACGAAATGCGCTCACATAATCATGAGGTATTGACGCAAAACGTCTTTGATAAAGCTTACCATTCAGTGTAGTTGACGTGTGATGCCACAAAGAAGACACGCATACACAGACACCAATGTTCAGGGAGACACCGCACACCCACAGAACACCTATACAAACTTAGAGAAGGGAAACTGTACCTTCCACAGTGCTACGGAAATAAGCGTAGCGGTGGCGTCGTGAACTAAAGTATGTGACCACGGGTGGCGCTGTACAACAGGAAACGGAAACGGGGTTTTGCACAGTATGGTCGCTTTACCTACTGGGTTCTGGCTGATGCGCATCGATCGTGCTCCCGCCAGTTAGGTTGCTGTGTGGCAAACGTAGCGCCTACATATGTATGTAGGCGCTACGTTTGCCACACAGCAACCAAACTGGCGGGAGCACGATCAAGGCGCAGCAGAATATATGTAGCGCTGAGTCATATCGAGTTAAGGCACACTCTGAACTGACTTTTAAGGGCATCCCGAGCGGTTTTTCGTTTATTACGCCGCCGTTACCCCGAGTTGTGCCGCCGCGCTCCAGCTGTTGCATTTCGTGTAGGGCTACTGACAGAGTGCGGTTTCCAGGTGGCACGATGGCCTCGACTGGAATAAACGCACACACCAAAGACTGAGTAAGCTTGAAAATATTTTATTTTCATTTTACAAGTACAACAAAAAGCACACGTCTACGGATCCACACAAACGCGGTTACATAGTCAAGAACATAGTCAAGAAATGGCTCATTAATAAGGGTAGCACAGACGCACAAGAAAGAAGACCTAAGCTACAAAACGCACAGTCGGCTGCTAAACATAACTTCCCTGTCACCGCGTGTCACTTTTATACAGCATCTTTAGAGCACTACCAGGCCGGGTAATTTGGCGAAAAGAACGCAACAGCTTACGGCCGTCAGCTGCCTCTTCCTTACGGGTGTCATAATTATCCTAATCTCCGCATCAACGTCGTGCAAGTCCGCATACAGGTATCTGTATCTGAACCACATGTGCCAGCTTAATACATGTGTAGTGAAATTATGATAACCACTGCGTCTTATCAAACGTATTGGTTTTGCAAATGCGCATTACAGCTGACGGAACGACATACTGTAAGTGAAGCACAAGAGAACAAGGACAAAAGGAGGATGCAACACTTGGAGAAGAAGTGAAGAATTAGTAGGCGTACAGCAAACAAGCGATGACGGAGAACACACAATAGGGAGTTTTAGAATTGGGGCCCCAATAGTTTGGGGCCCCAAAGAGCTTTTCGGCTGTTAGCGTTGGGGCACGTAGGAGTGAAGAGCTTTAGAATAGGGTTTTACGTTTGCGGATAGCGTTTTGCGCTGACAGCGCCAATACGGCGTCAAAGGAAAGCTATTAGAAATAACTAAATAAAATATACCATTTTATGATAGGAATAATAATTTTGACTTGCGTGTGTTCGCGTTTAATTACAATTTAGAGGTTATTCTGTAAGCAGCAAACAATTAGTTGCGGTTAGTTTTGAGCAAACCAACTTTACTAGCCTTCACCAGCCAAGCTTATCCGCGTTAGGCCTACGAGCCATAAAATCCACAATCGAATTCAAAATCAGCGGCGTCTAATGAGTCAATCTTCATAACACACGCTAGTTGAGAGAAAGCGATAACCGCAATCACTTCTTCTAGCTTGCGAACTTCACGCGTTACCGCGAATCGAACCGAATTTTGTGCTAGGCTAGAGCCGTCGCTTCGATGGGTGCCGCCATGTTTGCCGACGCAAAGCTTTTGGGGCCGCTATTTGGGCTCCCGCTAAATCGGTGAAATAGCGTTCCCAACGCAAAACCCAAACGGAGTTTGCGTCTTGCGCATGCGCAGTGGCTTCGACGCTATTTCTTTGGGGCCCCAAAACGTTTGGGGCCCCTATTCTAAAACTCTCTAATGATGCATCGGGTGTTCTGTGACATCGGTTTGCGTACTTACGGTGTTATGGAGATCAACGGCATAAAAACGTACCTTCAAGCGTATTCCGTCAACCTCCGCCGCATTCATTATGATAATCAACGCCTAAACAAAATGAGGCACTATTTTTTGCCAAGAGTAGACCTCTTTACAGCAAGTCTGTGTAATGACTCGCAGACGAAACCAGCATGCTTTCGAAAATGTTTTACCGCCGTAGTATTCGAACGCCAACGGCCAGGAAGCACATCGATACCAATAGGCTGTCGGCTGTCGGTAGTTAATCAAGTACAAAAACCTTGACGCTATGACTAAAAAGCAGCTTCAACAATCAAATTAAAAAAAAATCAATTGCCTATTTGCCTGAGGTAAAAAAACATCCTCAGACACCTCGATTGTTCATGTCAATGGTTTGTGTAAATTAAAAAAATCAGCATGTTCAGCGCCCCTAGCAGAGAAAGCACCAATTGAAGTATTCGACCAAATTACAGTAGCTCCACTTGCGCGCTTACGCTGAAACGCGCCTCGATTGATTTTTCGCCCTCTGTGGCCATTTGTTGAACTTGAGAGTGTGCGGGGCCTGGCACACCGGCACAACCGTTTACGTGCCTGGCGTACTCGCTGAGACGGCGCACCGCCGCGCATGCGCAAGAGCTCCGAGCATGCGCAGGAGCTCCGCGCGGGAGGGCGTGCGCGCTCGGAGGAGTGTGAGCGCCTTTTCCTCCTTCAATTTTTTCGTTGTCTCTTTCTCTCTCTCTGCGCGCCATGCGCGCCGGAACGGGTGGCTTTTCTTTTCCGTTATGCATTTTTTTCGTGGACGAAGGATATGCGCTGGCAGGTTGTATGACAAACGCTGTGGGCTATCGTATGAGACTGGAACGCTAACATGAATGCGCTGTTTGTAAAAGCCGTTACGGGGCCCTTCAGACGTTTTAGACGCATTATTGCCACCGTCGATTAGTAATACAGCGTATTTGTAGCATATCTTCCAGCGTACCGCCAAATGTGATGCCCGCACGTATGTTAGTGCTAATTTTCTGTTCCGATGATAGGTCAAAGCAATCAGTACAGCATTGAGGTACTCATATGCGTGGCTGCGCAGGCATACCGCCGGCGAAATACTGGGTGGGCTCAGAGAATTTGGCACCTATTTTAAGTGAATGAGAAACTTTGATGAGTTTATAGTGCAGGATATTAGGCAACAAAAGTCGCCCGATGTTAGTGACGCAGCCGAGATATGAAGACAATGTGAAAAGTATACGAGAATCGGACGACACACAACGCGAACACCTCATGCGCGACATCGGTTCATGGCACATTCACAAAGTCCGCGTTGTCAGCTACAAACATTACGAGTGTCTTTGCTGTTAGCTTGATGCCTGTTTCGAATCCACTTGTATCTGAAGCTGGCGTTCATAACATATATTTTAACAATTGGATCGGCGTTTTGCTTCCGTTATTCTACTGCCGCAAAAGTGATGCGACAACTGTGAAGACTGTCTTGGGATTGCCGAGAGCGACTACGTAGATCATACGTGGTCAACAAATGCGGAGGTATACACTATGTGTATACTATAGTCTACAAATAGGCTCTACAGCAATCTCAGCAGTATACAACTTTAGTGGCTTATATCAAATGCAGCTATGTATTATCCACCGGTACCTGCGCTTGGTTACAGCGTACACGGGTTGGGCCCAGATTAACGATGTTTGTCTATTGTTAATCTATAGACATGCAAGACCACGACAACTCAGAGGTGGTGAATTCACCACCTGGTCTGCGGGCTTTCGCCACTTATTCACCCCCTTTGCCACATCTTCACCATCTGACCTTCACCACCTGGTCTTCGCGAAGTGTACGTCCGGGAAGCAGCCAGGTTTAGGGCCTTCGGGTGCCTGGAAGACTGGTAACTCGGACGGTGCCTGCTCCGCCGCGATCCTCGTTCGGTGCAGCTGCACCGAACGCAGACTAGCAGTCTGCACGGTTTGCCCGCCGCGACGGGGTTGCGGTGCCGTCGTGCATGAACCAGTGCCATATCATCGCGTTCGCAGAGGGCGGGGGGTATGGGAACTCGGAATTACATATTATCGACTTTCTTCTATAGACATTCAATACACCAGGAGTAGAGAAAACAATAGAAACCTTGTCGACTATTGTCCATAATATAGAGAGTCAACAGACAAAGTATGGACAAAAATAAATAGAAACTGTATCGGCTTTCGTCTACAGGTAGTCCATATAGAGGGGAAGTAGACAAAGAAGAAACAAACTCCTTATCGAATTTTTTCCATAGACCGTCTATAGACTGCGAGTAGACAAAAAGAAATAGAAATCTTATCGACTTTCGTCTACAGAAAGTCTATATACAAAGTATATGGACAAAAATAAATAGACACTGTATCGACGTTCGTCTAAAAGTAGTCCATAGAGGGGAAATAGACAAAAAGAAACAAACACCTTATCGACTTTTTCTATAGACCGTCTATAGACAGCGAGTGGACAAAAAGAAATAGAAACCTTATCGACTTTCGTCTATAGAAAATCTATAGACAAAGTATGGACAAACATAGATAGAGACTGTATCCACTTTCGTCTATAGGTAGTCCATAGAGGGGAAGTAGGCAAAAAAGACACAAACACCTTATCAACTTTTTTCTATAGACCGTCTATAGACTGCGAGTACACAAAAAGAAATAGAAACCCTATCGACTTTCGTCTATAGAAAGTCTATAGACAAAGTATGGACAAAAATAGATAGAGACTGTATGCACTTTCGTCTGTAGGTATTCTATGAGGGGAAGCAGATAAAAAGGAAACAAACACCTTATCGACTTTTTTCTATAGACCGTCTATAGACTGCGAGTAGACAAAAAGAAATAGAAACCCTATCGACTTTCGTCTATAGAAAGTCTATAGACAAAGTATGGACAAAAATAGATAGAGACTGTATCCACTTTCGTCTGTAGGTATTCTATAGAGGGGAAGCAGATAAAAAGGAAACAAACACCTTATCGACTTTTTTCTATAGACCGTCTATAGACTGCGAATAGACAAAAAGAAATAGAAACTCTATCGACTTTCGTCTATAGAAAGTCTAAAGACAAAGTATGGACAAAAATAGATAGAGACTGTCTCGACTTTCGTCTGTAGGTATTCTATAGAGGGGAAGCAGACAAAAAGGAAACAAACACCTTATCGACTTTTTTCTATAGACCGTCTATAGACTGCGAATAGACAAAAAGAAATAGAAACTTTATCGACTTTCGTCTATAGACAGTCTATAGACTTTATATCAACAAAAGTCCAAATCTATAGAAAGGAAAGGTCGTCTATGAAAAGTCTATAGACTTTCTATAGACAGTCTAAAGTCATTTTTGTAATGGCGGCCTCATTAAAGTTCTAACCTGCCGCTCAGCATTGGGAAGGGAGACGGGAGTAAAAGACAGAGAGAGAGAGAAAGAGGTGTTGATGATGTGGATGAAGATTTATTTATTTCTCTTATTTATTTAAAAAATACTGCAGGCCCATGCGGGCCCAAGCAGGGATGGTGAAATTGCAAAAAAGTAATCATACAAGCATTCAGAAGAAAACCAACAAACCGCTCACATCTCTGTTGCAAAATTAACAGATCAAAACTTAATCAGATCTATTGAGTCAGTGCAGTTTAAGAATGTTGATGGCAGTGCTTTCCATTCTCCAATAGTACGGGGAGAAAAGGAAAATTTGAAAGCGTTAGTGCTTTTTTGGTAGGGAGTTAAGGATTCAGAGCGGTGACGTCTCGTTAGTCTTGTAGTTAATGGGCGCGCTATGGGACATGGTGGATCGAGAGTTTGTTATTGTAGTGGAGAAAAAGAAATTTAAGCCTTAGTGTTTTTCCGCCGTCGTTTAAATGTATTTTTACACTGATTGTGCATGATAGTTGTTGGTGAGTTGGTTATACGGTACTTAGAAAAAATAAACCTGTTTTCCGTTGAACCATTTCTAGTGCATTAATATTGTGTGCATTATGTGTACCCAGACGGCCTAAAGAGTGATCTGTATGCATGAAGTTTAGTTCCCGGGGCCGCTTGTTTGTTTAGTTTCCGGGGCCGCAGAATACAGAGTTCGCGAAATGAGGAAACACGTACATTACAGATATGAGAATTCCAACTTAGGCTGTTAGTTATTGTCACACAACCCGCCGTGGTTGCTAAGTTGGGCTGCTAAGCACGAGTCACAGCGGCCGCGTAACGATGGGGGCGAAATGCGAAAACACCTGTGGTACTTACATTTAGGTGCACGTTAAGGATCCCAAGGTGGTCGAATTTCCGTTTGGCAGCAGTGCTCGCACGATTCACGTCACTAACGAGTATTCTCTGTACGCAGCTGATCACATTGCTGGGATCTTTATGGCCGCGCGTCGCAAGGGGTGCCGCCGACTGGAGCACTGATCGGACAGCCTAGGCGACACACCTCGCGTCAACACGCAACGCAGTCCTACACTAGCTACAAGAAGTGGCTTGGTGCTGCGGAAAGGGTGCGCTTGCGCAGATGATGGCGCTCCAGGCCACGGACAATATACAAGCCGGGATAATTCTGCTCTGACTGCAGTTTGGCAGCAGTGCTCGCAGGATTCACGTCACTATCGAGTATTCTCTGTACGCAGGTGAGGATTCATTGCTTCATCTTAATTTTATTATAGCTAGCGCTGCTGCCAAATACCATTGACCCCTTTTGTGTCTCTTTATTGTTGTTTTGTTGAAAGATGAGCAAGGAGCTAGACGTCTTTCAGCGAAAAATACGGAAGGAACTTCGCGACTTTAAGAAAAATGTGGACTATTGTAGAGCAGTCTGCAACGACATTAAGTCGCTCACGGAAGAGGTAAAGTCGTTGCGAAAAAAACTCGCGCAAGCACGCACGGCTAACGATATTCTCGTGAAGTGCTATGTGCTCTCTCTCTCTTCCTCTTCCCCATCTTTCATCGCCCCCATCCCTCTCCCATGTGTAGGGTAGCAAACCGGTTAAGCTAAACTGGTCAACTTCCCTGCCTTTCCTTCTCCACTTTTTCCTTCCTTCCTTCCTTCGTGATGGAACCAACATAATTACCCATGAAAGTTGAAGACTTGGAGGCGTATACCACAGCAAACAACCTTGAAATCAAGGGTGTGATCAATCAAGGTGATCCTTCTGGAGTAGTCCAGAAAATTTGCGCAGCAGTTGGGGAACCCATCACTTCCACATATATTGATGCTTGTCACAGAATAGGAACTAAGCATCCCGATGTGAAGAATATCATTGTACGCTTTGTTCCCCGAGAAAAACAAACTGGTATTTTGGTTAAAGCCAAGAGAGCACGTCTTTCTGCTAACCAAATTGGCTTCCCGTCCACCGATATTATATTTGTCAATGAAAACCTAACCCAGCTTGGGAAATAACTTCTGGGTGCCGTTTTAGCTAAGAACCTTGATGTTGGCTGGAAGCACGTATGGACAAACAATGGCGAAGTTCTTGCCAGAAAAACGGAATCTTCGGAGGGGCTGAGAATTGCTAAACGCAATTATTTGGACAAAATGTGTCACTAAGTATCAAATTCGACACTTTGGAATGGCCCAATCTGCTACGAAATGGCTTTATTTGACAATTGTCATTAGTATGATCCAGACAGCTTTAAGGAAGCGGCCGAACACATGGCGAAGCATTTAAGCGCTTCTCATGTAAATGGGCGCCGCATTGAAAACAAAATTTCTGATCTCAGCACGTCCCTTGATTCCTTAACTATAAAATTTGATCAAATATTGCTTTCCGAAACATGGCTCACTCCGAATCACAGTCCTGCACAATTAGACTTGTACACATACAGTGGTGTTACCAGGACTACCAATCGTGGTGTAGTAGCCTTTTATGTGAAAGACCGTCTTATTCATAATGTTATAGGTGAGCTAACTTTCTTGACCACTAGTCTCGAATGTATTACAATCCGTTTACCTAATATTGCAGTTACTGCAGTGCATCGGCCACTCGCGAGTCTGAATATCTCGATACTTTTGAAAGCCTTATATCCAAGTTACACTTATTGCACGTACCTTTTTTTCTTATGGGTGACATAAATATCAGCATGATAAGCGATGACGTGGCCACTGTGCAGTTTGAAACTATTCTGTCCACCTATTATTGTTCGAACACTATTAAGCTGCCCAGGCGATTCACTGATCATAGCGCCACACTGCTGGATGTTTGCATCACAAAAGTATCAACAAATAAGATTGATTCAGCCCCATTTTCACTTGAGCTTAGTGACCACTTAACAAATTTCGCTCTTTTCTCTATTATTCCTAATAAACCTAATTACACCGCCAAAACAACGTATCGCGTCATAAACCAGCTCACACTTGAAAAATTTCGCTCGGTAATAGCGCTTACGAACTGGTCTTTTGTTTACGTAGAACAGGATCCTGATCGCGCATATAGCGTTTTCTTTCGCTATCTCAAAGCATGTTATGACAGCAATTTTGCTGTGGCATCGCACGCGTTAAAAAAAAGAAGAAAATTCGAAAGCCATGGATCAGCTCGACCCTTCATGAAAGAATCAAAATAAACAACAAAATGTATCCTAAGTTTGTTCAAACACGTGACCTAGCGGCTCTAAAAGAATTGAAAACGTATCGCAATAAACTAAATGCCGACACACGACAAGCTATATGGATATTTATTATGAATGCCTATTCACCAATATTTATAATGGTCCTCGCAAACTGCGGAAAGCGGTGAATACTCTGGGACAACTTGCGGAAAACAAAACGCGTATCAACGTCAAAGCCTTCTTCCTAGACACTAGCGATTATGCAGCTATAAACTCTTTGTACGAATATTTTGTCCACTCTGATGACTATTTGCAGCCCTCTGAACAGAGTACGCAGGAAATAATTTCCCGTAGAGCGAGACAACCTAACAGAATTAGTTTAGCCCCACCAACACCTTTTGAGGTAATGAGCTCGATAAGTAGACCACGTAACAATGTCGCAACAGGTGGTGATGAATTAAGCGCGGCGCCTATAAGTATGTTGCGGATCTCATCCCAGAGCCTCTGGCTCATATCAATAATTGTGCGTTAGTTTCTGGTTTTTTCCTTCCGATCTCAGCCTTGTGCGTGTATGCCCTGTGCATAAAGGCGGTGCTCTAAATGACATTTTGAACTGTAGGCCAATCTCTGTCTGGCATGTGTTATCGAAGGTATTTGAATCTGCCATAAATTGCAGACTAAGAAACTTTTTTAGTAAGTATAAAATAATAAACAATGCTCAATACGGATTCCATAAAGGCAAGTGCACTGAATTAGCCCTATTAAATGTAAAAGAAGAGATGCTAAACAATATTGAAAAAGGACTATACACAGTTGGATTGTCTGTTAATCTGAGAAAGGCTTTTGATAGCATAAAACATCATATTCTAGCACACAAACTATTCGACTACGGAATACGCGGTGCTGCTCTTGAACTTATTAAAGATTACTTGTCTGCCAGAAAACAATATGGTAAAGTCGGAAGCTTAACGTCAGCACAAACTGAACTTAAGCAAGGTGTTCCACAAGGTTCGATCGTAGGACCCTTACTATTTATAGTTTATAATAATATATGTAAAATCCCTTACACAGAAAAACTAGTTATGTATGCTGATGACACGAATGCCTTTTTTAGTGCTTAATCAATTAACATTCCCCAAGTTTCTGTAACTAATTATTTAAGACATCTCGAACTATGGCTCCATGAAAACAAACTTGCATCAAACGCAAGTAAAACAGAATACCTTATTTTTAGGCCTACGAACAAACCATGTATTAACTTGAAATTCTCCTTTCAAGGCACAACGTTAGAGCGCGTTCGCGCGCAAACATTTCTAGGTGTTTGGTTTGAGGAAAACATGTCGTGGAATATCCATGTTTCAAAGCTTCCTTCTGAATTAGGCAGAACTGTACCTGTACAGGTTATCAAATCTAGTACTATTGTGGCTAAAAAAGGCTATATATTACGGCCACTTCTACTCTCGCTTGTCTTACTGCGCACTAGTATGGGAAAGAACGTCTGCTCAAAACGTAAACAGAGTCGAGGTATTGCAGAAAAAGGTTCTTAGAATATTTGAAAATTTTTATGGGCACCCTCGCGAACTACGTACTCATCAGCTGTTTATAAATTACGATAGTACTAGAGCAAGTGATCTTTATACATATAAATTACTACTCTATACAAACAAAAACAAGCTTTATCAGCATTCATTTGATAGCTCCCCACGATACACTCTCCGGGATCGATCCATACCAGTAAATTTTTCCCGGACAAGCAACGGACAATGTCCTCTTGAATACCAGATACCAGCAATACTGAACAAATTTCGAACTTTTACCAATTTCGAACTGCCTGATTGTGAATTCAAGAAACACCTACGAACGATGATTTTAAACGTATAGGAACCGCTCGAACACCAACATTATCATTTTGTTATCTTGATGTATATCACAATTTATGTATAAAATTATTTTTGCTGTCTTTGCGCAATTGCTTACAAGGATGGTATGACGCGTGTATTATGTGCGTTTATTTTGTACACTAAAAGGGTCGTGTTGCGTGAATTCTATCTCATGTCTAAATTTTGGCGCATGCTTGTACAGTGCTTCAGGTGGTAATTTTTGCTGACTGCCTGCTGCTGTTTAATGGGTCCTTGGGTACTCTCAAGATGTCTGTGACGTATTTTCGCCTAAGGACCTCCGACTCGGTGTTGTTGGAAATAAACATGACCCGACTTGTAGTCCTCCACTACACTCTAAAAACTAGGGAGGGTATCGCAGGAGTGAAGCGGCCGATTTACTCTTCAAAATGTTGTATTACTCTCGCAAAATGTCGAGTGGAGTGAAATGCATTGTTCACTCCGTCACCAAGGAGAGAGGGAAATGGGCTTTTCACTCTGCCCTCCATAGAGAAAGTAGAATGCCCGTTCTACTCTTGCGGCAATAGAGAACAAAACGTAGCGTAATCTTCTGCTTCAACTGTAGAAGGCTGGCCCCGAACACGGCGATGTATCACTCACGCACACTGAGCAAAGAACACACCGTTTTGCTTATAAGAGAACAGGCAACCACAATTCAAAGGAACGCGTAGCTAGCGCTCTACTTTTTCACTCGGGGTTACTTCACCGCACGCGCGCTCAAGATCGCGGAACAACACAGCACCGGAGAAAGGTGATCCGGCCAGCGAGCAGCAACGAAGGCCATCCAAGGGAGATCGTGTGTCAGCCATCTCGCGTCGCCGCAAGAACACGACAGTCGTTCGCCATTCGTTGGATATAACAACAAATCCTCCACGGTAAGTGAATTCTAACTTAGGTGCACATTCTGCGTATATGACATGCTATCGCCAGGAAGTCGTCGCGGCGCTTAGCCGATGCGATTGACAACGGACTAGGCAAGCGCTTCGTCTCTCGATGTCAATCGAAAAAGCCAGTCGTCGTGATAACTGCATGTGAATTTACCACTTACCGCTATCCGTAAGAGTTTTGAAAACTGCAAATGCTGTCAGGACCATGGAATGTTAAATAAGACGTGAGGCGAGAGGACGCTTAAAATGGTTCGTTCACCAGCCCATGATTCCGAGCCTATGCAGAGCATGCTTAGCGTTCATTTTGTGTGTTTGAATTTATTCACTTTGGCTGTCTACTGTGTACGGAACGCTGTTGAAATAAGGAGTCACATAACAGAAGGCCTCATTTTTCTGGCGGTATGCTGTCGTTATAATTAAGCCGCGCGCTTGACGGTGTCTCACCCATGTCTAATCTGCGACCACTGAATTTAGGTGCAGCACCAGTGCTAGTTAGAAACTTTGCCGCAGGCATTCAGCTGCATGCAGCAAGAGGTCAATTGCGCGCGTTATCTTGAACTTACTGAAAACGCATGAGGAATCCACGTTTTACGCTGAATAAAGTATAAACCCTATATAAGCGATCTTGCGGGCGACAGCTACAAGCGATGCGATAGAGATGGCTGTCGCGTTCGCTCGTCGCCTACAAGTCGTACTCCGTGCTAGCGACGATGTTGAGCGACGCCTCCCCGGTGTTGCCGGCATGAGGGCTGCAAACACAAGTCGAAACTAACGTGACGCGTGCTTCAGTAATTTCAGTCGATCTATTTTACTGTAAAAAGTAGCATAAAATAATTCCGAAGGTCTTGCAGTAGTTTCTTATCCTTGCATGTATAAAAATTCAATCGTTTGCTCGTTCCGCGTGACAATCGGTAGTATTTGAGCGATGTACATCCAGTTCTGGTTTCGCGCTACTATTTGGCTAGTCGCTCATAGCACTTCCGGAAGACGAGCGACGTTTTCTAGATTTCCAGAACCGAGCGATCTGTTCAAGCGACGGCCCGTTTTGTCGCTCGAAGCCGTCACTCGTCGCCGTCGCGCACTAAATCGCTCTCATGGTGTTTAGCCCTAGGACTGAAATGTTTTTGCTCATGTGTTCAAATTATGTGATTATATGTCTGATTTTATGTCTCCTGTTGCGGTTTTCGAGCCCGGTGCGAATCTGAAAGGGTGCTTATGTCTACGAACTTGGCGAATTGTCAAGCAGCGAGTTATGCATCGGCATCGAATATAACGGCTACTGTGTGGAATTGCAATTGCAGGGGCGCTTTGCATATGCTTATTGTTTCGGACATGCATGTGCGTTTGATAATATAAGTTGGCGTTTCAGAGTTATTTCATATGAACAGCTAAATCACCCTTCCTTCCTGAAGTTCCTGCACGATGCAGGGTTTCAGCCTGTTAAATAATGTCTTGATTTTACAATACTATGCATCATGCAATGCCAACTGCAACAAAATTTCACTTTGCCTAAATCGGTTATAAATGAGCAGTATATATATATATATATATATATATATATATATATATATATATATATATATATATAAACGAGAAGAGAGGGGCTTGACCGAGGGGCCCGATTTTTATTAGTCATATCATAAGACGCCAACAAACACTGACACCAAGGACAACATAGGGGAAATTAGATGTGCTTAATAAGTGAAATGTAGAAACGATAACTTAATGGAAATCAAAGTGGATGAATAAACAACTTGCCGCAGGTGGGAACCGAACCCACAACCTTCGCATTTCGCATTTCATTTATTAAGCACATCTAATTTCCACTATGTTGTCCTTGGTGTCAGTGTTTGTTGGCTTCTTATGATATGACTAATAAAAATCGGGCCCCTCGGTCAACCCCCTTCTCTTCTTCTCGTTTATTACATAATGAGGGTCTCGAATCCGGCAACATTGATGCCTTCAGGTAGCATGTGTGGGTTTATTGACCAGTTGCTTTCACCCCAAAAAAAATTCCGTTCTCGTGATGCCTGCGGCAAAAAAGGACGTTCCACGTCCGCCGCCAAGGTCTATGAGTGGTGGCGCTGGCTAACACTCCCAGGGTTCTACTCGGACACATAAATACCCAAGAAAGTGGATGGGGAAACAGCGCCGCGGTAGCTCAATTGGTAGAGCATCGCACGCGAAATGCGAAGGTTGTGGGTTCGGTTCCCACATGCGGCAAGTTGTTTTTTCATCCACTTTGATTTCCATTAATTTATCGTTTCTTCATTTCATTTATTAAGTACATCTAATTTCCTCTATGTTGTCCTTGGTGTCAGTGTTTGTTGGCTTCTTAATGCCTTTCAGTAAGATTAGATGCAGGTCGAAGTGAACTTTTTTATTATTGAAATGTGGGTAAGCTTGCCATAACATACCTTGTTGCCCTTTCTTATAGGCACATCCAGTCATATCTATTGAACTGGAGAACGATATTTTCATTCCTACTGGGCATCATGTTTGCAGATATGATCCTCAAATTATGGCTTGAGTAGTGGTAGAACCAGAAATGGTATGGGGGGCACACTGGGCACGTGCTTAGGATGTGTCACAAGCGGTGTTTGCGACACACCAGACTAATGACAGACCTATGCCATCTGACAATGATCGATATTCTATTAATTAGCAGGAGTATTTTAACGTTCGTGCCGAACGAGGATGATCTGTAGGTTATTTCGTTTTTGTTTAAATCTAAATATTGAAGTTAGTTTAACAGTTGACTGTTGGAGTCATTTAGATGTTTCGCATGCATTTCAGTAGGAAGACTAAGAGCTAAGTACTTTCTTTTAGTGCCATGACCTTGACTGTCTTGATGTTGTTTTACACCATGCCCTCGTGTTGACTTTTGCTCACGATATTTTTCAGGCACCCGCTTTATATAACGCAAGAAGGCAGCTGCAAGGACACGAGGATGTCAAAGAGCCAGCCCAGCGCTACTTCAAGTACTGCAGAGGAGCGAACGCCAAAAAATCAAAACACACTGCCATGCAATTTGGACAAGAAAACTAGAATGTGGGTATATTGGGTGTACCATTTGACTAAATGTCAACAAAATCAAAATACACTATGTCACACCAAGATGAAAATTCTCACGTGCTCTAGGCAGACATCTTAACATGGTATATTTATGTAATGTCTCTGATGGAAAAGTCAAAATCAAGCATTTTATCTGGAGACAAACACATAGGAGCAAGTGTTATTGAAGTGTGTTTAAAAAGGCTGATTATTAGTGAGAAGTGACTGCCTTTTCTCTTGCCTCTCAACAGATATATCCATGTGATAAAAATATAGTGGTACAATGAAATTGCATGTTTGCTTAGTGATATAATACATCCTTGCAATGAGCACGGTGTCTGTGTTCACTATAAAAAGCAACAGCTCATGCTTGGTTAGGTTCTTACATACATTTAACAGCTTTGATAGCTTACATTTAACAGCATGTGAATGCAAGGGGGCAAATACAAACCACTGATTCTATATTTTAAATGCTGACATGAAACACGCAGATTTTCATGTATTCCGTTTCATCTATTTTTTACATCTAACTTAAGAATTATGGCTTCCTTTTAGGTTCCAGAAAGGGAAAGCATTGGGGGAAGAGAATCCCATGTTTAAGAAGTCATTATCGTTTACATGCATATTCACGAAGCCAGTTCATTAGAACCGCTCGTGCCTCCGGAAGCGAAAGCAAGGAGCAATCAAGGCCTTTAACTATGTACACCGTGGTGCACACCTTACGTATTAGAAGCCGGAGAGTCACTTGGAACTAAAAATTATTTTAAAAATGTAAAATTATGGTTTCTCCAATCTACTTGCCAACCAAGTATGCTAGTGGAGGTAGAGATGGGTTCAATGCAAAGAAGTGAGAGCATCTGAGTAGAAAACTTGTTCATCAATTGGCGGATGTGAACATATTTTGAGGAGCGATGCCGCATTATGATTGGCCGTGATGAAATAGAAAAAGTCGACTCAGTGCTCTACTTAGGGGTAACCCTTGATTCCGCTCTGAACTGGAAGCGTCATATCGATAGGCTGTGTAGTAAGGTCTCTTCCGCATGCTTCGTACTGACAAATGCGCGGAGTAATTTCAGTTTCGAAACGTTGAGAACCTCATATTTTTGTCTCGTTCATTCTCACTTAGCCTATTGTATTGAAGCCTGGGGCTTTACATACAAAACATTCTTGGAGCCTGTAGTACGGCTTCAGAAGAGCTTTGCGGATAATCAACTACGCTAGCTTTACTACACCGCCAAGAAATTTTTTGCGAAAAAAAGTCATGTCATTATCGCACCTGCGAGATTACCGCGTTGCCTTATTAGTGTGCTCGATAACGAGATGTAACACGCCATTTCCTGCCACTATCTTCAATGAATCGACACTTAACAGTCGCTCAGCCTTCCTCCAGGAATTTCTCGTCCCGACGTGTCCCAACCGGTACGGTCAGGGACGCGTACATTATATGGGTGTCAAAATATGGAACTCCGCTTCCTGCAAACATTAAGCGGCCAGTAAATTTTAATACTACTGTAAAAGAATTCTTTCTTTCCAATATAAACTGATTAGGTTTTAACGAAAGTTATAATGATGTCAACAACTGGATCCAGCGTTGATGTTACGCTTTCTTGATGTTTATACGTATGTGTTTATGGATGTATAGTAAGGTGAGTGTAAATGCCGGTGTACCCGTGTTCTTACTCGACACACCGTGCAGCAAATGTGTATATAGCATATCAGTGTACAGTCTTGCTGCGTTGAGTGAATAATAATTACGTGTTACCGTTCTGCAAACAGATAAAGCCGCAAATGTTCATCCATTTCTTTTTTTGTAACCTTTTTATGTATTCTTATCGCAAGCATGTATGTGTGCGGGCTGCCCTGGGAGGGAGGCCGTGGGTCTTGTCTCGGATACATGCTGCCTGACTGGTGGTGTGGGGCGCCTGTCGTGGGCAGCACTTAGCAGGTAGGACAGCAACTAAGCCTTTTCGCTTCTGGGTGCCGATGGCTGTGTTGTCGGCATGCGGCGAAGGGCGCGCGCCCAAGCTGGTGGGGGCCGTGGCTTTCTCGCTCCGGCGGTGGTCTGCACCTTAGTTTATTGGTTTTTGTTTGGTTGAATTTCCTTCTTTTCTTTATTTTGTGTTTGTTTATTTGTTTGATCCAAAACAAGAAATGATTGTTCCCGTGTCTGAATCGTTTACTTTTCTTTGTATAACTGCATGGATCCATAACTAGCCTATGGCTAAGGATGCAGACGTTGTCGCATACCAGTTTTGGTTATTTTAATAAAGTTACTGTTGAATTGTTGAAATTGAACATAGTGTTAAGTAAAAGCCCCTTAGTTTCATGGCTTCTGTAGACATAATTCTTCTGGACTTAAGGTGGAGTGCACAGTGAGGCGATGTATTAATCTTCCTAGACACTATGCACTTATTTGAGACGACAATTCTGTGAAGTAAGATAATTTTTCTTACTTTAGCGCATCTTAAACACTTCAGTCGGAAAGAAGCTTTGGTTTCAGGTAGTTGGTTCACTGTGCAAGTATATGCATAGTCGCATGCAAAATCCACATGCATGAAAGGCATGTGTGAAACAGGATGGTGCCATTCTCAATTTATGTTTTGCTTCTTTGTTTGTCTTTTTCGTGCACTTCCCTGCCTGTACTTATACTTATGTCGCCTTTGATGCATCATATCCATCACACATAATTTTTGTTTCACATCTGAAGCCATGATATACTTTAGTTAGATTGCATATTCAACGAGTCACAATAATTGATCATGTAATTATGCAAGCTGCTCCTCAGAAGTATAGCATTCTTACCGTAATGCCAATGAAAAGCTACCGTATATGAAAATAAATTTGCTGGGCAAGATTTTAATGCCAATGCTCCTTGCAGTTTTATGCTCATTTGCTTCACAGTAGATAATATTGTAAATTTAATTTTATGTATTTGCGAGAAAGTGAAACGGATCAATCCCAACAGCACCAGGAAACTACTTTCGTGAAGAGGCCAACCGTATGGGAAATATGATACGCCTCTGTACCGCTTTGAGACCGGGCCCAGGATATTGCTGCAGAACCACGACAAGACACACTTAGAAACAATGCGGTGCAGCGCGTACATGAATAACTTTATGTGAAATAGAAGCAAAGCTAGCTAGACCTGCAGCCTGACATGAAAATCTACAGCACATTTCTAAATGTACGGTACTCTCAGTCAGGAACATCCATACACTGTACAGGACGTTATCAAATGAGATGCTGTCTTAGAATATGGCACACAAAAAAAGTTTCTTGCACAATTTATCTACAATACCAGCCCCATGCTTAGCAGCCCACCTAGTAACCTTTGCCATACAAGTGCATGCGTTTTGTGCATAAAATGCGTTTGCTGGCCAGTAATGTGGCACCTATTTGTCTTCGATCATAGTGTCAATACTTTGCGAGCTTGCACACGTTTGTTCTATGTTTATCTTTCCATTGAATACTTTATTTTTGAAAAGAAGGAGCAAATTGAAATTAAAGGATACTTCTACACTGTAATACTGATAAAACTTTAGGGAATATACTTATGTTTTATTGCAAGATGTGTTCTATAGTCCATGGGCATCATAGTAATCTGATTTTATGTGTTTGTCAGTATGTTTCTCAAATTATTATTCAGTTTGTCATGTGACTGATCAATAAAGATTTTGACCTTTTAAAAAATAAAATGTTTTATTTGAGTAACTCGGCGACTACAGATTACATCCCACTCACTAAGCATAAGTGCAGAAGCTGCTTATGAAGGAATCAAATATTCCCCACATGTAAGCATTGCCCCGGAAAGGCGGTGGTCCCGGGTTCGAGTCCCGGATCAAAACGAATTTTTCTTCAACTTGAGGCGTTTCTTTCGAGGAACCCGTATTGGTTTCCTTTGTAGCATTTGCTACGAACGGGTGGATGTATGATTTTCCCTTTATTCATGATCTGCATCGTGATTTAACACTATTGGGAAGAGTACTAGCACTCTGTTCTGAAGGAGTACAAGCACGCTGTTTGGGGGAGTAGAAACACTCAGTCTGGGGGAGTACTATTACCCCTGTGCAGAGAGTATTAGCACTCTGCCGAACAGTACTAGCACTCCCATGCGGTGGAGTAACAAAACTCTGTGAGGAGGAGTTGACCTACTCTCTCTCAAAGAGGGTAGATCTACTCTCGAAAAGAGAGTGAAATGTGGGACAAGCAGATGCTCCCTCAAAGAGAGTGCCCGGAACTCTATTTTTAGAGTGTACAGCGTGCCTCGTAATCAGATCGTGGTTCTGGCACGTGAAGCCCCATGAGTAAATTCTTTTTAGTTATCATCATCATCATCATCAGCCTGGTTACGCCCACTGCAGGGCAAAGGCCTCTCCCATACTTCTCCAACAACCCCGGTCATGTACTAATTGTGGCCATGCCGTCCCTGCAAACTTCTTAATCTCATCTGCCCACCTAACTTTCTGCCGCCCCCTGCTACGCTTCCCTTCCCTTGGGATCCAGTCCGTAACCCTTAATGACCATCGGTTATCTTCCCTCCTCATTACATGTCCTGCCCATGCCCATTTCTTTTTCTTGATTTCAACTAAGATGTCATTAACTCGCGTTTGTTCCCTCACCCAATCTGCTCTTTTCTTATTCCTTAACGTTACACCTATCATTCTTCTTTCCATAGCTCGTTGTGTCGTCCTCAATTTGAGTAGAACCCTTTTCGTAAGCCCCCAGGTTTCTGCCCCGTAGGTGAGTACTGGTAAGACACAGCTATTATATACTTTTCTCTTGAGGGATAATGACAACCTGCTGTTCATGATTTGGGAATGCCTGCCAAACGCACCCCAGCCCATTCTTATTCTTCTGATTATTTCCGTCTCATGATCCGGATCCGCCGTCACTACCTGCCCTAAGTAGATGTATTCCCTTACGACTTCCAGTGCCTCGCTGCCTATTGTAAATTCCTGTTCCCTCCCGAGACTGTTAAGCATTACTTTAGTTTTATGCAGATTAATTTTCAGACCCACTCTTCTGCTTTGCCTCTCCAGGTCAGTGAGCATGCATTGCAATTGGTCCCCTGAGTTACTAAGCAAGGCAATATCATCAGCGAATCGCAAGTTACTAAGGTATTCTCCATTAACTTTTATCCCCGATTCTTCCCAATCCAGGTCTCTGAATACCTCCTGTAAACACGCTGTGAATAGCATTGGAGATGTCGTATCTCCCTGCCTGACGCCTTTCTTTATTGGGATTTTGTTGCTTGCTTTATGGAGGACTACGGTGGCTGTGGAGCCGCTATAGATATCTTCCAGTATTTTTACATATGGCTCATCTACACCCTGATTCCGTAATGCCTCCATGACTGCTGAGGTTTCGACTGAATCAAACGCTTTCTCGTACTCAATGAAAGCTATATATAAGGGTTGGTTATATTCTGCACACTTCTCTATCACTTGATTGATAGTGTGAATATGGTCTATTGTTGAGTAGCCTTTACGGAATCCTGCCTGTTCCTTTGGTTGACAGAAGTCTAAGGTGTTCCTGATTCTATTTGCAATTACCTTAGTAAATAACTTGTAGGCAACGGACAGTAAGCTGATCGGTCTATAATTTTTCAAGTCTTTGGCGTCCCCTTTCTTATGGATTAGGATTATGTTAGCGTTCTTCCAAGATTCCGGTACGCTCGAGGTCATGAGGCATTGCGTATACAGGGTGGCCAGTTTCTCTAGAGCAATCTGTCCACCATCCTTCAACAAATCTGCTGTTACCTGATCCTCCCCAGCTGCCTTCCCCCTTTGCATATCTCCTAAGGCTTTCTTTACTTCTTCCGGCGTTACCTTCGGGATTTCGAATTCCTCTAGACTATGTTCTCTTCCATTATCGTCGTGGGTGCCACTGGTACTGTATAAATCTCTATAGAACTCCTCAGCCACTTGAACTATCTCATCGATATTAGTAATGATATTGCCGGCTTTGTCTCTTAACGCATACATCTGATTCTTGCCAATTCCTAGTTTCTTCTTCACTGTTTTTAGGCTTCCTCCGTTCCTGAGAGCATGTTCACACCCACATAATATTGTCACATTGTCACACCCAAATAATATTATTCATCTACTTCAACGAGAAGATGAGTAGGAGGACTATAGGGGAACATCCACCTGTCTTTTCTTGGTTATCTTAATGTATACTGCTTTTCCTTCATTCAGCTCAATGTGCCATTGTTTACGCCATGAATAAATGTTTGAAGGTTAGTATTGAAAACTGCCTGATCCTCTCGGGAAACAATCTCATGAAAGAAAATGCAGTCATCTGCAAATAAACGAATTTGTACTGGATCACTAATTGCGTTAACAATATCATTCATAAAAATAAAAAAATAATAGTGGAAAGATAGTGGTTAGTGAATTTGAACAGCAATCGATGTGACTCTTTAAAGGGTCAAATCTAGACCGCTCTCAAAGAAGAATTTGATGAGAGCCTTTAGAACATCACGCTGACAAGAATCCGGTCTAAGTCCTAACAGAACCTTTCCAGACGAAGGTTGTTTTGTCAACGTAAACAGACGTACTAATTATTGTCCTTCCACAGCATATCGCGGGCAGATACACAAGACGTCTTCTGTAGTCTTGGGGACTTGACACTCGTGTCAAATCCGAAAATAGAGGAATCCCGGATCAAGCTACAGAACAGGTATTCGGGTTTAACGCAGGAAGAGGACCTTAGTGTTGAAACAATGAACGACAATCTTACAGGCATCATTAAGGAGTGTGCAATAGAAGTCGGTGACAACTCCGTCAGAGAGGATACCGGTAACCTATCGCAGGAGATGAAAGATCTAATCAAGAAACGCCAATGTATGAAAGCCTCTAACCCTACAGGTAGAATAGAAGTGGCAGAACTTTCGAAGTTAATCAACAAGCATAAGACAGCTGACATAAGGAGGTATAATATGGATAAAATTGAACATGCTCTCAGGAACGGAGGAAGCCTAAAAGCAGTGAAGAAGCAACTAGGAATTGGCAAGAATCAGATGTATGCCTTAAGAGACAAAGCTGGCAATATCATTACTAATATGGATGAGATCGTTCAAGTGGCTGAGGAGTTCTATAGAGATTTATACAACACCAGTGGCAGCCGCGACGATAATGGAAGAGACAATAGTCTAGAGGAATTTGAAATCCCACAAGTAACGCCGGAAGAAGTAAAGAAAGCCTTGGGAGATATGCAAAGGGGGAAGTCCGCTGGGGAGGATCAGGTAACAGCAGATTCGTTGAAGGATGGTGGGAAGATTGTTCTAGAAAAACTGGCCACCCTTTATACGCAATGGCTCATGACCTCGAGCGTACCGGAATCTTCGGATAACGCTAAGATAATCCTAATCTATAAGAAAGGGGACGCCAAAGACTTGAAAAATTATAGACCGATCAGCTTACTATCCGTTGCCAGCAAAGTATTTACTAAGGTAATCGCAAATAGAATCAGGAACACCTTAGACTTCTGTCAAACAAAGGACCAGGCAGGATTCCATAAAGGCTACTCAACAATAGACCATATTCACACTATCAATCAGGTGATAGAAAAATACGCGGCATATAACCAACCATTATATATAGCTTTCATTGATTACGAGAAAGCGTTTGATACAGTCGAAACCTCAGCAGTCATGAAGGCATTACGGAATCAGGGTGTAGACGAGCCGTATGCAAAAATACTGAAAGATGTATATAGCGGCTCCACAGCCACCGTAGTCCTCCATAAATAAAGCAACAAAATCCCAATAAAGAAAGGAGTCAGGCAGGGAGATACGATCTCTCCAATGCTATTCACAGCGTGTTTACAGGAGGTATTCCGAGACCTGGATTGGGAAGAATTGGGGATAAGAGTTAAGGAAGAATGGCTTAGTAACTTGCGATTCGCTGATGATATTGCCTTGCTTATTAACTCAGGAGACCAATTGCAATGCATGCTCACTGACCTGCAGAGGCAAAGCAGAAGGGTGGGTCTAAAAATTAATCTGCAGAAGACTAAAGTAATGTTTAACAGTCTCGGTAGAGAACAGCAGTTTACCATAGGTAGCGAGGCACTGGAAGTGGTAAGGGAATACATCTACTTAGGGCGGGTAGTGACCGGGGATCCGGATCATGAGACTGAAATCATCAGAAGAATAAGAATGGGCTGGGGTGCGTTTGGCAGGCATTCTCAGATCATGAACAGCAGGTTGCCATTATCCCTCAAGAGAAAAGTGTATAACAGCTGTGTCTTACCAGTACTCACCTACGGGGCAGAAATCTGGAGGCTTACGAAAAGGGTTCTACTTAAATTGAGGACGACGCAACGAGCTATGGAAAGAAGAATGATAGGTGTAACGTTAAGGGATAAGAAAAGAGCAGATTGGGTGAGGGAACAAACGCGAGTTAATGACATCTTAGTTGAAATCAAGAAAAAGAAATGGGGCATGGGCGGGACATGTAATGAGGAGGGAAGATAACCGGTGGTCAATAAGGGTTATGGACTGGATTCCAAGTGAAGGGAAGCGTAGCAGGGGGCGCGGCAGAAAGTTAGGTGGGCGGATGAGATTAAGAACTTTGCAGGGACGGCATAGCCACAATTAGTACATGACTGGGGTAGTTGGAGAAGTATGGGAGAGGCCTTTGCCCTGCAGTGGGCGTAACCAGGCTGATGATGATGATGATGTAGTCTGGACTGTCTGTACAGCCAATAAGGTGTACATATTGCCGAGTCGACGCCACACCTAGTTGTAACCTGTGGAGCAATAGTGCATAAGTACTTTTGATCAAAGGCGGTAATTTGACTTGTATGTCTAGGTCGAGTCCTTGAAGGCGCCGATGACGGTGACTCGGCAGTGCCCAGTATTTTTTATTGTATTTGATACAATAGTGTATACACTAGAGCATTGTTGTCTAGTCGAGAAAACGGGTTGAATACTCGCTTCACATTCTTGTGGACCATCTTTGCCTTATCATCAGCGAGCTCATTTCCATATAAGCCACAGTACCCAGGAGTCTGTTGAAGCGCTATACAATGGCCAGTTCTCCGGGCGAAATCGTATGATTGTACCACATCTTGAACGAGGAGATAATAAAGTCCTCTTTTGAGGACAAAATTAATTACTTCCCGCACTGCTTTCACTTCACAAAATGTAGTCCAGACTTGAGGCATTGCCATCGTAAAATAACGGACTGCTTTACGGTTGGCTGCTATCGCTGCGGCCATTGATGTAGTTTGGTGAGCGAGTCGGAAGCGCTTAGAGATCGTCAAATTCTGTATTACGGATGCCGCTGTTGAAGTCGTTCGAGACACCGATCTGTCAGTATAATATGCATAGAAGCGGTATATTTTGTAGAAATATCGGGTAGGGCAAATTACCTAAGGAAATATGAGGGTATACGTGACTTTTTAGTAACTCCCTGAAAGGGGAGATGCGCCACAGGTATTGAGAAAGTCCATGCTGGTACGCTGGCTACTTTGGTCGGAGAAAAAGTTGTGTTTCTCATTTAAATGATGAAAGTGGCACGATTGCCCGAGCCGAGAATGATGACTTTTCTTATATATCTTGCAAAGTTGCTCGCGACGAGTTAGGGAAGTTCAAAATTCTCTCCAGAGCTTAGTGCCCAGTCTGTCAAGACGTAAACGGACGTGCCATTGATTTCGGCGGCAGGTCGAAAGGTGCGAGGCAAGTTTCGTCGTGTATTTTGTTTCTGCGCGGTGACGTACAGTGCGTAGTTTTTCGTATTCGGCGTCAATGCAGGTTCAAGCCAATGCGTTTAAGTACATTGTCGTGTTGTGAAGTACATGCACAATGACATGTTCTAGATCAGGTGGCGTAAGCTATTCTGAACAAGCGCTGTGCACCGACGCCTGATAGGCTCGCCAGCCAGTGCATAGAACTCGCGGCGGGGAGGCTTGGAGGAACCGTTTTACGTTTACGTAGATTATTATGTGATCACAACCACGTGCCTCCAAATCAGTACACCAGGGTGTTGAGGACAGAAGGCTTATGGACACAAGCGCAAGGTCCAAGCAGCTACTAAATGATGGGCTTGGGAGAAATGTGGCGGAACTCCATTAATGATAGCAAAGTTTTTTGTTAAGTACGAAGTTGGCCAGTTCCTAACCACGCCTATTCATTGCAACGCTACCCCATAATGAGTGGTGGGGTGTTACAATCTCCAATGATTATGTCTCGTGCGAGGCACATTTGATAAGGTATTTTAGGTATAGGCGGTGTGTAGCCTCCGGTGATCGAAAATACGTGCTGCCTGTGTTTCACAGTTGCACAGATGCATTCATTAGAAGTACGTTCAGTCACCGTACGTCGGGCGTACACCACGTCACGACGTATGCACAACAGAACTTTGCTTCTGCATAGGTCTTTCCGTTGCCAAAGTTGTAAGTATTGTAGCTGCCGAAAAGGAGATCTCATCATGGGCTCTTAGATAACCGCAACCAGAAATTGATATTTGAATATTCGTTCGCGAAAATCCAGTAGACAACCACGTAGACTGTAAGCGTTCCATTGCATAACCACAGATCGAATCAAGCGCTCTTAGAAAGAATCAGTTTCTACTAATAGCGCAATAGCGCCATGGTGAACTACCAGTGTAGAGCCGTGAGAACCTGCTCCAGGGTATATATAATCATGTAACGCAGCCAATCGGAGAAGGGGGAGGCTAATGATGTGTGTAGGCTACAAAGCACACTACGCATCGTATTCATCGCCTATTGAAGCATTTTCTGAAGTTTAGCTCCATCAAGCTGGTTGTTAGCAGGAGACATCGTAGAATATCCATACGCATAACCCTTGCGAGAATCTATCGACGGCAACGAAGGCCAGGTAACCTCAAAATCATGTTGCAGGGGGCCAGCCAGCCCCTGAAAACACTAGTCGTCCTTCAAATGGCGGCAGTCGTCGCTTGATGATTCGATGTATTTGCTGGTTGTGGCAACGACTGTCCAGGCAAGATGCGAGGCGCTGGTGGGGCCTCCGGATTGTGCCGTCCGGGTGCACTGCTGGCACGCTGGTGCTCCTGCCGTAATTTATGTCACTGTCGGCGCACAGATTTAGTTGCCTCTCTGCGGGAAGAATTATCTTTCGCCATCTTCCTCAGTATCCGCGATTCATATATGATTTTTGGACACGACTTTTCTTCCGCATCATGTGCTCTAGAACAATTTAGGCAATTAGGCGCACTAAGTGTTTACATGAAGGGTACGACAAAAAATTAAATGATACAGCACTTACACTCCTTTAGTTTACAATCAAACACGCCGGTAAAAGCGATGCACCTTTGTAGAGAGGAAGGAGAGAGCGCCTAATGATAGTTTAGGCTTAGTAAGCTTTAAGCTTAATAATAACTGGAGAGCTTACGGAGGAAGGAGCAAACCTCTGGAACTTAAAGTAGCTCATTAATGTAACTGGGATTCTCAAACCCGTGACATACTGAAGCAAAAAAAAGGAACATGCTACATAGGACAACGTTTCACAACCTAAGACCAGACGACACGTTCGGTTGCGGCAAAGAGTATCAGGAAACGAGAAAATGAATGAAGCACTGTTACCGACTCTTGGCGACGTCACCAGAGTGAGGGCTATTGCACAATGACAAGCTTAAGGATTGAAGACACCACAGCGATAGAGATAGTCTTCAATCCCCGCTACAATGTGGCAAGAAAAGTGCTGTGACCACGCTCGAACAACTGTACGATCGCCCCTTCACAGAGGAAAATGTTCTAGGATACTGGTCCAGACGGGTTTCAGCACTCAAGGCCTTAAGAGCTCTGCTCATGTTCTTAAGGGCTTGTGAATTGTGCAAGACTTTGAAAGTTGCAGCGCGTAGCATCAAGTTATTGTGTGAATTTTTCTCACTTTACCTATTACCTATTAGAAACCCTGTTATACGATCAGAATAGCTTATTTTTTGTCCATATCTGCGTGTGACGGGGGTAGGGGTACCACATTAGGACACTGGCGGTTGCCTTCATTAGCGGGGCTTATGTGACAAGTAGACTTCTGCGTCCGACATCAGAAGCTTGTGTATACGTAAAGCCACTATTCGCAAACTATGACTGGGATTTCCCAGCTACTATTCTCAGTCTGCTGCCGCCCTTCATTTTTATTGTTCGAAGGTAATAGTGTACGTTAGTATGTTGCATACGTATGCACATTTTAGCGATGTCTGCTAGCGCCCCGGCTTTTTGATGTACAAGATTGTCGAGGTAGTGAAACTAAAGGCACATTGTCGACAATTCGAGGCGTATAACGCAATTTATCGACATAAAAGAAGAACACAATATGTTCTGCCTTAAAGCTGTTGAAACGTTGATGTGTGTGTTAAGTTCTTCGGGATATACGGTGCAATAAGCCACCTTCGGGGCGACTCCAAGCTTGCGTTGCCCTATCCGTCGCATGTTACAGCCTCAGTTTAAGGCTGAGGTAGAGAAACATCAAGAGTACAGAAACACGAAGGCAAGAAAGTAAAAAATAAATAACGAAACAAAGGTGAGGATAAAAGTCTTAGAGGTAAGCAGAATTGAGAGGTAACTAAGGAAGGTGGTTCATACTCGAGCGAGCAGTTAAGAGCCCACCAAGAGGAAAAAATGAAAAAAATGCTCTTCTACGAACGAATGGTGCAAGAATTGCTGGCCATTCGGGACCCAGCGAAGCACTGGTGACGTATAGCGAAAGCAGGGTACGCTGCACAGATGGAACGCGATAAGGGAATGTGCTGCCTGAGTTGGCAGTAACGAGAAGGAATTGGGGGACCTAAAGCCAGCAGCCACTGTAATGCTGCAGGATCAGAGTGTGCGCTTGTCTTTGTGTGATTGACGACCATTTAGAGAACGTCCCTGACCATATTAGGCCCTGTCCACCTCCTTTTTTGTTTTGCCCGTTTTCTTTCTTAAGCGAAGGACATATAGGTGCAGCAGGTGGCCCAGCACATGCACTTCGGTTGACCTAACTCTTTCCCGATCTGGATGTTAATGAAACTGCTATATAAGCGAGCTCCTTGCTGAAGAGCACTTTCTTGGTGTCTGTCACAAATAAGCAACAGCACCAAAAAGTAAAAGTAAAGGAAGAATTTACAGCTAAGCGTGTGGTTGCCACAGTAAAGACATTGCCTGCAAATTTGTGGTCTCCGAGTATTTGACCCATGGTCCATCAGATATAAGCAACAAAAAATGTGAAGAGTATGGAAGAAATGCGACGCAATCAGCAGTATCCATCAGAAACATCTGCTGAATGCAGATTTGTCATATGTGTGACTGTCTAAGTTTCATCTTGAAGCCTCATAGTGCTCAGAAAGCTAAGAGCAAGATATTGCTGAAAGTGTCTTAGCAGAATAAAAGAAACGCACAAGATATACAAGCGGCACAAGTCATTTTTTCTCACAGACGTCAAAATAGTGACTAATACCAAGCAAAAATGTGAAGCAGCCAAAATACCTCAGAGAAATATTCATAGCTGCGACTAGCTGGTTCTTGTTGGTCCCCATTAGCAGGAGTCAAGAAACATTATTAAAAAACAGTGTGAGTTTCTTTCAGATCGGCATTCTCATGGTTTTCTATTTTCCCCCGTCTTTTTGATGTCCTTACCACGTTCGAAACACCATTAAGATCGTTTGCTTCATGGGACACGGCGAACGTGTGCATTCATACGTGGTTGAAGCAGTTCTAAGAGTTCTAATAAGTCCGTCTAGAACGTTACATCGGCCGTACTTTCACGATTAAAATGCTCGCAAATTTCGTAGCCAAGACTAACTGAAAAAAAAAAGATAGGAAGCGCCCGGATTTTTACTAACAATGCTTATTTAAGTGTAGTAAATCTATACCATATCAGACGCAAGAGCATCAGGGCACCGATGTGTCCTTTGGCGACAAGTGCCGGCGATACATCTTTTCAAGGCCCTTTGACTCCCAGCAACCCGGTACTCAATCAATAGTGCAACGGGAGCTAGTGCCATGAAATGTACTAAGTTTTTTTGCTGGGAATGATCACCTATAGCGAATTTTTATGGTCAAAAAAGGTAAACTCCATATGCACCTACGGCACTTACAAAAACGCTGTGCAAGATGAACAGGTTTCCAAGCATAGGTAAGTATACGGATCTGTACCACAGCCAGTAGGAACGGCTCGTTGAAGAGAACGCACTCAACATTTTTGCAGCTCATGCGCTCAAGGCTATATTGCCGTCCGTAGTATAAAGCGTAATTTGCTTTCAAGGGCTCAAAGCACGTGCCTCACGGTGGTAGAATAATTGGCACTAGTTTGTAGTGGTTGCGAAAAGACCTGCGAAAGCTGGAGCAAAGAAAATTCTTGTGGCCACTTTTGCCGTCGAGGATAGAGGCTGACAGCTGAATGTCGACTAGAAAGGGCAGGGTAAGATATATCAAGGGAAAGAGCTTGGCACAGGAGGACCGGTAATAGAGAGAAGGAAACTAATAAATCTATGAAACTACACTGTATTTTCTTTGCAAGTAATATAACATAATTTTCTAAAAGTTTAACTGACATTTTCTGTTGGGCGTTTTCTTCATTCCACAATTTCTTTGTGCATAGCTTCTACCCCTGTCGCACGGGCAGCCGCGAACTCCTTTTAACTTCGTCGTCTTAATTTCGAGCGAGATGCACTCGGTGTCACAGGGTCGCTCTTCAGCTAAGGGAGTTTAGCGGGGCTTTTGGTCAAGGGAGGTCGGCGATCTCCCTCGGCGGCTGAAGGCAGCACTCTCGTGCCCGTACTTGCTGTGGTAAAGCTGATAGTTTAATGATTATTTAATGTTGTGTGTGTTTAGAACAATTTAGAACTCTCGACCTAGGCCGCTTGGCGTCATGTTTTTCTCGTCTTCCAGGGCGTTTACATAAACCCCATAGAAATGGCTCGAGTCTGCTAGACGGGATGGAATATGCCTGTCGAGTTCCTGTAAACACTTGCCGGCTGGGCTGAACAAGCACCGAGTGGGGCTCAGGCAGCCCAACTGCATGGGGTAGGTCAACCGGACCGACCAGTTTGCAGTCTGCATCTAAACGCGGACGGGCTGAGCTCACCAGCGCCGAGACTTGCGTGGGGCCACTGTGACGTCGCGATTTAGGTGCCGGCCGCAGGGATAGTATCAGGGCAAGGCCAAGACAAGCACTGTGCAGGCTGTGCATTGCAACCTCATCGTAGCGTTAAGACCTACGAAGACGGCAGCGAGAACAGGAAGCGCAGTTCGAACCCGCTGATGTCTCGGCTCGACGCTGAGTGCGCTGGTTGTCGAGACTCGCCAGAAGCGAGTTATGTAAACACGGTTACGTCGGGCTCGATCAACCCGATCTTTAACTGGACAGTTACCTCACAGTTACCTCACAGCAGTGGGCAATCCACTCTCTATACCATCGCTTCCCCCGAAGGTATTAACACGGCGAGAGTCAGTCTTGCTTCTGAGAATTCAGACAGGCACCCTCCTTAGTCCACAGGGGTGGCACAACGCCACCCGTAAGTGGGTTCTGTTCCATGTGCACATATCGTGCTGATCTCAACCACCTGTGTTGGAAGTGGCCGCTCTACATCCCACCAAGGCTTCGTGCCCTCGCCACCATACAGCGGCGACCCTGGCTTTCTTCTCTCCGGACTTGGGCTTGCCCGGATACCACATCTGCGGACTATGCCATCGAGCTCTAGCGAGCACTGCTGTTGTTCCACCAGGACCCGGCGGCACCACCCGTCGGCGATCGGCTCCGCGACAGCCACAAGCATCATGCAGCCCCCACTTAGCTGCCTCCAGGACGTTCGTTAATAAAACGGAGGCAGCCTCACCATTCCCCCTGTGCAATAATGCCCCTCCCTTTCCACCACAGCGTCTTCGGCGCATTTTAATGTGGAATAAACGTCGTTTCATTCATTCATTCTAGCGTCGGGTTCATGTACACGTACCTATTGTCGTGCTAGTAATGTAGTGATCGGTATGGTAACTCATGACTGACAACGGCACAGTACACAAAATAAAAGGATAGCTCACGAGGTAACCATGCACGAAACGTTGCGTTTTGGTATAGTTTACAGCAGTTAGGGTCACAGAACACACAGTCTACTCGCCAGGCGGGAAGAAACACATCGATAAGTACAGGGTGGTTAGCGTCGCTGTCAGTACTGTTATGTTTAGCGAGCGCACTTTTATTTTGAACAAGTATGTTTTTGGCGTAAAATATATTGAAATATATATGTTTCATGGAAGGAGCGTTAATTATAATATCTACGAGTATTATGAGAAGTAACATTTTTGTACTTGTACAAAAAGCAAACACCGCTGAACGCACCTCTGGCGGCTTCTTTTAATAACCCCTTATTGGCCATGTGCCACGACCATAACTTCCTTGAGGTTGCACTCCCTTAAGAAGTCTTGCGCTCCCTTATCCTGAAGGCGTTCGTGTGCTCCAGTGCGACACGGGTATTACTCCCTTATGGGAGTAACTTTTACAGTAACATCACTGCAGCTTTCATGGAATACTTAGGAGTCAAATGGTTGAATGCGACTTTAACAAATCATACAAGTACAAATAAGCGCGCTGCATAGAACATATGAGATACGACAACGCAGCCGGCGAAGGTACACCCGTCACTATGCGACACATCCAAGTATCTACTATGCCGGTATTTGTAGCCATGCTCAGAGCGGCATGGCTCGCGCGGATAGCAGCCGTGCTTTTCCCGAAATTAAGACCAACTAGCTCACGTGTACGATATTTATCTGCCCGTAATTACGTGGCTGGTGAAGCTGCTCACAAATGTTAATTCAAGATTGTAAAGAGAAGAACAAATCTCAATTAGCTCAGAGCATCGATGACAAATTTCCATTTTACTATATATAGACCGGTTCTGTGAGAATCAGAACTTTGTCTTTAAGCATATAGAGAATAAATTTTCTTTAAAATAAAGGTTCGTTTTTTCCATTGAAGATGCTTTCTGAAGTAGAAATAATTGTTTTTCGTTTTCTTTTCGTTTGGATACTAGTTTTCATAGTGCACTACTCTCTCTCTCTCTCAAATTGCTAACCATATACACTCAACACGGAATTTCCAAAATCTTTTCTGGAGAAGAATGTTACAAGTGATATGCGAGCTAGAAGACGTCCGTACTTCATGAACGATGGAAGTTCGAGTGAGGTCGATGTTGCATCCAAAATGGGCATCCTGAGACATGCCGGTAAGTGTCAATAAGCATTCCCATAATCGGTTCTTCAGCTTACCGCAAATTCTACCTTAGGCCTCAGAAACAGTCGTACAGCCGTAGCGCGGTGCCTCAGTGGATACGGTGTTCTGTTACTGAGCACGAGGTGGCGGGTTCGGTTAGCGGCCATGTTTCGACCAGGGCGGCATGCAAAAACGCTCGTGTACTTTGGTGCACATCAAAGGAACCCCGTTGGTCGAAATTAATCCGAAGCCCTCTATTACGTCGTCCCTCATAAGCCGCGTATTGCTCTTCAACCCGGCGCGACCGTAGTTAACCTCCCTGTCTTCCCTCGCTATCTCTCTCTCGAACATTGAATCTTTAATTTGATCTGACATAGTCGCACAAGCGCTGTGCCGCATGCTAGACTATGAATCTTGTGATGCACATGATAAAAGGGGGGTTTAATTAACGCTCATATGAAAGCATGGGCTATTAGTGACGCCTTAGGCGGGGAGGGGGGTTAAGGATTGGTTTTTACCGCCCTGTGTTCCCTAACCTCCTCCCAAGGCACGGCACACGAGCGTATTTGCCTTCCATGTCATGAAAATGCTGCCGCCGCGGCTGGAAATATAACGCGCGAGCTCCGTGCTCCCCGGCAGAACGCCACACCCACTAACTCACTACGGCAGCTCGAATAATACTCTCGACATTGCACAAACGTCAATTTTTATTACTGTGTTAAAAACGTACAATACTAAAAATGTATGTGCCCCGTCGCAACAAGGGCTCAGACAACCCCCGGAAGGTGAGTGCTAGTATCGGTTTCAAGGAACATGCGCGCTCCAAGGGGTTGCCGGACATCCCAACTTACTTTTTTTTATTTCTGTTTTTTCGAATTTTGAATCGGGCGAAACGCAGGAAGTGGTTGTCTTTGTGCGTCCGTCGAGCTTACCTCCGCTCCCCCTTGCCACTCGCTCAGCAATATCAAAAGTCAGATCGCGCTCGATGATCTGCTTCGGTTGTCGTCCCAAGTATGAAGATGGGAAAGATAAGACAAAGAAGCCTGATCATGCGTGCAACGAACGGAAGACGCAAGAAACCAGCTCAACGAAGCATTAGACGAAGATGGCTAAATCGGGGCATCCCGTGTTGCGCGGCTCTGTGATGTTCCAGCACCGGGAATTCCAGTCCTGCGAAGTTTTTCAGGTTTCCTAATGACAGCAGGTAAGCACAAGTACATTGTTTTCTGAGCAGGCATTCATTTTGCATGAGTAAACCAGTTCTGTGCAAGCCTGAGCGGACTGACATAGGAGCAGTGTCGCTCGACTCATTCGTCATGACGGAAGCCCATATACCGCCGGTGAAATACTTGTAGTGAAGGGCTTGAGTGCGTGTTTTTTAATGCTCAGTTACCTTGCCTTAGGCTCAGCTTCGGTGTTTGCAAGTTTTTGAGCACCTCTGCTATAAACGAGGCGCAATATTCTTTTTTGTTTTACCGGCAAAATGTATTTAATAATATCATTAATACAACTATGATCTATTTAATGCTATTTAAGCACGAACTGGTAATCCCCCCTGCGATGAAGGGTGCCATTAAGTTTTTTTTTAATGAATGGTTTGTTCCTTGTGTTGCTGTTGTGTCAAAATATTGTCCGAATACTCGCCGTGCTTTTCTGTATATACGGCAGGCAGATTATATGCCTTTGTAAGCGCTATAGAATTATGGTCCCCTCATTCGGCATGTAGTTCAAATAATGAGAGAAATTATAGGGTACTTCCATTTTTTGCAGATGCACGTAGCCAGTTTAAAATTCTGTGGGTCCTTACTTCTCATACTGTCAATGAAATAGATGTATTGCACTCTACCTTCTTTCTGTAAGCCACGAAATGTGTCGCCTTCATAAAATACGTGATAGTCAAGTTCCGTGTGACCAACCCGTGATGGTTTAATTTTTGCATTGGTTTGGGTCTTCTGGAATCTATGTTCGCTAGTTACGTTGTGAATGAAAACTGGTTCTGCAGATTGACACTTTCGCACTGCGTGGAGGTCAGTCTTTTTTTCCAACACGGTATGTGCGAAAAAAAAAAAACGTTCAACTTTTACGTGTGTTGAGTCTTGGCTGACTGAACAATCGGCCAGCTTTAATTGATCCACTTCACAGGACACGAAAAAAATTTCCGATTGGTGGTGCCAGGATTTCATTTTCTTTATACTACCTACCAATATATATCTGTGCTCTAGTTGAACTGCAGCCCTAAACTTAACCACAAGTTAAGAAATTCAAAGCGACTACTTTCACGATATGAGGAAATGTAATTTATTACCTGCGAATATTGGTAGTTAACGATGGTTTGCCATGTAAATATTTTTCATTATAATTGCTTGGCACTGGTCTGTACGAGCGTTGTCCCAGTGCTTTCAAAAATGAATAGAAGCGTCCAAGGTAAACGCGGCTGAAAAGAAAAGCGCTTCGTAAACACGGCACACTTCAGCGGGTTCTGCTCCACGATTTGGCCAATGTCGCCCCGCGGCCAGCGGACTTGCAAGAGAGCAAAAACAGCCTGCTTGCATGCGAAATGGGAAAGGAGGGCTTCGCGGCAAGCCTCCTCAATCCCGGCGGCGTGCCCTCTCCCTCCATCTTCTAACCTCATCAGTGACGTCATGGAGGCAAAGTTTTGTTTGTGGATTATTTCCAGTTGGACATCCTGCAATCGTCAGTGGTCGAAGCGGCGCAGCCGCCTTGTATTGGCATGGGACCGAGTGTCCCAAGGAAGTATAGGGAGTTCGCGCACCCAGCCTTCGACAGTAGTTAAAATCGGAAAGGAAAAAACGCGTATTTTAGTCATGCTAGTCGCGTGCTTGTACATGTACGAGGTGATCACCTTTAAGCCCTCTGGTATTTTTTTTTTAATCGGCTGTTCAGATAACCTTATTCCAGTCCTTGACTTGGATTATTCGGAGAGGTGGACGTTACTTGCCTGAGAAGTGGAAGCATATATACGACTAATTAAAAATATCATTAATTATCTTTTTAATTAATTTACGACACGTAAGGCAATTTACGAATTGTGGGCGTTGAGTTTGCAAGGCGCATCCACTTGGAATGAATTTTCATGATGGCACCAGCTTGGAGATATGCGCCATCAAGCTCACCGTAAAAAATGCACTGCTCCACTTACATTTTACAGCGAAGCTGCATTCATGCATTTTGTTCTGCGTGAACAAAAACTATCACCATGACTCATACCCCGTAAGCATTCATACCCTGTAAGCAAGCAAAAAACGCAATGACTCATAGTGCCGTAAGGTTCATGCCTACACACTTTGAGTGAATTAGCTGCGATGAACACAACCCCTGTTGTCGTCGATGATTTCAACGTGGATGTGTCAGTACCGAAAAGGAAGCTGTTTACGCGTTCCGTGTTGCAGACATTTCCCTTGCGATGCCACACCGATCCGGCCCAACCGACCACCCAGCGCCGCACGTGCATCAATTTGAAATTATCAAAGAATGTGTCTGAAGTTGCGAGTGAAATAATGACCACCCATCAATACAATAAATAAGTTTGTAGCTTTGTTCAAAATTATGTGTCACCTCCGGGTCGTGTGCTAAACATCTTCGCTGGTCAACCACCTTCACAGAGTGGAATGGCTCATGATTTTTAACAAAATGCTCTTTTATGCATTAAAGCACAAAGGCAACAGGGACAACCATGTATTTCTTCCCACCACTTTGGGAAATAATATTTCTAAACTGTTGCCACCCTGGAGATTCATCTCAAGTGGATACGGCTTGCAAACTCACCGGCAAACATATGTAAATTGCGGTATGTGCCGTAAAGTAAATAATTGGAGGGCTAATTAGTGAAATTTTGTTAAGTAATTCAATATGTGTTTCGATTCCTCGTGGTAGTAATGTTCGCCTCTGCGATTGATTCAGCCCAAGGACAAGCATTATGCTATCTGCCGCAGGCAATTTTTTTTAACTACGGAAAACTTAAAAAGGATCAGCCCGTATAAAGCGACTGTGAACCTTTTTTCTTGTTGTACTGAACATCAGCGCGTGGCGTGCAGCATTACTATGCCAAGAAGATAAACGTGTTTCTCAACGCATAGAGGAGGAAGACCACGTTTGCCTTACGCTGAAAGTCCACTATAAGCTTCCTTTTTTAATGATTAAATTATTATTTGGACACGAGGTAAAGCGAAACATTGGGAAATAGTCTACAGCTCAAATGCAAAAAAGAAAGAAAAAAAAATGTTCTTGTTTAATCCCACAATGTCACACCGAGGCAGCCATTTATAAGGAAGGCAACATTGAAACATGTGTTTTGAGCATCGTTAAACATTGGCCAGTGTAATATAAGTATTTGTTTTGCTCGATTCTATTCATCGTTATTATTCACCGTTCGCGATGGACCGACGGCGGTGATAACGTCGGCGGAGTGTTGCTTGGGACACTGACGAAGAGTGACAAGGAATCGCATTGGAATAGAATCATTGCATCGTCGCGGCCCTAGTCTAGGTACTAGGACTTAAAAAGGAGCATGTTCGCACAATCTCCTGCTCTGTTGCTAGCAAGATACTCGGGATATGCGCGTATGCACGATATGCCGTGACATCTGGGTGACTATAATTAAGGAAATAAATTTTTAAAGGCTAACGTTTGCTGCGTTCCTTTTTTTTTACCGCATATACAAGGACTTGTCGCGCCAAACTCAGTGTCCTTCAAGAACAAAAGCAGTGGCGCCGGTTCATCCGTTATTAGAAAGAACTTTAAAAAAAAATACTGATGTCGTTCTGCCACATTTGCTCTTATTTACCAACAAACTTGACACGACACAGGACGCGACAGTTTGGGCCATATACGCAGCTTTGAATCATGAAAACTTCTCCCTTGCTCACCATAGTTCCCTTGCCGAAGACCAGCTTGCAATGCCACTTCATTTACTAAAGAGGAGAAAAAAAAATAAACAGCAACATAATCATTCTCAGGGTATCCCACTGTTGCTGCTGGAAAACTTTCCATCGTCGAGTGCTATTGCTTGCTTTGCCACTCGCTGAGGATTGTTGTAAAATGCTTATGGTGAGATGTGCAGAAGCCCCCTTCTTCCCCCTCAACACGTGGCCCTCCACACTCCTTTTTCTCTTCCTGTTCGATTATTAAGTATGGTGAACAGTAGCCGTACTGCTCTAAATACACTGAGAAATTCTCCGCAAGATCACTGAAATCTGTGTCCAATATAAGCGCCAACTTTTCAGGAAAAAGAAAAGAAGGAAGTGAATTTGAAAGGGAAGCGTAGTTGAATGGCAAAAGCTAATGCGATGTGAAACTCTCAGTCAACTTGTGGTCGCTCATATTTACAGTGCCGTTTTCGAGGTTGCGCACTCGTCCGTAAATCTACAGGCTAAAGTGCGCCGTTGAGTGCAATGCCTGGTATCGAGTCTTGTGAAGCCGTAAGTGGGGATGTTCAATTTGCATGGGAATGAGGGACAGAACATGGTTTCGACTAAATCTTGTCCTTTTGGCTTGTAACGACGCTATGAATGCCTAACGTTCTCTAAGCTTACTATTTCTTCGCAAACGCTATGTAAGGGACATTTACTCTTATTTCGTATCTAATTACCACCTGTTTGCTTTCTGAACAGTGAAAAAAAAAAGAAGAAAACCCGTTTAGAATGCAACAAATTAAGAAGAAGAATTATGTAAGGTGGTTGTTAGTAATAATCATATATATTTAGCCGTACTCGAAAACGTTGTGGTTTATTTATCCGCAGAGAATTGCACATTTAATGCGGAATGGAAAACACTTAACTGCGTTAAGGAAATTCGTGAGGCTAGAACGCGAGACAATTCAACTGCGCAAAAGAATGAAGGAAGATGCAAAGTGCATGATGTTCAATTACTTTTTGATAGAGCTAGAGAGCCTAAGGTGTTGCAACGCATGAAGTGTTGCATACAAACGAGGGTAAAATGCGTGATGATTGGTAAAAATTGCCAATCATTACTACTTGGTTTCGAACTCACGCCACTGTGCACTTCTGTGCCGCACGTGCCATGACCACTGCGCTGTCGAAATTTGTGCAAATTGTCGCACTGAAGACCGACTCTGAGAGCAGCGACGTCAGTGCATGTATTTCGGAGGCCACAACAGGCAATAATGTAGCGGACGAGGTTGAAGTTGTGTGCATCACGTAGGAGTAAACCACCGAATTATTGTCCGATCCTCCATGGTGGGTATATGGCCCTTGTGCAGAGGAAGAACAACAACATAGAAGTTGCTCTCAACAAGATACCAGCTATATTGGTGGTTGTCATTATCGTCGTCCTTATCGGGAAAAGAGAGTCGGCGGCACAAACGAGGCATGCGCGACAAGGGTGGTGATGAGCCTCACACATGGCGCACACGCAGAATGGTGGATGAACCAAGCATCAGGCGATTGACCTGGATGTAATTTTATATTTGTAATTTATAAATTTATGATTACCGCTCTAAATGTTATTTTAAAGGGGTGGAGACATCAAAATTTTCGTTCATGCGTTTGTTGATTCAAACGTTGCGTCATGCTTCAGGGAGCACGATACACACAGCGGGATTCATATATATCCGATAAATAATTTAATAATAGCATTATTATACCGAGCGATTTCGGTTTCGGTTTCTGGGCTCCGGGAGATGCTATGACGTCACAGAGGAGGAAACGCAACATGGCTTGGTCACGTGAGCCACAAAAAATAGTGACGTAAAACTATGCTGCGTCGTCTGCTCGCGCATACGCGTGCTCTGCCAGCAGAGGTAAACAACTGGCGATTCGAAGTGCATGTCGCGATTATTATAACTATCGCGAAGAGCGACACCAAAGGTAAGAAAATATTGCGGCTTGTGAGAGTCGGTGATTCATTCCGAAGCACCGTAAGCTTTAGCTTTGAAGTGAACCGGAAAAGGCCTAGCGACGATATCGGCGGCGCCGAACGATCAGAGGCGGTGAAGCTGCCGTCGATGCCAGAGTGACTACTCCTCGGTCGCTGATTGGCCGCTTCTCCGTACGGCTGCCGCACAAATGGGTCCCGGGCCCGTCCTCTCTACGGCAAGGAAATCTCGCCGTTCGCGAGCAAAACCGCCGTCGCACGGGGGCCGGCGAACGGCGTTCGGCGAGTTTCCGTGCCGGTAACATGGACGGGCCGGTAACGTGGAAAGGCCAAGCGAAGGAGAGTCCGCTCCGAGCTGCCGAACTATGCGACTATGCGAGGAGAGAAGCAGACAACACGAACGCCGCATATCCTGGTCCCTTTCGGAGTCGGCCGGCTAGTGTTACACTCAAACGTGTAAAGGCCCGTCCGCAGGGCAACTCGCCGCACGCAGTTTGCCGTTCGCGGGCCGGCGTGCGGCGTTCGTGTTGTCCACTTCTCTCCTCTTGTGTCCGTGTCTGCACGCCTTACCCCTTCTTTGCATTAAGAAAGGATTTCTATATGCCTGTAGCTCGGTCATAGTGGAGGCTATGCTCGGCTGCTCGGCTCAGCAGGCTCCGTAATCGGCATTTCATCGCTACTCATCATACGTCACGTTTTTGTGCTGGTGTGCCATGACGTCAATATTTTCGTTCCTCCTCTGTGACGTAGTAACTGCCGCGCTAGCGATGGGTCTCGACTACGAGAAGGAGTTTTTAATGACTCTTTGGAGCTGAATTAAAATTATTTTGGAATGTTTGCAGCGTCCAATACCTCGTTCTGGGTGTCCTTGCATACGGAAGCAGCCTACAACATGCTTTTTATAGCCTCAAAATTTGGTGTCCCAACCCCTTTAAGTGTTTCATTTTTTGCATATACTTCCTTTAACTGAATATATTATTCTTTAACAGAACAACCCTCATTTCCCTCCCTTCCTTCAAACACCTTATAACCACTGGCTTCATCGCCATTCCAACGTAGCTGGAGAACGCAATTATTTAAAGTCATCATCATCATCATCATCATCATCAGACTGGTTACGCCCACTGCAGGGCAAAGGCCTCTCCCATACTTCTCCAACTACCCCGGTCATGTACTAATTGTGGCTATGTCGTCCCTGCAAACTTCTCAATCTCATCCGCCCACCTAACGTTCTGCCGCCCCGTGCTACGCTTCCCTTCCTTTGGAATGCAGTCCGTAACCCTTAATGACCATCGGTTATCTTCCCTCCTCATTACATGTCCTGCCCATGCCCATTTCTTTTTCTTGATTTCAACTAAGATGTCATTAACTCGTGTTTGTTCCCTGGACCAATCTGCTCTTTTCTTATCCCTTAAAGGGAAGCTGAAACACTTTTCGAAAAAGAAATGAGTTCTCTGCGGCATTCTACAGTTTTGAGTCCCCTGAACACGAATATCTGGTTCAAAAAGGGCGGAAACAAACGCAAGCGGCTGTTTTTTTCAAGAAAACGCGCACCAGCGCCTCAGGGCATCGCGCGAACGCCGCTGTTGCCCGTGATTGGTCGGGGCCGCTGTGACGTCAATCGCGGCAATCGCCGGTCGGCGCCGCCGTTTCAGAGCGTAGCCGGCGTAGCACGCTGTTCTGTTCTGGCTTCATAGCTGAGTTGTAAGCATTATGGAACGTTCTCGCTGTCTCGGACAGCTTGTATTTTTCGCCGTACATGTTCGAACCGACAGCCGATACGGAAAACGATGGCGGCAATGGCGGTAACGGCGGCAACGACGATGTTGAGTGTGCCAACAGCGAGAGCGATTTGTGCACCTTCTCGCGCGTTGGAAATCTTAGCTGGTACGTATGTATTTTTTTTTCATGTAGCTGCACGTTCCAATGACGGGAGAAAAATGCGCTAAAGTGTCACTGGGAACTTGCTGCTGGAAGAATGCCGAAGCACTAACTTCTCATTAGATTGTAAACACGGGTGCAATTCCGCGATGTCAAGCACCTTGCCGCTGCTTGTCTAAAGTCCCGTGGTTTCTTTAGTGTTGATACACGATCGCGAACATAAGTGCCGCGTTTCAAAGCGCGCACATGCAGTGCTGCGAGGTACAGTAACGGAAGTTGCTTATCATACACATCCAGAGATGGCCAGAGGTATTGTATGTGCAATATTCATACTATGGTTCGACGACTGTGCGATTGTGGCTCGATCAAGAATCGGTATGCGTGCTCCATGCTAGTGTTGACATAAAGATATTTGGCAGTTTTAGCACCGCCGTGTGGTAAACACGATAACTGCAACCGTACGTCGAATGTCACTAGGCAAGCCTATACTCCATTTCATACCTCAGGTGCAACGCTGTGGAAGCTACGCACGAAGTCCGGTCACGAAAATTTATTACTGCGCGCGTTTCCGTCTATACTTCGCAGCGTGCCAGTGGCGTTTGCTCGCGCGAGCATGCACGTGAAGCTGCCGCGACGGGCAGCTTCACGGGCAACGGGCAATGGGGACGGCCGTCCCCATTGCCCGTTTCAAAGTATGGGTTGTCGGCTATACCGGCATAACATCCCAGCTCAAAACTCACAGATGTCCGGTTTTCTAAGGGTTTCAATGCTTCCTAACCATTCGTTGTCTCGAAAGCGTCAAAATCAAATAGTCAAAAAATGACTATAGTCAAAAAATGACTACCGGAGCCGGCTCCGGTAGTCATTTTTCGTAAGTATAGCTTTCATTGTGTGGACTGGCGTTTTTACGTGATATCTCAGTGAGAGCGCAGATATCTTTTGTTTTCAACGAGGTGCTGCTGAAGTACAGGAAAGTGCGAACGGGTCTGCTGCGGAGCCCTTGCGAATAAAACAGCACATGCAGATTCGCCGGAAGTGCATGGTAGATGTGACACCATGGCAGGTGGCTACCCTGCTTTCTGCGCTATGTAGAGGGCCTGGATCACTTGTTACCGTTACAGAATTGCAAGCTGTAAGTTCTGATTTCGGCCAATTCTTTTGCGACGTAACAAAATAGCGCGTTATAACCGCGATAGATAATTTACCTACAAAAGAGAACCCCCTTGTCCCCAAAAAAGAAAACGAAGTGTCTTTAAAGAAAAATCTTATTTTTATTTAGGAAAAAAATCACTTACAATTCCCTACAAAACAATGTAAATCGAAGCCAATACACCTGCCCAGCCCTCGTACCCCTATTCGAAGCAAATCTGGAGCTCCTCAAGTTTAATGCTGTTGAGTGGCCCTTGCGAAGTTGGCTTCACCTCGCGCAGAGAGGTACATCCTCTTTTATTACAAAACGTTCTTCTTTAAAATAAAGAAAAATATTAGAGGGAGCTCGGTCCGATGAATAGGGTGCGTGGTGAACGCCAGCGGATCCACGAGAGGCCAGATATCACGTCGTAGCCAAAGCAGTGCGAGCTGAGGCGCTGTCATGATGGAGAAATCAATCACCCGCATTCCACAATTTATCGCGTTGCCCTCGCACATTCTTTCTTAATCATCTTATAGCTTTAGGTATACTCGCTGAACGACAGTCTGTCCAGGAGGCACCGCTACACAATATCACAAACGCCGAAAAAAAAAAAGAAAGGATGATTGTCGTCTTCACACGTCTGCGCATTTTTTTTTTTTCGGTGTTGGGGAAGAAGACGCCTTCAACTGGCGCGAAAGTTGCTTTGTTTCGGGGACGTACTCGTAGCAACCGCTTTCGTCACTCGTGACCATCCTGGAGAGGTACGGGTCACTTTCCACTTGATTTTTTAAGTCTTATGAGGGTAGCTACATGGGCTTGGTGGTAAGCCGAACGACAGGGACGCATAAGGCACGTGTCAAGTTTGACTTTCCGCGTCCCTTTCGTTCAACTTGTGCTATACAACAAAGTCGAAGGTTTCAAATCCTGGCAGAAAATCAAGCAAGGGTTCATTGTTTTGATTTCTTTCGTCCGCTGAGCAGGCGGGGAACAAACTTCGCGGCAACGCGTGTCATGCCTCATTACACGCCCAGAATCCACGCACAAGAGCTCCAACCCACACCAGCAGTTTCTGGAACCTCTTTAAATTGTGTGGCAGCGACTCTCGTTGTTGTTGTTTCTTATTTTTCTTGTCGAACATTTCGGACATCTCGTAAGTACCACTGGCGACGGAAGTGAGGATGGTCATTGACACCCATTTCTCTTTCTGGAACCGCCCACACCATTAAAAAACTGCGTACGGCGGAGTGCCTCCTCCATAAACGCTGTTTCTGTGGTCGTTTTTATTAGGAGGAATCACAATGTCAAGGAAATTCGCCGTGTTTTAGGAACCGACGCAACGATTTTGCAAAAGAAGAGTGGCAATAGTTGAGACAACTGTCGCCACACACCCCTAAGCCATTCTGTGGTGGCTTGGCTACTGATTCGTGAAATGCCCACATACACCCTCCTAGTGGGAGAACGCAGCAATTACAATTATGAAAAGCTTCATTTTTTTTTCAAAGAGGGGGAGGGGGGGACGGATCATCCTTCGCATATAGAGATGTATATGACCTGCGAGAAATGACATTTTGTGTTGCTGCTACTTCAAATGCGACTAAAATGTGCGTGCGACTAATCTGGTCGATGTACTCGTCATCTCTTCTTCGTTTGAGCATGTGTTAATTTGCGCCCCTCTTCTAATAGCTATGTTTCAACTAGCCCTACTACAAGAAATATCTTGTCACCGAGGGTGGCGCAGCCATATGGCAAACCGACAAAGATGCCGGTGCTGGCAGATCGGTTTGTCATTATTTATCGTACTGGCCCTTCCGGCACAGGTCATTTGTATTTCCTTTTACTTCACCCTAGTTATACGCGTACCTGTAAGAAAATCAAGATCTCAAGCGAAGAGAGTGAATGAAAAAAACAAACATTTGCGGATCCCATGCGCTGTGGCAATCGGCTCAGGCAAAGCTTTTGATGGTATTTGCGAGGAACGCGCCTCTTCTTTAGCGACAATTTGCAAGTACGAAAGACGCGACCAAGTTGAACATAAATTTCACGGGAAACGCCTCACCCAGCATAAACTTGAGGCGCTTCTACATGCCGGTACCATGCATGAAAACGGAGGAATGACGACAATATAATGACGACGATGGAATAAAGACGACGGTATGACCACGAAAGTATGCCTAGGATGGCGTCAAGACGATGGTATCACAACAATGGCACGATGAGGATGATGAGGAGGATGATGATGATGATGATGATCTCGATGATGACGATGATGATGATGATGATGATGATGATGCTCAAAGGAGGACGACGGAACAACAATGAAACGAGCACGATGGCATGACAACGTCAGTACGACGACGACGTAAGCGACAACATGGCGACGCCGGACTGACGAGGACAGAACGACGATGGTATGATTACGACTGCGTGACGACGGCATGATAACAATACAATGATGACGACTGCTTAATGATGACGGCCTCACGAAATGATGACGACGATAGTGTAACAACGACTAAATGACGAAGACGGAATGGCCACGACAGCATAATGACTAAGACATGACGACGACGGATTGACGATGACAGAGCAATGAAGCCAGCATGGCGACGACAGAGGGACGAAGGCACAACTATGATGAAATGACGACGAATGAATTACAACGCCAGAGTGGCGACGACGACGACAGAGTGATCACGACAGCATGGCAAATAAGAAATGACGATGAAATGAAAGCGACGGAATGACGACAAACGAAAGAATGACGGCGACGGCGTTAAAATGACGTAATGGCGACGCCCGGACGATGACAGCGTAACGACTACAATGAATTGACGACGACTGCATTGCGACGACGCAGTGACGACGACGGAATCATGGCGATGGTGTGGCAACGAAGGAACGCGGACAAAAAAAAAAGTGTGGACAAAAGCGTGTTTCTTGTAAGCTACCGCTGGCAAGCTAGCTTGTCCTAGCAAGAAATGGATGGTAGGCCTGCGCTTCGGTCTGTTTCGTCCTGTTTTGTTGCAAACGCAAAATTCCATTAATAGAAAACCGCAGACTTCAATAGTACGTGCTATGCTTAATGTTGCCTAGGCCAAATAGAGACGCGCGCTATGTTTCTACCACAATATTTTGTTAGAGCACGGTATACACGGGTAGACTGGGACGTCAAAGCGAGTCCATTTTTTTTTCTCGAAGCAACCCTTACAAAAGCAACCCATATATTCCTTGTTAACTTATTTTGTTGTTCACGGGGACATGGAATCGTATAGCAAGATTTCTTAAGTTGTTTGGGATAAAAGGTTTGCTTCAAAGCCCGAACTGCGCTGCCAGCGGAGAATTCAAAGTTTTACGGTTATTCGTTCCTGCACACGTCTGCCTCAGCAAAAGTTTACCTGACGCTAACTGGTAAATCCAAAATTGGGTTGTTTTGTTTGTAAGAAATGGAACCTGCTGCCACAACTAGCACAATGCAACGTTGATGCAGACGCTATAATGCATTTGTGATTCTGACCGCTTCAATAACCAGAATGCTGTAGCAGTGCTAACAATAGTCGCGCCTGTCCCAGCCACTTTCCTTTGCCAGCAATGCCCGGATGTTACTGCACGTACGCCACAAAGCAAGATTCGCAGGCTTTTATTGAGTTTCTTCCGTCTGCTGCGAGTGCGTGACAGCTGCTGCAAAAGTCATAATAGCAATAAACAAGCCGGCACTGATCACCATGCACAAGACAAATGCGCAGAAAACTTCTTTTAGCATGTTGCAGTCCAAGAGCGAGCAGAGATCTTGACGATAAGAGTTCGTTAGCTATCTTGCGACAAAAAAAAAGAAGAAAAAAGGAAAGTCTGGAGTTCCACTTTACCTAAAGCAACCAAAGACGAACAAGCACGGAAACAACAAAAAAGAAAAAGAAAAAAAAACGAAAAAGGAAACACTCGCCAAGCTGCAGCTTTTTTCTTGCCACGACCAGTCCAGCGATCGACGAGTCGAATGCTCCGGAGTGAGGTTGAGGCAGTCAGTGGGGATGCAGCAACCCGTCCTGAAACGCACGCCAGAAGACGACCGCCTCCCAGTCGGCGACCACGGGACTAGCTGGCGGTCGATGGCCAGCGGTAGTACAGCCGGCGGCTCACTTGCGCCGGTACGGCTCATGGCTGAGGGCGCTCAGCAGGTGTAGTCCAATGAAGAGGCACGCGCCGATGAGGACACTCATGAGTGTGCCGTAGAGCACCTTGGCAGCCAGGGAAGACCGCTGTGAGCCGCTGCTCGGCGAGTCGGTGGGCGCCCCGGCTTCAATTGGCAGCTCGGCAGCGTACGCGCGTTGCTTTGTCTCCTTGGAGATGGATAGCTTCGGCTCCACGGACATCGTAGAGATGACTTCGCTTGCCAGAGGTCCCGATGAGTCTTGTCTCCGAGCGTTCAGGTACCGACGAGCCGAGAGCTGATCGGGTGCGGGTCACGTGCGCATTCGAACGCTCAGCCTGCACGAGTCGCGAGCCTCTCGTCTGCTTCTTTCTTGTCGCAACTAAAGCCCTGTCGCCACGAGTGGCTAAGAGGCGGGCTGCAGCAGAGGCAGTAAACTTAGTCGAGGAGCAATTAGAAAAACAATACCATGCGAAGCAAAAGCGAAACGATACAAAAAAGGAGACAAAGGAACTAAGCTATGTGATGCATAAGGGAGTAGATCAAGCCTGCATGTATTTGCAAGGTGTATAGACAACCCCATTTTCTTTCGGCATGTGGGTCGAATGAGGCGCAGTGATCGTAATCGACGCGACAGCGTCTGTGAGCATTACGTGCGCTGCAAAGGAGTAGCATTCAGAGTACACGGACATCATATTTCTTGGAAGGAAAGGCACATTATACACCGGATTTGTCTCCTAACTAGGACGACACTTGACTGAATGGTACACCATAGATGAATGAGAGCGGTGGCATATTGCTGATAGCCATCTCAAGTTAACGAGATATTTTTTTGTACAATTAGTTAAGAATATCTTCCATTTAGTTGTAGGGAACACGTCGTATTTGAAAACTTGTAGAGCATGCTCAGAAAGACCACGTTGTTTTCCCCCGTGGTCTAAAGAAAGCTCGCAATATATATATACGGGATGATGATTTTAAAGTTTTCCGGAATTTTTTAAATGTCGCCTCTTGCAGATCACACATTTGTAGCTCCTTAGCTGGATTATTCAGAGAGGCACAGATTACTTGCACGAGCAATCGGAACACATATTTCGCTAATTAAAAGATCGCTACTTAACATCTTAGTTATTTGCTTTAGGGCACATATCGCAATTTACGAATTGCAGCTAGGAAATTTGCAGGGCGTATTCACTTGGAATGAATTTCCAGAATGCCACCAGTTTGGAGATATGGGCCGTCGAAGACGCCGTGAAAATGCAGTTTTTCCACTTCCGTTTTTCACAAAACCCTATTTTATGCAGTGAAGCAAAAAAGTAACTGGAACGCTCATGTATGTCGTCACGCACTTTGCGAAGTTTTATCTCGAAACTGGTATCATCCTGGAGATTCAGTTGAAGGGCATACATCGTGCAAACTCACCACCTACAATTCGTAGATTTCAATATATGCCGTAAAGTAATTAATAAAGAGGCAAATTAGTGAATTTTTGTTGGTGAGCTGAAAAATTGCCGTTTCGCCCCAAAGGCAAAACATAGATTATGATAGCAAATTATAAAACAATCATACCAAGTAAGGATAGTAGTTTCATCGGCTGCATAAACTTGCACACATTCGCTAACTAATTGAATTAGCAAGCATGGTGTCAGCGTGCACAGGCCAACATAAACACATCACACTCGATGACCGCGCTCACTCGCTGTCAAAACGTTGACGAGAGCGAGCGCGGCATGGAGCGAACGAAGTGACCTATCGTGCCGTCTCTCGTTTGCACACGAACTGAGCGACGAGAACACAGTACGCACAAAGGTATGAGTCATCTGCAGGTCACGTTCTGCAGACGGCGCGTGCGATCGCGCGCCGCCACGCAAAATGCACCGTTCCTGGCGAAGTAGAAGCCGTCCCCTCCTGCCTGTCGCGCTGCCTAGCCACTTTCCTCCGTTTCGTGCGCGAGATTGAGCCGCGATCATCGGTTCCCCTCGCGTGCTTTCGCATACACGGCCAACGGCGCGCAGCGACGATGTTATCTCCCTTGGACTTTATACCGAACATCACGGCGACGGCGAAGGCAACAGCAAAAATACACTTGGAGTGTCCATATAATTGCTATCACATTAATGTCTGTTTCGATGTCTCGTTCGACTGTGTCCGACTCTTCGTATAATCCTGCTCAAGGACAATAACTATGCCGGGCTAGCATAAATGATTCACTCGTTTTGAAAAGGCTATGTTTTCAAAAGTATTACACGTACACACGTGAAGGATATACGAAAGGAACCACAAATTCACCAGAGAGAGAGAGAAAGCAAGCACAGGAAAGGCGGGGAGGTCAACCAGAAGAGCACCCAGTTTGCTACCCTACACTGGGGAAAGAGGAAAAAAGGGAGAGAGTAAGCACTGAGTGCACGTGGGTTGATGCACAGGGACAATATAAGCGGTCTCTTAAGCCGTTACACGAAAAGCGATTTGTGCACAAGCTCCCAAAGATTGTATTGTGTTTACGTACCTTGTTTTACGTACCCCCGTTACCACAATCCCTAGTCGAGCTCGAAGAAGACATCAGTGCTGCAGTGCATACAGTTGACAGGACTATGCCACAAAATGTATGGAATGAGCTCGATTATCGTCTGGACACGTGTCGTGTCACCAAAGGGTCACATATTGAACATTTGTGGAGTGTGTATAAAATTGGTGAGTTTGTGGTTATTTTCGTATATCTTTCATGTGTGTAGGTGTAATACATTTGAAAACATAGCTTTTTCAAAACGAATAAATCATTTATATGCTAGCGCTGTACTATCTGTCGCAGGCGATTTTTAAATATTGTTGAGATTTTAAAAATGAACACAGCCTATATAAATTATGCAGATCCCATGAACTGTGGGAATCGGTGTACGCGTATCTTACATCAGCCAGGAAGGCAAAATCGCTCATTACGACAAGAGAACTGCTGCAGATCCCGCGGACGAACGAGTCTCTCAGCCACTATGCTGTACTACACAGTGAAAACGAAACCTTTATTAAGCATTTGAACGTGTTGAATAACAAGACACGACCTGCTTGAATTGGTAAAAACACGCCACAGCGCCAGAGTGCGATGGGAGACACGCAGCGTACTTCAACGTTGACGAACTTATCACGCAACTTATATTTTCATCGTCAGCTAGAAGAAGCGCTCTCTCATAAGTAAATGGTTACTTTGCGACGTCAGTAGCTTACAAAGCGTCTCAAAGCGCTGGCTCGCATGAATGAAATTCGTAAAAGTATTGTATTACGACTCTTTAGGCATATTTCTGTCGCCTAATACTTAGAACATCAGGCTTCCGTGTTGCGGGGGGAACCATGTTCCAAAACAACCAAACAACCATCGCAAATTTAATTTCTGCATTACATATATATATATATATATATATATATATATATATATATATATATATATATATATATATATATATATATATATATATATATATATATATATATATATATGCCTGTCAAGTTCCCTCCCAAGGTCACATAAGCGGTTCAGACAGAAACATATACATACCAACCGCAAAGCTGGAGAAAGAGCCAAAGAAAAGTATCGCTTTTGAAACGACGTCGCTGCGTGCTTGCGCAATTTCTTTTTTTTTTTTTTGCCCCACTTTCAATCCCGTTTCTAAAGAGCGCAGTCCACATGCTTGTCGACAAAGAAAGCGATAAACCATAGAGTACAGCGGACGTCGGCACCTTCGGTGTCATAGCTCTAAAACGGCCAGGTGGCCACAAATGGCATGATACTTAGGCCGTTGCTGAATTGTGCATTCACGCTTGTCGGCTTTC